>NC_040878.1:65586232-66210374 GCF_003676215.2 Rhopalosiphum maidis | reverse complement strand
AATTTTAAAATAAACGAATTCGTGAATTTCGTTCAATCTCTAGGGTATGGATAAGTTCATATTTTAAATGAACTCCTCGAGGTCTGAATGTAACGCAGTCACTTATTTGTCGCTTTTTCGAAACCCACGGTCATTGATATCGGTAGCAAGGTAAAATTATATTCCACTAAGTACGCAATGTGCAACGAAGTGAATATCTTTAGTAAAAATAGATACCAAACGAATCATCCGGAAGGTGCACGGGAAACAGTATAAAAAATATATATACAAATAATAAATATAATAACAACGATTTTGTATTACGAGTATAATGGCTGTTTGCGGCAACAATAGGGCAGTGAACGTTTGGAGTAGAAAGCCGCGGACAATATTTAAAAATCGCTTATTCGCCTAATACCATTACCGAGGGGTTCTTTCTTATAAAGTTATGATATACAATCATCAGCAGCCGCCGAGCTTCTCGTCGTTACACCGCGTGCGAACTCGCCACAGCTGTTTGTGCATTTACTGCTTTTTGCAGTGATCGAAAGTTTATCGCGACATTGTTGTGTTATGCCGCACAGAGATTATTGGCAAAACGTATAGGTGTTACACCCAGTTTATGCTATGTGTGGCGGTTTGAACGAAAACGTATTTTCCACACAATTTAATATAACACGCAGGGTCGGGTGTCTGTAGAATCGTCGTCGGCGAAAAAGTAATTTTTCATGTACGGGCCGACTTAGCTCTATATGATATGTATATGTACGTATATACATATATATATTTATATATTATTACATAGTTTAGAGCACATATTATTATTATTATAGCAATGGGCGCGTACGTGGGTATATAGCACATGATATTATACCTGTATTATGTAACATATAACGAGTACGCACGAGAACAATGCCACCGCGTCTGAGGGGGGGGCGGGAGGCAGTACGTTTTTTCAAAGAGAAGTATAGCTGCGGTGTGCACGCATATATATATATATTATATTACATTATAATGTGAACAACCTTACTTCCGTTTTATTTGTATGTGTGTATACGCAATACGCGTCCCTGCCAAACACTTCACCCCGATCGGAGGTGGTGTCGGATGTATACGTGATGAAAATTTCAAAACGGAGCGCCTACACAGAGGGACGGGAATTTCCAATTTTTCCATCTATCGCGACGGGACGAGCGCACGAGTTTCCAGTGACGGCGCATATACATTTTTACGTTGTTATTTTTTTCATAACGTAACACCGTCTCGAGATAATTAATTTTATTAATAGCTTACATTCCGTTAACATTATTATACGATAGTATATTTACTAATAAAAACAAAGTTAATAATAGCAGAATATAATAAGTCAGTCGCCGTTTTTTCTCCAGACAATCAATAGTGAAGAAAAATTATTCTAAATGAAAATCTATTTAAAATTAAATATAAAATGATAGGGAAAATGTTTTTATTAAAAATACCCGTACAAAAATATTAAATAATTTTTTTTTAAAACATAACCTTATTTGTACGTAACAATTGGAAATACGTAACGTTTGATGTAAGTTTCGAGTTTCTAGAGTTGATTGTTTTTAAATTACACCGAGAACTGCGTAAAACTTGTGTTTCGTACCTACACGCGCTCCACAAGACACAGCGCCGGTAATTAATATATTAATAATGGTCCTTTATTACTGTACAATATAATATTCGCGTATTGTTTATTTATCATACTGCAAGCGGCGTGCATCTCGGCATTTTCGCATGTAATATTAGTATATATGTATACACGCACGCACGCACACAATATGTAGGTATACGACGACATTATTATGCGTTCGGTACAGACTATGTAGAGACGACGAGGCTTCGAGCGTTGTCGGCGCGGAATTAGGCGGGCGGCCCGATTGTTTGTCTGCGGTCGGATGTGCATTATTATTATATATATATATTATATTACATAGTTTTGGAGAGACGGGTTCATCGTGTCTCGCGTATTATATTTTAATAATCATAATTAATTTTGCGTTTAAACGTTTTCGCGGGCGATAAACAACCGCGGTGTGAGAAGACGACCGGTGGCGCGGTGTGCGTGCTGCAGGTGCAAGTAACCCAAGAGTGCGTTAGAGCGGGATGCTGCGGCTGCAGTACGGGTGTAGTATATACTGGTGCCGAGAGTGAAATACGACCGCAGTTAATTATGCCCCGGAGATGGTACCCGTCGTCTTCCGGGGTCCTTGGCGAAACCGTGTTAATTATTATCGTCGTGAACGGAGACTTTGGGGCTCACGATATAATATAGTATATTATAGCATTATTTATACCCATCGTAGGCATATTATAATACTATGCGCCCGGGCATAAAGGGGTAAGTACACCTATACAAACGACAAATTCCTTTTCGGATTTCGCCTTTTGTGTTTGGCGAACAATATTTACGCGACGACAGCAATATAATATTTGTCTATGGCTGCTGCCTGGGTACCTGTATATAACCCGTGTAACTTCTGCTTCCTCTATTTACCTGCCGCGGTACCTATATGAGATACCTATATACGATAATATGTGCCTGTGCGCGTTATACCTGTTTGTGTGTTACTTTTTACATGACCGTGTTGTTTATTATAATAGGATGATTATAGAACTCGGTTAAGACATTATAAAACAGGCTGAATTTACATTAATTGTCCATAAATTATATATCGTTATGTGACCGTCACAGAATTCTGTGGAATAATATAGTACAGGGGTGACGAACCTTTTTGGGGTCAAGTGTCTAATTTTCCCAATCGTTTTGAAAATTTTTCACGTGCCCAAAGGAAATTCATTTTTTTAAGGATAAAAATAAAGTTACCGATTTATTATAGGTACATTATTCTTTTTAAGTAAGAACACATTTTTTTGGTAATTATTATTCTTAAAATGTATATAATTTGTTTTTTTGAATTTATTTTAACAATTATAATTAAAACTTTATAAACACCATTATTTTCAATAATTGCAATTATTTCACGTGCCATTGACATTTGATCAACGTGCCATCACGCGTGCCGTAGGTTCGCCACCCCCCCTCCATATAGTACATCGCCGGCGAGAAGAAATATTGTCATTTTATGCATTATGATGTTGCGGGTAGAAACTAGAAAGTAGTTATATTATTGTACAACGATTTTATACGTCGATACTTACATGCGCCGAACAATATTGCAACTTTTTGTAAAATCGTGGGGCTTGTATATTATTCTTGTGCAAACTGTACGCCAGTATTGTGCTTACACGACTTTTGAAAGCAATGTATGTGGATATATGGGGTTTGAGTAGTGCAGAGTAGTGGCGTAACAGAAAAATTCATCACATACCAGAGAAAGACCCATTTCGTATAACTTTCTAACCGCACCTATTTCATAATATTATTCCCTTTATTTAATATATTTATTCTCAGTGCTATTGAATTGGAAAAATAATAGTAGGTAGGGATCGAGAATTCCAAATAACAAAACATAAATATTTTCACCTCATCATCGTAGGTACTCCCCTGTTACTCACACGTCATTTACCTCACGGAAATAATGTGTATTAAATATAATACATATAAACTGATGCTGTGTAAAATGTACCTATAACCTATAAATTATCACGGTTAGATTAATTTATTAAATTATAGAAATCGTATAAATAAAAATATGAGGCTAGAGTTAGATTTTAAACCTAAGCTCTAAACGATAGATCATTAGTAAGATTTCATAATTAAAATGTACCTATAGTTATTAAAATAAGAAAAAATTATACGAATGTTTATTTTGCGTATAACTTGGTGTTATAAAAATAATTCAATATTGAGTTAAAAAATCCCTTATCAGATTTTTAACACTAATTTTTTTTTTTTTTTAATAATGTATACATAAAATTAATTTTTAAATGTAATTTTTCATATTGTATGGTTGTTTTCAAGACATGCATAAAATTACTGCGATAAACATTTTTAAAATATTTTTAATAGAATTTTAATCATTCTGAATGATTCTATATTCAGCTCAAAATTTTTTTTCTTTTAAATGTTTTTTGATATCTATATTAGTATATATTATGTATTAATTGCTTTCCATTGTAAAGAATATTTTTCTACATTAAATTATTTGAGAAAAATATGACAACACATTATTTGTATGTATTTTAATGTATACAAATATTGTGACTTCCCACTATTACGAGGTCCACATACACCTCTTTATAAAGTTGTAAAATATATAGAGTACTGCGTAAATAGGAGTTGATAATAAATGATAATCGACAGACTAACTCTAATGAGAGTTTCTTTAGAAAAGTTTGTACATTTTCAAAGGACGAATGGAAAAGTGGAAAACTATTATTATTATTTAGACAATGAGATATCTGGGGTTTCTGCAGCCGATATTATTTCGTGTACAATGAATTCATTGTAAATATTAATATTATTCGAATCGCCATAAACAGAGATTTTATCTTTTCCATTAACATTAAATCGAATGCATCGCTATCAATATTACTAATCAATTATAATTTATAGGGACATTGCTATACTACTTAAATTCAGAAATTCTTTAAAAGTCTAAATGTGGATTTTGGTTTTGTTACCGTAATTATTTTTAATCGTTATCATTTTTTTTTTTTTTTACAGTACATATAATATTTTATAATATTTAGATATTATATTTTTAAATTACAAAATGCGAGTAAACAAAATTTGTATTCATAGTACGAAATAATTAATAAAACAATAATTATTGTATAACATGCATATAATATAACGTTTTAATGTCTTAGTTGTCAAAAAAAAATATTTAATATTACGTAAAGAATTACAATATGTATATAAGATAAAGAATTTTTATTTTAGTAGTTATTAAAAGATAATTGTATTTTCATTAACAGATATATTATTTTACGCATGTAGATTAATATATTAAATTGTCCATTCATAATTTCGATTTTTATTTTGGTAATATTTTTTTTTTCTTAAGAAACCTAGGCAAATATTTATTCAAATATCTAAACATTTCAATGGAGGCCTAAACCTATTATACCTCTCAGGGATACCATTAAAATGTTTAGAATTTTTTAGTTAATAGACAATAGTTGAGATAAAACTATTTCAACTTAATCTGTTTTAGATGAACCTATTACTAGGCTCTTATTAGATTCATAATTTAATTCAAAATTTAGTTATCATTCAATATTGGAAGGCACAGAAGTTGGTGAAGTATGAATTGTACCTGTAGTTTATATACGTTTTTCTTCGTAAAGTTAGGGATATATATTGTATGAATATTTAAAAATGCTTATAAAAACATTCACCTTATAGTGTTTTGTTTTTATTAAAACGTGGCACGAAAGGAAAATTTTTAAAATACATACATAACAAATATTCTTATTACTTCCGTAAGTTGAAAACTAATATGACTTGAGGGTAGACAATTTAATAACGTATAAAACGTATAATTACAAGTTGAACAATTTAAATCAACCACGATCCTTTTTTAAGATCCTGGGGTAACTATAAGATTTAAAAAATTTTAAAAACATTAGTATTAGTATATACAGTATATACATATGCTTAGCGAAGAATAATATTTTAATATCGGTTGCAAACCAAATGTAACCTATCAACTTAACATATTATACAACTGAAAACATAAATTGTTGTACTAGACGTACATTTATATTGAATATAAAAATACTATTGATATAAAATAATAACAATACTATAACGTGAGCTTATATAAGTATAAAATAATATATTAATATTAATTTACAACGCAGGCACAGAAAATGTCGACAGCTAATCGTAAAACTCGCGTAATCGAGATTTCAAATTAACAACGCTAGCGCATGTGCCTTATTTCAACGTGACGACAGTGGTAATAACTTTAGAGCTTAAACCAATGTATATATGTGTGTGTGTGTGTGTGTGTATACATATATTATATACATTATATGTATTCGTACATGTGAATATATATATATATATATACGCGAGAAGCGTACTATATTACACTGTTATAATATATGTGCTCGTAAACATTTACATAATTCACGATGCGAGTGATCGTGAAACATCGAAATTTCGAATAAGGGATGAAATTATAATAAGTATGTAAACATTTACTGAGACTTGTATACGTAATATCTACTATTATAACGCAATATTTTTTCGCTTCTTTTAGAACGTGGCCCAGGGGAACTCGTCTGCGTGGATCTGTTGAGGGCGCGTGCGAGAGTATGGAAGAGCGCGAGGAAAAGAGAAGGATTGAAAGGCGTTCAGGGGTAGAAAAAACTTTAGGCACATACGGCCATCAGCAAAGATATATATACATACAAACAGCGTGCCACTCCTGCCGCCTATGGTATTGTGTGTATAACGACCCTCCGCGCGTCATCGCATCGTATATAATTAGCAGGGGCGAGTTTTTGAGAGTTGCAGTAGGGTGCGCGCGACGGGTGGGTTGACAAATCCTCTCTGCAGGTCGTACGTATATGTGCATTTTCGCGTACCGTATATATACGTATGTATACAGAGGACGAGTCTACGACGACGATTCGTATTTTATTATATATAGATACCCGAGCGCTATAGAAACGGTTGACGTTAACGTTTTTACCGGGGACCGCCGAGTCGGCCGGATGAGCGCAATCAGCGATTATTCGTATACGTGTGCGTAATTCCGCTGCCGCCAAAGCGGAACTAGCGGCGTGTCAACGTGTATACTTCACTTTTCAACCGAGTTAATAGAGCGAAAAAAAAACGCGAACCGGGCGCCGTCGGACTAGAAAAACACGACGCCACGATACTAGAATACTGACTTATTTCATTTTTTAAAGTGCCATTACGTGGATTCTTCGCGGACTTAAAGCGCTTTAACCACCATACTCCTATAGCTGTCACAGCGACCCACTACCTCCACAACTACGCGATAATTATTGATAGTTATTTGAAAGTAACTATTTCAGAATAAATTATTTCCAAGCTGCGCACAAACTACCGTGAAAAGTACCAGTACAGATGAAATATGAGATAATATTATATTAAAAATATATAAAAATAAAATCAATCAAATTAATTAATGCTATCTACCTACTCACAATCTCATCATTTATTGTGATTGTAATATTTTCAAATTTATTTCATTTTATTATTTTATTATCAGTATTATTTAAAACTACATGTGTAATACGTGGGTATTTCTAAAAATATATTTTATATATGCTATTACTTGTGTTATTTTTTCTTTTGTATAAATAATTGTGGAGGTATTATAGTATAAGCTGATTCCATAACAAATAATAAAAATAATAAAAATATATGATTCATGGAACATCATTAATAAAAAAGATGAACGTCATTGATTTTTTTTCTACCACATAAATATAAATTCGTATAACACTATTAAAAATAATTTCATGTAATTATAGGTATGCTTATATTATATTTATTATTTCAATTTTCAAAAACCTTAAAATGCGTAGATCGATTTTAGGAGCTATAGTAGGCAATTTCATATACTTATCAGTCTATATACATCATACATATTAAACATTGTAAGAGACACATAATATAATCAATTTGTAACTATAGAACATTTAGAAATAGGTACTAGAACACTAGATGATATATTAAAAACTTTATTTGAGTATATAATTAATTACAGACCTCACACTGTGTTTAAGTATCATATATTTCTCATCTGATTAATAGTTTCGGCATATATTAAATTACTACCTATCTAGTTATAATACTATACTATGTGTTGTATGTTTAATGCTCGTATTTAGAATACTAATAACGTCAATTTTTTCACTCTATTTAGCTCGTGTCAATAATATCGTAAAACAATATAATTTGTATACTTATATCTAATACTCTTGACATTTTAGGAGTAGGTAATCTTGATTATTGAATAGTAAACCAGTCTACTGAAAATCTATACTCTACTTGCCAACTAGGTAGTAAGTTTAATATTTACTATATAAAATAATCGCTATTTAATTAAGCTTCTGAGGCGCTATCTTTGATAGTGTGCACATCTCTATTAATCCAACTTACAATTAGTTTACGATATCAGTGACCCCCGGTATACCTACACGCATACGTTGATCTCATTATTCTGGATTTGCATTCGGGCAACTTCCTAATAGTTGGATGCTTGAAATCACTTCCTCCTTAGATATTTTCAAGGTAGTTAGCAAGTAAACGATTATAATCAGATCGGAAATGATTCAAATCGACGAATGCATGCAAATTAACAGGGGTAAAACCATATACATGTTTAAAGTTTACAGACTACGCCACGAACCCAAATATATGTATATATATTATTCCGGAGACAAACAAAAGGGAAGTCAAACCTAAAGGAATATTGTTTTCTAATGTTAGTTATGTATATTCTTATACGTATATTTTATACATAAGTAAATAGAGAGAGAGAAAGAGAGAGAGATCAGTATACATAATATTACATAATGGTATATCTTTCTGTATTTACTTACTACGGCCAATGATATTTCATCAAGTATCATCAACAATAATTATTTAAATTTAGATGTATACCAAATGCCATTTTCAGTGTATTTTATAAAATGGTACTATACATGTTAAAATTTTAAGAATTTTTTTCAATTCTTTTAAATTATTACGTAATATACAACGACAAACTACAATAAATACGAAATTAGTAAAACAGCAGTACCTACAACGTTTTCTATATACTTTAATCTACATAATTATTAATTAATGTGTTATTTGTACCTAGGACCATCACACAATGATGCCCATTGATATTATATTTCTCGGAACAGGAGAGGAGGCCCGTTACTAATGGGAATATGCTGTTAGATAAGAATTAATAAAAAAATGATATTTGTTATACATACTGTAATACTTGACTAATTATTAGTAGTATTTGTTGATATACTTCTGTTTAAAAATTATTAAATTTGATAAAAAAAAAAAACAACAAGTATATTTAAAATTTCGAAAATCAAAGTTTTAATTCACTTCACTACTAGAGAAATAAAAGGTTGAGTATGCTTGGTGAATCACCATGTTGTAATATTTTATTTTGCATGAAATCAGGTTAAAATTTATCAGGTCAAAAAAGGATAAACTTAAGAATTATGCCGCACTAGTGAACTGGAAAAATTAATATATACTCACGTTTTAACGTATTTTAATGTGTTCTTAAATGATAACAACTATTTTAATTTTAACAGTAAAACATAAAAATATTATGAATTTACCAAACTCTAAACTAATTTATTATAGTGGTGTCGTAATAGTAAATTTCCATTGTATTGTTTTAACAATAATACGTTTCTGTGTTATGTAATGTAAAATATATTGTACACACAATACATATATATATAGTCAAATACTTAGGTATGGAAAGGATTACTCAAAAAGTTTAATGTACCAACTTTTTAGAAACATTTTATTTAGATAATAAAGGGATTATTTTTCGTTTATTTAGTTATTAATGTCTAACTTGATAAAAAAAGTATTAACAAATTATCAAAAATAATACATTTACTGTAAATCCAATTTAAACAATATTTGTTTTGGGTATTTAGTTAAATTAAGAAAATTATACATCAATAAACATTTTTACAATTTACCTGTTCGGTCATTATAAAAACGTCAAATAATTTCAATACATTAATTCCTATAATTATATAATATTATAATCTAATAATTTATAGTTTATTTTTCTTACATAAAGTGATTATATCTTGTAAATTCAATACAAAATATTAACTAAATAGTTTTAAAATTAAATTATTATAACTGTTTACTAACTATACTATAGGTAGCTATAGTTTCGTTTATTCATGAATTGTTTAATTAGCATGCAACCTAAAATTGCAGAAAAATCTTCCTCCAAAAAATAAAGCACATAAACCGATCTCCACTTAGAAAAGTTTTTGTCATACGGTAATGTAACGGTGTTCATCATAAACCGTTTCATAGTTATTTTTTTTTTCTACCTTGGCACCCTCCTATAATATTCTATTTGAATTATCCGTACAGTTCGCAAGACTCTTCATTTGATCGCGATCACATTACAAATTTTATAATATTACGCACAACCGAATCCGCAACGAGAACATTATAGTATACACGTACGTTTATATATATATATATGCATTATGCACACAATATTTTTAACAAGGCATCGCGTATACACTATGATATATTGTTACATAGATATTGTATAATATAATAATAATAATAATAATAATAATAATACGATGTCTGCGTAGTGTGTATTAGTATCGCGTGCACTCCGAAAACTTTTTGTTTCGCGATAGGGAGGTAGGTACTTATAAAGTTTGAAATATCGTCGTAAGCACGTGAACCGGATGATGATAATAATAATAGTAATATAATAACGACTAACACATAGTGTATATATATTGTGTGTATATAGCTAGACGATACGCGCGACATTTTACGTCTTGTCGTGTACGCCGCCTATAATATCGCCCTGACGAGAGATAAATGTACGACACGTGGATATACGGCTGTAGTTGGTGTCGATATCCTCCGCCGGTGCTGCTAAAAGACGATTTTGCTGACAGCCGTTAAAACACTGGGTTATGATGCTTTCTACACGAACATCATGTCATAATATAATACACACACACACACACACACACACACACACATACTCGTCGACGAACGCACGTTTTCCATTAAATATCGTATTACTTTTCAATCCGTTGGCAAATCGTATTACGGCCGTGTGTTTGGGCATATGGTGTAGCGTCGGGTCGTGGTGGGGATTAGGGGAGGGTATGAGGGGGCTGTTAAAAGGGAAATCCCCCGTTGCCCACGTCGTTTTGACGGTGGTTTTCATTTTTTTACCACTCCGCGAACCCACGTCGAGCGCTTGTCATTTGCAGTTTCCCCGGCGATGCGCGCAAATCAAAAGGCCCCCGCCATCACGCACCTCTTCGGACTGACATGCGTGCTTATTTTTTTTTTTTTTGTTTTGATAATTACACATTATAATAATACCGTCATCCCGAAGCGTATTATAGGTCATAATGTACGCGCGTACCAGACGGATTACTCGTGCACGCATCGACATTCTACAAATATTATGGACAATTACTATGTTGTTATAGGTGCGAAAGTTAAGCAGCCGGTTGGGTTCACGACAAAATCAATCTACTTCGATTCAGTGAGAAAAAAATTAGGCTATTTATTAATCAAAGTCGAGTGATCGGAATGCACTCATGAATATGTTTGGGATATGTTTGTCAGTTGTCTATAATTAATTTTACAGACATGTGAATAATAATCATAATATTAAATATCTATAACACAAATAATAATAAAGGAGGTATCGCTGTTATAAATCTATCGTATACTATTTTAATTCATTTTTTTTTTTTATTTATTTATTCAAAAGAAAACGTTCATTGTCTCCACTTGCCGTATAAAATACAATAATTATTTCTAGTTATACTATAGTACTTACTGAAGTTATAAGGTGCTTAGATTCGTATTATGTTTAGAACTCATGCCCAATGGTGCAGTTAAATGTTACCATAAAATATTTTGTCGAGGTCAGCTTTTGTTATTATAATATTATTATAACTTACATGGCACACGCTTATTATACTCATTATTATAACGTCACTTTTATGATAATATGTTGATTTTGTTTTTGCCATGGTTTCTGTAATGAATGTCAAGGTGACATATATTATTATAAACGATTTTTCTATAATAATATAATATTATGATATAAGTATATTATGCTTTTCCATTATTATTTGTTCAATTTTGTATATTATTTTTTTATATTGGCGTATTTATAAATATGGCTGTTTTCAGAACAGAAAAATAGAAATCAAAGCATCTTTGGACGCGAAAAAAAAACGAAATTAAATTAAATATACCTTTTAAAAAAAGTATGAGAATGACAACAAAGTTAATGTAAAACTACTTTGAATTTACAACCCAAGCGAAAAAGTCTGGGTATTTATGGCAATTGTTGAAGAAATATGATAAAAACAAAATGAAAAAAATGACATAATATACAAAGAAATAAAAATCAAGACAACATTCATTCTTTATGATGTTATTAACGAAATCATGAAAAAAATCAGTTCTTTTACTATTTATATATATATATATATATTTATATATATATATTGTTTATTATTAATAATAATTAATGGGTACCTGTATATATTTTAAAATCTCTTTCAAATTGGTTGAAATTATTTTTTAAAAAGATTATAGATAAAAGATTAATTTTGAATTATAAAGTATAAATTATTTTAGTATTTGATCTCACAAATGGGAATTAATTTAAATATATTTTTGTATATTCGATAATAATTTATGTTTGTGTTAATTATTTCACAAGGCAAAAAACTAAAACAACTACTATATAGGTACTATTTTGATATTTAATTGATTTATAAAAACGGTTATAATAAAATATCAAGTGTTATTTTTATGATAATTATAGCTGTTTTAATTACACTTTATGGATTGTAATATAACATATAACATTGTAACAATGCTTCAAGCGTACTATTTATAAAAAAATGTTTTAGTTATTATTAATTTTCAATAAAAAATTTTAATAATAATTTAAATATAAAATACTATTATTATATACAATTTAATTCTAATTAGATTGAATGAATTAAGTTATATGTAACGTTTAATGAATTTGCAAAACATCTTACATCTTAATACACTAAATAACATAATATACAATTCAGCTAATAAGTATTATGTAAACAAAATCGAGCTTAGAAGTCTTAATAGGTATATATTTCATACAGTGTTCATTCATGTAGACATATACTTTGTAATATGTAAGCCACGGCATTTTAAAATGTATATAGCAATTATTAAATCTAACTTTGAGCGATGGATAATTCAAATTAAGTTGAAAGTAAATGAAATAATAATAACTAATAAGTATCGAAGAGCTCAAAATAAAACCTATGCATTGCCATGTTAGTCATAACAATTTTCTGCAATGTAATTGAATTATAAGGCTTTGAAATAAAACGCAACCAAATATATTATAAAAGTTTTAACTTTGGTTATATTCAGTTAATGTGGCCTATAGTTTTTTTAAATGGTGGTTTTTGTTTTTGATTATTTTTAATTCAATTTTTTTAGATACATTTTCTGTGAATATATTTAAATTTTAAATACTTTCTATATTTTACATGATATGTACACAATATATTACATAATTTTGTTGTAAATTTGTAAAACTGTGATTGACTTAATAATTAATACTAATATAGTAATACACTGTCATGTGTGTGTAATCAATAATTTACTATACAGTTATGAAACATAATATGAATTAACATTCATAATACAAACTTAAATTGAATATTAAATTAACTTTCATAGACACTATTATCAGTCATTATGATTTTACATGCAATAATTCTATTTTATAATAGTACGACTGCTACGATGATTTATTAAAAAAGCATGATTATAATTTAGATTAATTTGTATATCTTAATAATCTTAAGAAATACGCACTGAAATAAAGGTATTTATTGATATACATATATAGGAATATAGAACAGTATTATAGAAAAATGTCAAAATGCCAAAATGTCCACAACATAAGAGTGCTAGAGACGAACTTGATTTTTTTAACAGCGTGGCGGTCGAATGATAAAGCGTGTGTCTGCATAAGTAATAGCTATATTAGTCCCTGTATCCGATAAAATATAAAATTATACCTACCCTGAGCGCATTATAATATGGACTGCTCGAAGGGCGTAGATCGTAATATGCGTCGAGGTATTGGTACAGAAGCATAATATAATACGTATATTTTATATTAAACCGTCAGCCATCTATCGTCTCTTATAGACGAATAACGGAATATTTGAAGGAATTGTCCGAACTCATTTTATTTATTCTCAACGCGACCGGATTTTTGCGACCATCCACCTTTTCGAATACGAGTATGGTATTGCAGAATATAAGGCGCACGTACAGCCATTTTTTGGCAATTTCCTGACCGTTTTTTATATCGAAATTCCCTTTAAATTATACTGTGCGAGTATGTGACCTGAAAAGTTTGACAAACTACATACAACGACAACAAAGTTAAAAAAAAATATGTATAAATATATCCGTAAAACAAGCTGGCGGATGCTCGTTATGTACTCGTCAAGTCGTTACGTATACTATTTAAATAAAAAATATTGGCTAAGTTGAGATGTTCTGATAACTTTTGTGGACCACGAAATATTGACCCACAAATTATGAAATGTTTTTTAAAATCAGAATTTACAATTTTATTAAATATTTTCTAATTATTTTAAAAATAATGGCAAAAGTTTAAAGAAAATCGGAAAACGTAAAGGGGAGCAATTTCACACGCAAAGTTTCACCGTTTTTTCAAAGTCTACCAATCGTTCCGTTTGGATAATCTATAGAGAGAATAAAAAATTGATCACTTAGAATAATCAGCCACAGTTCAGTAAGATTCAATCTATAAATTATGTTACACGAAACAACTAATACTTCTTATTCTGTCCAAAAAAAAGTAGTCTATACAGAAAAAGATAAACTAATAGTTAACAAAAAAATATGCACGATCATAAATCTAACTCGGTTTCTTCCCTTTGTATAAAACCTATAAGAGTGCGAAATTATTGAATGCAATAACATATTATTATAGTAAATATATTATACTTTATCAGTAATATATAATGATTTTGTACTTGGAATTATTTAATTATTTTAAATGCCATTACGTCTGCCCTGCATAATATATATTATCTCCCATGTGCATGCATAGCGCATACAGTGAATAGTGAAAAACTACGTTTTATTTGTATACAATATTTTTTTTTCACCAATGAAAGATCTGAGGTTCATTACTATATTTATTTTATATTATGATTATCATATCATAATATCGTTCTGTGCAGTCAACAGCTGAATAAAATATTAATATTGTGCCAACGCGAATACGCGACTGCACGCCTGACGAGTAGTATGACGTTTGCGTACCTATACAAGATGTGACGTATTGCTTTAGTGATCGATCATTGGGGATACAAGACGTTATAATAATAACAATATTATAATTTATAACATCTACGTTCGGCGTCTGACACGATGACAGTTTATTTATATTTTTTTCGTTATAAAAATAAAAAATAAATATGATAATAAAAAGAGAAATACTAGCTGTGCGGCGGCGACCCCTGTTGAACTTTATATTATACGAGCTTAATTTGTCGACCGTTTTTAACCGGTGGGTTTTTGCTGATTAAAAAATCATAATAACGGGTCGACGCGCACTAAAACGCAAACGCGCCCGCGCGAACGGGATAGGACGTATAATAATAATAATAATATTATTATAAGTACAACAATTTTTCACATTACGGACCCCACCCCACCGCTACGCTAGTCGGCGTTGACAGGTAAATAAAAAATATAAATACATACATATTTAAGTGTATACGTTTTGTTTTTTTGTTTTTTGTCGGGACGATGTAATAGCGCACGTCACAAAATACACCCCATACATGAGTAGGTATGCGTCCTATAATTACATCCTGGGTCTCGAAGTTTATTATTTAATGCGATTTACGTCTTTTATCTTATAGTCAATTATATAAAAATATTATGAAATAGTTGGAAACGATATTATTACGTAGCTACGTATCTCGAATCTACGAATTGTTTGTACGAGTTTGCCGGTTTTTTAGGTTTACACTAGTCATAGGTCTGACACTCCAATTTAAAACTGTTAAGTGTGATGGTTAGTTCGTATTCATCGCGATTATCGATAGCGAAGGCAAATATAAATATCTTTATATTATTATTATGTAACATAACATTTTAGTATTATGTTACAATATTATAGAAAATAAACAAACATATTGTGAAATATAAAACCTATCATAAAAAAACCACAAAATGTTCCCTTATTTTAAAAATAAAAGTAATAATCACTCGAATTAAAATAGGATACATGCAATCAACCAACTCTTTACTTATCACTAAAAAACTGATTCAATGTGCAACCAGTGGTAATCAAATAATGTTGTCATTTAAAGGATGCGGCTAATTTTTAACATGCACTTGGGTCATTATAAACTTAATTTAAGGATTAAAGATAGATAGCTAAATAGTTAATTAATTGACAGTAATTGTAGGTACTTAAAAATATTAAATGTATTTTTTGCCTGTATAAAAAATATATCACTTGGGGTTATATTTAGTTAGGTTAACCCTACAATGAACAGCCATTTTATCAAAGCCGTTGAGACGGCACCAAGCTAGTTGTATCTTAAACATGAAATTGTATCACTCGGTTTTTTTTTGTGTTCTTTACAAGTTATGTCCTGACGAAAAAAAATTAAGTTGACAAAAGTGGTATTCTAATAAATTGAACTCGACGAATTCGTTCAATGCAATATTATACATATATGCACATACATTTTACAAAAGAATACATTCGTTTCGTCATAGTTATAATTAATATAAACTGAAAATAAAAAAAAATAATAATTACGTATTAGTCAAAAATTATTTAAATGAAACTAATTTTGCAAATTTACATTTATTTGAGATACAACTTGTACAGGTACCCCTTTTTATCATTGAAATACAAATCGTATACAAATAACTTCGTCGGGATAAAACTCGTTAACTATCATCGAAATGATTCTATAGTAGTCTAGAATAACATAAATACTTCAAAATTTACCAATATTGAAGTTTCAAATCAACATTTCAAACATATTTTCAATTCAAATATAAAAAAATAAGAAAAAAACCTTAAAATATATACTGATTGCTTATCCTATAATATGATACCAATGTTTTATAATTACACTGTTAATTTAATAATTATTTTAGTAATACAAGTATCTATACTTTAGCAATTTAGCAGTATTTATCTGTACTTACTAGAGTTAATTATTTTTATAATCAGAAAAAAAATGTTGTTGACAAAAATTGTGAAAAAGTATTCATATTTTATCGATAATAAAAAAAAATAAATACTTATTATTATCCACGTTATTTTGTTTATACATAAAAGTATTAAGTATTAATATTTAATAACATTATCATAACTTATAAGGATTGAAAACAAAATTCAGTGAGAAATATATCCCTCTTCTCATCTCATCATGTTTGACTGACTACATATGACACACGCAAGGAACACTTTACGATCAATCACTTTGTGACCAAATGCCTAAAATACACTGAAACACGAAAAATCTTCATAAATTCAGCGTCTCCGCTTTACTCTTATGTGCACTTAATGAAGAAAGCACGGAAACAATCTATTTTAATATGTTTTCCAGATTATCAACTCTAGTGAAACGATTTTAAATAATGTTTTAAATAAAGTAGGCTAATATAATCTAAAATTATAAAATAATAATATTAAAAATAATTGTAGTTTTCTAAAGCGTATTTACCGCAAGAAGGATGATGTTATTTTTTGTCTATGCTTACTGTTTAGTCGTTACTATAACTGTTCGAAAAAAATTATAGGAACGATATCGAATATAACGTTTTTATGGTTTATCGATTGCAGTGATGATGTTTACTGATGTAATATACTTTTACTAGTAGGTACTACTGAATTTTACGATCTGGGATGATTTCCGGGAACCTCAGAAAGTCGGAAGTAGCTATAATGTAATGCAATACTGTACGACCCAAGAAAGTTGCAAGCAGTACTCTTCGATCATGCCGAGTTCCTAGTTTTCACAAGTAAATGTATTAGTATTATACTTATTTCATAATAAAACGATATTAAATTGTATACCAATACTGAATACTCAGTCGATATAATATATTTTCCAATCAAAATCAACTGTTTTCGATTAAATTCGATATAATTGTCATATCAAAATGGGAAACTCGTTCCAGTGTTTAACTGAAAATAAAATATAGATACTGGTGAATATCCTGATTATAGTAGGTACTATCTATAACAATGGTATTATGGTAACAGAGATTTAATCAACTAATTGTCAATTAAATAACATAGTATTACAATTAATATTGAAATTCAAAGATAGCTTATATAATGTACATTTGTAATCAAAAATATTATTAGTAATCACGAGTCGATGAAATTCGCATGGAGATTTATCAATAACAATGCATTTAGTATTTGCACCGTTATGATGATAATATATTACATTATTTAATTTAAAAATACATTCCACAAGGCATACAATATTATGTGAAATTCTGAAATAGCCAAGCATAGATGTTGGACGGTTGACGATTCAATCAAAAGCTGAACAAGTCGTTGTAATTGAACCATACTAATATAATTATTATTCAACGTTTTCCATTACGAATATACGTCAGACGTTTAACGCTGACGGGCTGGATTTAAGTGACCGTGCATATGCCTATACAATAACATACAATTAGTGCCGTCGTCCTACTGGACTCGAATACAACTAGAGCCGCAGACATTGCGAATGAGAACGAAAAATAAAATAGTCGTTGCAAATAATATTAATTTAATACGTTTTTGTGAATCACAATAATAATTTCAGTATTTTTCGAAACGAGACAGTGGCCGATATACTTGTACGATATTATATTAGTGTACGCGTTATCCCGGATCAGTGTCGTTTATTATACAGTTGCACCATCGTTACGTTGACAGTTTTCTCGGTAACATCAACATTTATGGGTAATTTTATACGTATCATATATTATTGTAATGCCCTCGAGGTAGATTCGATAAAGAAACAAACAATATCGGCGATTTGGACACGGTGAAACAGAGAAAAGGTTTATGCGCCCGATTAGCCAATTTATACGAATGTATATATAATAATATATCGTACGATACCCGAGTGTGCCGGAGAGAGGAAAATCGGTCACGTACCATGTGGTACATGTATTATTATCGTGTATACCCGTACGAATTCTGGAACTGAAGGTCATCGTACGCTCGAGGATGGTCTATAGGGGATGGGGTTGGGCGAGTGAAAAAAAATTGCAGGACGTAGCTATATATGATACGATACGGAGAGGTCAACTGCACCAACGCCAAGAGTATTGCATGCGCTGCAGGTATTATAGATGTATTAATCTGGCGTGTCGTACATGGTCTTTTTTACACGCCCACTTCGACCATATATTATATCATTGTAATTGAAATGAGGATTTAAATTCATTTATAATGTGAAAATAAGAAAACTGTCCTTAAAAAGTGATTTATGATTTACTTCTTAAGTAGTCTAAAAAATACGAAATATGTCCCGAATAAGTTTTTATTTCTATTAAAGAAAATAAATGGTTTAAGTATTGTTTATTACTCTAAAAACAAACAAAATAATTTATTGTTAGCTGCAGCTTTAAATTTTTTAATTTTCGTTTATAAATTATAATGTATATTACGTTTGTAAATCTTCGTTATTATAATTTCTAAAGCCCTGTTTTAGATCGTACATTTAATGTTTAATCTATATACTTATTATTTGTTGATTAAGGAATTAAGTGATTATTGTTTTATTATTACATTGTACAATAATACTCAATTGTTGGATTGTTTTATATTGTTATTTTAAACCATTCAATATCTGAATTTGATTGTTTTATATAATGTACCTGTTTATTTGGTTAATAAAATATCATTGTAGTTTTTACAATCAATTCTTACATTTTTATAAGACAATTTAGTCTATGTCTATTATAGTTGTCAGTATACATGCAATCATGCGAAAATTTACTTATACTCGTTTGGATTACAGTATAATATTATTTTCAAAAAATAGTCTCTACAATTCAAAATAACTTTCTTTTGGGTATGCCGTGAAAATTGAAAATAAATTTCAACTTACGTTGTCGATTCTATAAAACAACAACTAAAGCATCGCACAGATATTACAGAACTTATACAAACTATTAAACGTTGTATTTATACTAGAAATTTGTGTCCCAATTATCATATATGGATAATAAATACATACGATATTTTCCGCAGCAACAATCCACAATAGTAATTTGTGGAAACCGTATAATATTTGCCCGAGAATATTATATATATTATGATATAGGCAATAGGCATGTACACAGTATACACGATAATACTGTGAACGAATTTATTATTATTAGTATTATGTGAGCCCCCGGTATACACTAAATTTCTATAACTATATACACGACCGTGCAACCACCTATATTGCCAATGCCGTATACCCACGTCGCAGTATCTTTCCAGTCTGCCGACTTCGTTAAAATCTCCGATGTATTTCGGTCACGTAGTTAAATTTGTTCGACTGACTGAAAAAAAACGTGGCGGCATATTATAACCTCCATTGCGAGGGATGTAGGCGGATAAAATATAAAATAAAATCAGAAGAAAAAAAATGAATCCTGATAAATATAACGCGGCGGCGGTGACAGCGATTGAAATATCTTTGAAAGGTAGAAATGCAAGCGCGTCGATGACCTCTTGAATTAAAATATATTGAAGCGATTATGCGTCATCCACGTTTCAAGTGCTAAATATAACAACTAATTGTATTATATATACTTAAGACAAATTATACTATTTCGTTATGACTTATAGGTACGTTAAGTTTCAAATTATCATTAACATATTTTCAATTTTGTTAGATTTTCATTCGAAAATTAGAAGTAAATACCAAAGTACAATTTTGAAAATTATAAAAATATACAAAAATTATATTATAATAATACTTTCTTTGAAAACTTATAATCAATTTAAAATGATCCCTCAGTTTAAATTCTAAATAATAAGAATGTAGAAATTGTATACTCCAAATTATTCTATATTAAGCTATTTTAGAAAATAAAACACATTTTATTGTATCTTTAAAAATACACAATGTTAATAAATCTATTTTTAGTAATTTTGAAACTTCAAAGAAATGTATTAAGCCATAATAATACTATAATAATTAGTAATAACTAATTTAAAACGGTCATGCAATAGAAATTAATTATTATAACGTATATCTAACTGATCAAATATTAGGTATTCAAATTAACAATTAAGTTGACTAAATTAAGTTTAAAAACTTGCTTTTATTTTAATTGCTTTATATAATTCAACAAGGTCAATAATGTTAAACATATTTATTGGTTTCAATGAATAGTTTCTGTTTTTAACAATAATATGATGGAATATGTATAATAATATATTTATTATATTAAAAAAAGCACCTAAATAGTAAATCAATATTAAAATATTTTGTGATGGTCTTTTTTTTTTTACTATATTAGTCTCAAAAATTAAGTGGTTAACATTAACATTCATTTAAATGAATAATGTTTTACGTAGAGAAAATAAATTATTTTGAATATTTAAGGAAATGTAAAAGTAACATTAATTATTAAAGCATGTAACATGTTGTTTGATAAATTAATAAAAGAATATTATTTTTTTTAATATATAGAATATAGATATTAATATTTAATTATTAACGAGAAATTTTTTTTTAATTTTATAATAATTATACAAATATATTTTTTTATGTAACTAAGTATAATATTTCATTTTAGAAACACAAGTTCCTAATTAAATTAAATATTAATGTATAGAACTTTTAATTGTGTAATTTAGGTTTTAAATATTATTAATAATATCATTGATATGTAAATGTGTAAGTGTTGTTTAAAAGATATTTCCTGGATATGTTATACAATATATCTACATTTTTATTAATGAAATATTCTATATCACAATATTTTAATAAAAATACACGAGGTCGCCATTTCCAAACATAGATAATGATTTTTTTTTTTTTACAATAAAAATTGATTGTTTTAAAAAGTCATGATATTCTAAATATGGACTAGGCATTATTACTATTTAAAAAAATAATAGTTGTTAATGGTTGTAGCTATATGTAAAATAAAATAAAATAAAAACAATGATGCGTATTTTAAGCTTTCCAAAGAGTGATTTTTTTTTTTTAAATGAGTGTTCACAGTCAAACAAATTATATGCTGTGTAAACCAAAAATAGGTTAGAATATAATACAATAAACTAATATTACGAAATTATAAGTTTTAATCCATATCGGTATACACAATATTATATGTATTACAAAATAAGTAATATTAAAAAATGACATTTTTCTAACTTGAATGATCTAATTTTATAAATCGACCAACTAAAAATTTTAAAATATAATGAGTTATATTCATAACTCACCAGGTATTTTGAAAATATGTATTATAGGCTTAAAGTAATACTCTGTATCATTATACTAATGCAGTTAATCAAAAATCAAAAAATACATTTTTATATACTTTAAATGCATATAAAAATTATAAAAATTATTAGAACTAATAATTTATTTTATTATATATTGTATAAATTGCATTTTATACATTTACAAATTTATTGTCCATGGGAGTAATAAAACATCTTTTGTAGGGAAAAAATACGATAATAAATAGTATCATTTAGATTAATATTTATACATAGTACTATGTCATGTATATTTTATGTAATATATAAAATTCAATTAATGTTCTGAACAATATCTGTGTGATACGTGCATTATACAATGAAATTCGTTGTATACGTTTTTAAAGGAAGCTTGTAGTTATAGTAATATGTTATTTAGAATCTTTAATTTAAGTTCAAAATATAAAAAACATTGACGAATTTACATATAAGTAAACTATAGAGAAAATGAAACCTTAAATTCAATTTAAAACGTACTAATACGTATTCTATATTATTATGGATGATATAGCAGTTGTTTTTTTACACGAAAATCATTTAGAATAAGCATGCTGTATGTACAATTAACTGTCAGTTGCACGGAAATCATATTATTTAGGTACTTAATATAAATAAAATGTAAAACAAAATGAAAAAAAAAGAGTTGTTACCCCTCTGTTATTTTTATCTTCTAAATAACGTTATTTTCTAATCAACATTTTCGTTTGAATCAATAATTTAACACTCAAATAGTCAAATATGTTCTCCCTATCGCCTATTTACAAACATAAACTATTGCTTAATCGTGTCTATTAAATATAAAATTATAAATTAATAGTTTAATATAGTTAATATATATTATATAGTTATAAATTATAAATTTATAGTTTTTATTAATTTATTGATGAATTGATTACTTAAATCTTATATTATAAAATAATTTCATAAAATGTAAATTATCAAACGTTGAATGGATATTGAGCTTATTGATATTGAGTTTTTTAACTATTGAATTTATTATTAATAATATTAGTATGAAATAGTCCGCATGACGCAATCTATAAAATATTTTTTATACCTACTGAATTATTGTTATTTATTAATTGCATAAATTATAAGAAATTTAATCGTATAACTTACCGTCCCCTTTGCGGTCCAGTTCCATAGTCATAAGAAGAACTAGAAGCTATGTCTGAATCTAATATTTTGCCAGATTCCATCCCCAGCGAATTATTGCATTCATCTGAAATAAAAATTAATAGTTATTATAGTCATTCATTTGAGTATAAAGTATAATTATTGTTATCATTATTGTATGATAATAATAAAAATAAATAAAATGTCTATAGGAATTAATTCTTATGCATTAGTCTCACGTCGCTGTAAGTCACCTCGAAACCAGGTAGTAATAAGTTAAAGTATTAAATTATTTAAATTTAAGATAATTTAGATAGATAAGTGTATACATGTAGCCAGGCTATAGAGATATTTGTAAAAACAGATATAAATTGTTAAAAATATGAGGCTCATAATAAATTACTAACTCAGATAAGTATAACATAGCAAAAATATAATGAATGGCCTTTATCATACTATCTGTTCCTCTTTTTTTCTTTTTTCTTTTTAACTGAAAGACCCACTAATTAATATTTTAATAAGATTTATGTTGATCATAAATAATGAAAAAATTATCAATATTAGATAATGATATTTTTACATACTCTTTCATCTAGAGTTTAGATTTATTCTAGACATAGATGAAGATGAAGAGTAAAATTTGAATTTTTATACGAATAAAGATAAACATTTTTGTTTGAGAATACGAATTTTCAATTTTCATTTATTTCAAACGTATTAAATGAATTTATTAATAATTATCATATTTTATTATCGTATTGGAATTATAATAACATTTAAAAAATTATTTAACAATAATTGTGATGGTATGTTTAATGGAACATAAACCATACGTCATCGACAGTATTAACATTTTCATGAAACGTAAATAAATTGTTCATACTATGGTAGTTTGATAAAAATTTGATGTCATTCAATTAAAATTAAAATAATAAATACTTTCAGGTTTTCATAACTCAGATGCAATGTTGATAGTTCGATAAACTAATAAATACGTTGTTAAACTATAAACAAATAGCGGAACGTATAAAGATCTTTAAATCGTTTTGGAAATATAAATTGTATTTGTTCAATTATTTAATAATAATATTTATCAATTATTTTCAAACCTAAATAAACTGTTTAACTTTTTTCTTTAATAATAGTAACAGGAAAAAACTAAAAAATATAAAAGCTTTTTTTTTTTGGTATTCAAATTTACATTTAAATAATATATGTTTATGATACCAATGCAAAATTAAATTTGACAATATTTAAACATGAGGCGCTTTACGTATTCAACAGCTGTTCTAGACAGAAAATAGAGTCACGTTTAATAAGCGTTGTGTTCTCATCAGCGCATGTTTAATACGTGTCCATGTGAAACGGGTCTAATATATGACTGTCACGAGCAAAATAATAACCAAGTCCAAATGTATCAATGATTAATAGCAATATACCTACCAGACCTTTTTATTTGCAACTATGTTTGTATTCACAGTGATATAAAAAATAAAATTCCCTATTTAAATTTATTTTAAGTACCTATAACAGTAAATTATTTTAAAATACACTAAATATACTGAAATTTAATGTAATAATAAATTTATCTTATTGTGAAATAATTTAAAATAATACAATTTAATATATCAAGATCGGTGTAATTTGTCTTCGATATAATCGTATCTATTTTATAATTTATCTAGATGAAATAAAAAATAATAGAATAGTTTTATCTAAACTAAATGTAGGTACCTACAGATTAACATTGAATAAAAATGTAACGCTTAATCGCCAAATTTATAAATAACTGATTATTATTGACAAGTACGACGCTTCTATAGTATACTGCTTAAATAAAACAATAAATAAAAATATTAGTTTTTATCACGCGAATTTTCACATATAAATTAATAAACATTAATTATTAGTAATTTATTAATTTCGTAAAATGTACACTACCAATTCATTTTTATCACATAATATATATAATGTGACAAATAATAATAAATATTATGTGTTTATTTAATATCATATCTGATACATTATTAGGAAATAGTAACCTACAGTATATTGCTTAAATTTTTTTCAATCTTATGAAACTCATAATATCGTAAATGAGACGTATAATTTAGGATAATTTTAAATATACAAATACAATTTATGGGGATATATAAGCCACACAGGCATTTAATTAGGATTTTTTAAAGTGAGGTGTTTTATTTTAATATTTAAGTACAACATAGAGAGGGTTCATACATCCATCATAAAGTCATACGGTTACATTAATACATTATAAAATACGTTTAACTTTTGAATACTTCGTTAAACAAAATAAATGAAAAATAAAATCTTTTCCAACCTAACCTAAAGCATTTTTAATATATAATTGTTTTTGGATTACATATTTATGTTGTCAAGAGATGGGGAGGGATCAGGGATGTCTTAACACCCAAAACATTCACTCTGGCTGCGCGCCTGAAGCCACATAAATATCACTTAAAGTTACACTTTTCAACTGTATGCATAAGAATCGAGGCTAGTATTTTCAGTGTTATTTGAATTCTTGAAAAAAACATGAGTTATTATGTAAAAATATCTAGAGAAGGATATATAACGAGGGAGTTTGAAACGCAGTAACATTTCAGAGAGGAAATACCTCACCCTTTCATTATCAAAATTAGGTCACTGTATACGTAGGTACTATATACAATAACAATGTAAAATGTTTCACTACTTAAAATATATTATTATAATATATAAAGTATAAACATATTATATACATGAATAATTATAAAATATTAACCTAAACTCCTTCTTTATGAAACACTTGATATCGTACATTTAACTGCTTATAGAGCGCGTATAATTAGGTTCTTTATTCAAGAACTGCGATGAGTACGTGCATTACGTCTTTTCGCTAAATTTCACTCTCACCCACCTCTTTTGCGTCCTTTATATGCTTTATACGCAGTTAAGTATATATGTATAGTATCATAATATGCACGCATATATCACACTTTTGCGTTGGTATATAATATTATATACGTACCACCAACATTGGAGAATTCATTTAAAATATAAACTATACTAACTATAGTCTATACAGTGTAACATTGAACTAAGTTCATGAACTCGTTCATTTTCTCTAAACAACTTTATTTCATTCAAGTACTTTAGTACATTAAGTTATGTTCATTTTGTTTATATATATAATATTTAGACCTTAACTCATCAAAATATATAACGAAAATCGGATTAGGTTCTCAGTGCGTTGGTTACTAACGTTCTTCGAGTAATATAAGACAAAGTTCCCGCATTGTTGAATTGACCTAAAACCAGCAGTAACAATTAAGGATATGTTTCACATAACGTCTTTATTACTTCATACCAAAATTAAAGTTAAAGAGCCTGACAAAAGTAAAAACATAGTTTAGCGTCTTAATTTTCAGGACTATGGTTACTCAAGATTCAAGAAGTTATACTGACCATATCTTCCAAGATGCGTCTAATTGATAAATAGTCACTAATCTACTCGAACCGTTTGTGGTAAGATAACCTAATAGTCTGCCGAATGCTTATTCTGCAATGATTATCTCCTGATGATGAACTAAAAAATATATTTAGTATACAAGGAACTTCAACAGATAAGCAAAATAATTAAGGTATTATAATAAATAATGCTAATGATAATAATTCTGTAAGTTCCCAATCAAGCCAAAACTTAATACAAAAATATCTTCATACCCTTCTCCACTTTATGACCACCTTTACTCAAATACTATCATCTCCTTAAAATCAAAGTATTGACAAAAATATACTTTTTACAAACTTTCTAATTGAATTTTAAGCTTTCATAAATTCATTGTTATCACTTTCCTTGATCGTCCAATGTTCAGTGATGTCGAATGATTAATAATTTACTCCCCAGTCCTTGTCCGTGTTCTTATAGAATACTTATGGTTTAGCAAACTATAAAAATGTATTTATTCCATTATTTAACGAAAAAATATGTTAAAAAAGATTTTTTATTTTAATTAATAATATTTAAATTAAATTAAAATCAAGATTAAGTTCCACTACTGTACTACTATGATAATTCAGTTATTATATTATACACTTTGTTATAAAATATTTACAGTTTTATATTTAATAATAAATAAATACATAATATTTAAAATGAACTATTGCTTTTTCTCGTTTGTACTATGTACGATAACTTATATTTATTAAATATTTTTTATTTAAATTAACACTAAATAGTAAAGAAATAATAATCGCGCGTTAAAATTTGAGTGACTTTATAAGTAATAATACATTATTACTTTAATTATTATAACTTACTAATATTAATATTAATATTTCAAATTTAAATTTTTTTATTTTTTATTCCTTATCAATTATTTATTAACATTTTTCAGTTCAGTGATTGTGTCAAAAATGACGACTCGGACAAAATAAGAATTTTATTCACTGTGGTTCATGCATTTTGAACTTTGAATGATTGAACAATTAGTTGATTCCGAAGTTTTCCGAAGTCTGCCGTAATATTTGTACAGGAAATAATCACGTCAACATCCGTCGTATGCTATTGGTATAATTTATGATACGTTTTTTAAGCAGGTTAGTAATATCGTTAAATACTACATTTAATTAGGGTATCAAAAAACAGAAGGATGAATTGAATGAATTTATACGAATCCGGACGGCATTACACGTCTCCACCGTCCACGTTTTATTATAATAAATAAATAAATAAATAAATAATATACGTATAATATTAATGTAATGTCTGTATTTTTTTTTAAACCATCGGATAAATCTCACACACAAATACATGCTTGGTGTTTTATTAAATAATCGATTTATAATGCATACGCTAACGATAACTCGTATTTCATTTGCCCCAACCATTGTGCACATACATATACGTAAACAACCAGCGCGTATAGGTCATAATGTATATGATACGCATACGATATTTTCGTATTCTTGTGTATGTGTGTGTTGTATAGTACACTGCGGTATAGTGGTCATTTGGTATAATCACTTGTTGACCCTTATAATACATTCGCGTGGTCTTAGCCGTGTATCCTTTTCCGGACGGCTCTTCAAAAAACCTATATACGAACGGGCTAGGTCGAAAAGCGGTGTAGGCCTGCAGGGGACCCGCGATTTATCCCCAAACTATATAATATGCGCGTATATACGATAATTAATGACCGGCGGTGGGTAGTGGAAAATTAATAAATTAGCCGGACAACGATTACAGAGGCCGCGCGAAGATCCTCTCCGACGCGGATTGCCGGGCGGCGGACGATTAGTGGTGGGCCGCGGGCACGTACGGGGAAGTATCTATATGTAAGGGGTAACAATTGGAGGTGGACGAGGGAGAGATGAATGACGAGACGGACTCTCTAGAACCCAAGAGGAGAAGTGGAACAGCAGCGGCGGCAGTACCAGCAGGCGTACGACTGTATATATACACACGATCGGTGTCTGCAGTGCAATGCGCGCGCGCCTTCTCCTTTTGTATCGGCCCGTTGATTTATAGCGTTCATCCATCATGTTGCCGATGCGGCGGCGGCGGCGGCGGCGGCGGCTAACAGTTTTTGAATCTAAAAACCGTCTCGCTCGTCGTTGTCGTCGTCGCCGTCGCACCCCCTTCCCCTCTCGTGATCATATAGTTTTCCGACCGTCGGGCATCGTCTGCGTGCGCGCGAACCGACTTATACCAGCGACCAGGACGAAAAATATATTTATTTATTTATTTATTATTATTTTTTTTTTTTTAAGTTATCCCGTCACACAAACTCGCCGGCGACGTTAATTAATTTTATTTTTAACCAACTCTCGGACGGTTAATCTCGATATTATTATTATCGCTTCCGCGCGATAAGGGTGGCGTTTCCGCCGCCGCCCCGCTCCCGCGGTTAAAGTATATTATAGTAGCGCATTATAATCGTTCTTCGTTATTATTTTATAATCCGGCAACGGAGCAATTAGTTACCTATACAGTATAAATACATATGTATATATATATATATTATATACACCCTTTAGTTAGTATCGCGATAAACCTTGGTCCATCCTAATAACTACTTTTGCAAATATGTATTAGTCTTGAATTTGAAATCATACGTAAGTCCTACTACGGGTTCTGCAGAATACAAATAATAATTATTATGGAAAATCTGTATGATTTAATTATTACAAATATATATATATATATATATCTTATTAATTACAGAAAAACGACTGTTGGAAGTTTAGAATGATTTTCCAAAAATTTACACTGGCGAAATTGTCGTTTGTCTGTCCATCCGACGGTTTGCCAGAGAAAAATTATAGTACTTTTTCTATGGCAAACTGACCAAAAATTAAAATGTAAACACAATTTTCAATAATTTATCAGAAATACGATAATTCGTAATCGAATAAACACGTTTACCAACTGATGGACTTCTATATGGTTATATTATTCATATATATATACTTACATGCCCAATTATTCAATTATGTGTAATATGTATATTGTAAATAGGTATATATATCGTGCAAGACCTAACCTTTTGATGAGTACAAAATAAATATTTATATTTTAACAGTTACGAGCTATTATTATAATTTAATATCAAACTTTAAAATAATTCTTTTAAATATTTATATTACCATTTGTATTAAGTACATTAAATGTGAATATTATATTATGTAATTCCATACAATTTGAACAGTCGACATGTTACTTTTAACGAGTGTACGTACGTCTATAGGATTTTATACTTTCATTTGTAACATAAATGTTATTTTTATGTCTAACTATTGGTACCTTAAAAGTTTAGCACTTTGCAGCGCGAAATATAACATTATTTGAACAGCTATACAATTTTATTACTCGTTTTATGCGACAAACATTTTGTGAATTTATGGATTATAAAAAAACATAAAAAGAGGAAAACGGTCTGTTTTTACTGTCCATTCCGTGTGCCTGTAATAATACATATTACATCGTCTAGAGAAACAAACACACACGGTAACTAAAAAAAAAAAAAAATATATCGGAGCTGCTTATATTAAAGTTATTAATAAATGTATTATTGCCGTTTTTTCCTACTGCACACAAAACCACCCGCCTGTATACTATGTGTTTACTTATCTATCCACCCCTGTAGTATATTATAGTTTATAAATTACATAACTATTCAAATATTTAACATAAACTAATAATCGAAACTGACCGTCGCGATCGCCTATTCCAGATAATTGTTACGTAGTAAAATAACATAAATTTTATTAAGTTTCGAGTTCGGGTCGAATACTTAATTATAATAAACTATATTCAATAACTTTCGGAAAACTTATTCAAAAGCAGTTATATCGACGACACGGTAAGACACGTCGCGTTCACAACCGTATTAGCACGTCCGCGAGCTGTTTTTCACGTCCATATTATTATAGGTATAAACCTGCTAACACCTATACATAACAGCATATCATACCGTTCGAAAAAAATTGTCATTGCTAGACACGGACGTCGACGTCGACACGCGCACCGTACGTGTCTAATAATGCGAATCAGTGTACCGCGTCATACTCGATAATATTATTTGCGCCGCGGATTTATTCGCTCGCCATCGCCCCAGTGCAGGCCGACCGTCCCCGCGGACCCGCGAAGATTTATCGCGTCGGCCAAAATAATATAATATTACCGTATATAATTAACGCGGACGAAATAATAGACTCCGATTTCAACACGAGACCAGATCGACTTATATCATTATTATTATTGTTATTATTATTATTACTATTATTATGATAATATGATATGTGTACCGCACGCACAACACCGCAACGCACGCCGGTTTAATGCTATACGTACATATTATTATTACGTATATTATTTACACCTAATATATTATGTACTCTGTACCTGCAGCAGACTCGGTACGCCCTGAATAATTGGATAGGTATGCGCGTGTTCGCGTAAGATACACACACACACACATGATAATATTTACAATATTATTATATTCGTATAATATACGTAGGTACAGTATAAATTTATCGTGATATATACGCGCGCTATCGTATACACTCGTATGTATATATACCGTTCTCCTCTCATAGCCATATGTGTGTATAATATATACTATACGCGTGCATATGTACCTGTAGGTATATGTATATATATGTGTGTGTGTGTGTATATAAATATATTGTTATTATTATAATATATACGCGGAATGTTATTATTACGTCGACGGCGGTGAGGAACATACGCGGGAAAACACCAATACCCAATCTCTACAGGGAATATAACGAGACAACATATTTACGTCGTATATATAAAAGGCCCAATAAACCCTAATATGAAAAAAGATACTAGACCGCCGCCACCGCCGCCGCAACGATATCCCTTGACGTTTTTAATGCCGAAAGCCGCCATAAAAGTTGATGATCGTTGTGTTCGCTTCGCTCTTATTATACGCGTATCTGTATGTGTATATATATATATATATAATATATAAGTATATTATATTAACACGTGTGCGATCGAACATATTTCAAAATATTCCTAAACGAGTATTTTTCCACAAGAATTATTGTGAGAATATAAACGCAAATACAATTTGCAGTACGGCGCCTATTTTTTCCTTTTTAATTAAAAACACCGGGCATTTAATGAGGGTCAAAATATATACTAGGCACTTTAATACAATACTTAGTTTTATTTTGTTTATATACGATATACCAATGTCGTGAAAGAGCAATTTAGAAGCTTTCTTAATTTCTGCGTTGACTTTAAATTACGTTTTAGGCATTTAGATTAAATTCTCGGACCAACAAAAAATAATTTTAAATAAAATATCCGTTAAAATTTATTGGTTTTGAGAAATTACCCATCACTAATAGTTTTTTTCTTGTAAATGACTAAACAAATATAAAATGACCGTTTTACATAAATATAGAATATTATGTAAGCAATTCTAGTCTTATAGTTTTGGGTAAAATTATAATGTTAACATATAATTTAGAAACAACGAGCATTTAAAAATAAGCTCAACAAAAATTACCTACATGAAAACAAATAATCTTTAAAAACACCTTAATACATCGTACGTATAGACAATTTATATCGAGACGTATGGTATGACAATATTGAAATAATTTTTTCATAAGTGACGGGATGATGTAAGCTGGTTTTTTAACATTATACACTTTCATCATGAAAAAGATTATTTAAGATTTCATGCCATAGTTTTTACTCACTAGATAAAAAAAAATGATATCATAAATTGTGAATAGTTTTATTCGATTAATAACTGAAAAAATTATATATATTTACGATAATTCACCAATCATGCACACCACCTTATTTTCTTCAATAAAGCAATCACTTAAAAATTGATTTTCGTAGTTTTTAAATATACTATAGCCTATAATGTCCGTAATTCTAAATAACTGAGACTTTTATATTATTTAATAAGTGCTCTGTAAAGATAAAAATTACAGTTCTTCAAATGAGAACTTTTCTTTTCCAACAATAAATTAATTAGTAAATATTTTTTTCTTAACGTTCAATTTGGAATGTCAAAAATAACTAATATTAACCTATCAACATAATTTATAATATTTAAAAATTGTACGAGTATAAAAATTGCTAGATCCAATATTACGTATATTTAATATTTTTGTAAAACCATTTTTGAAACATTTTATCTTTACTATAAATATTTTGAAATTACTCAATCGAATATTGAATTAGATACCTACATCAAATGTTCAAAAAAATATAAATTTAATAATTTTCAGTTGAAAAGGGATTCTCATTTGAAAAACAGAAGTTTATATCATCATGAGACATTCCTTTAGTACAAAATGTCAAATAATATTCAAAGTAATCTAGTCTTTAATTTTTTAGTCTCTAAACTATATTTACAAATATATTAATTCATTATTAAAGGAAAATAATAAGGATAGCAATTCTGATGAATCGTCCTAGCTATATACATATATTACTATAAAAATATTAATATTTAAAATAAAAGGTATGAAATGGGGATATACTTCCCATATTATCCATCGTTTATTTATTATTACAAAATAGTTAAATTAAAAAACAATTTAACGTTACAAACTGTTGACTACAATAATACGGGTAGATAGCAAATGCGTTTTGTATGACATTGACACAACTGTTTAGACAATTTATGGTTGCAGGAGCTAGGAAGTCGTAAATAGTTGACTATCAAGTCAGCTGTCAAAGGCCTATATAAAAATATAAAAAAAAAAACAGAATGAAATATATTTTTTCATCTTTCGATCTGTGATAATGTCAGGTAAAATATTTGATACAATAATTTAACTATACGGACGACAGAAAACAATAAAATTCTCACTGGATAAAATCCTACAACGGCGTTGGAAGTATAAATGGATACGTTCAATATTGTTCAAGCAATTTTATAGCATGAAGATTTTTGGTTTAGATATTTTTATATTGTGTACATCATTTGAATTCCATCTACATTTCGCAAGTTTAGATTCGGTATTATTTGTAAGATGAATATAGTGATATACTAACATGGGATTTTTTTTTCAAACTAAAAAATGTTTAAATCTTGAACTTTGTACCGAATTAAATTGAATTTAGGTTTATGAAGATAAAAAATACAGAGCGTATTTTGAAATATTATATTTTTATTTAATTTCTTTACAGATGAATACTGGCTCTCGCTGACGCTGAGGAAAACTCGTATGGAAACTCATACATATGTACAAGGTGATCCATTTAAATGTCTACACTCATTATTTCAAAAAGTTTTAACTTCTTTGAAAATATTATTTTCACATAATTTTGCCATTGCAAAATAACATTTAAAAAAAAATTATATTTTAAGTGGACCAATATGTTGCAGTGTATCCTTATTCCACTTCATTTTGCACATAAAAACTTAAAATATTTTTAAGTTTAAATTAATATTAACTACTCGTTTGAATTTTGATTTAAATTTATCAAGTACTTTGGATACTATGTTTTGGAATATGAAACCAAAAAATGTATGTTGTAATTCAAAAAATTAAACATTAAAAAAATATAATATTTAAAAGTAAGTATTAAAAATATAATTTTTTTTCTAAAAATTATTTTTGCATTTACATAAAATTATGGAAAATAAATATTTTTAAATAAGTTTATACTTTCCAAAATTATGAATGTTTCTATTATTGATATATTAAATATATCACGTTAAACATTATGTACATACATATATAATATGATATAATATAGAGGTGCGAGTAATAAAATTGTATTTTGTGCCGCGATTATGATTACTTTAGAATGATGATACTCAAATGTCAGAGAAAAAATGAAACTTGATAAAAATCCACCAATGGCGTATTTTGAAGTATAAGCAGGTACGTATAAACACGATAATATTTATATAATAAAAGCTTTGATATAATATTTGTACATAGGTATACATCATTCGAATGCCGTCCACATTTTGCTAGTGATTCAATATTATTCGTAGTAATGCCGGCACACTAACGTTAGATTTTCTATAGCAGGCCAACTGGAAACTTTTCAAACCTAAACTGTATACTAAAATAAAGAATGTAACTTTAAGAATATTTTCATAAAGTTTGAATTGCTCTTAGCGGTCGGATAGACAGGTTTATAACGTTAAGTTCATGCTGAAATACAAAACAATTCTAAAATAAATATACAACTTAAAATAAAAAATGCTGAAACCTCGACAATTTAATTTATAAATAAAAAATTTAAAAAATTTAAAAAAAAAATACTTGATTCCTTTTATTCAATATTAAGATATCGGTAGTTAGAATGACCCGATATAAATACCTATAAATTAATTTCAGTTTTACACGTACACACTAAAAATATCATTTAACTAAATATTAAGTGGGTAATAATATGTTATGCAATTACTATAGCTAACTTAACTTTGATTAGAATTTTTTATTTATATACAATGTTCATTGATATTGATAATAACTGACTGTTGTAAAAGTTGTCAGTAGATATGAAGTTACTGATATTCTCTTTAATTAAATAAATAATTGTATGTATAAGGATAAGTTTATATTCCCCGCCAGAGTTTCAATTACTCGTACGTAATTAATAATGCAATGAAATAATACACCATTTCCCAACCTAAGTAATTCGTCTATTGAATACAACCCATCAATAATATAAAATTCGTATATTTTTAGGTCAGAGATCCAAAACTAATATACATTTACCAAGTTGTATATTTATGTTTACTCTGTGCAAACTAAGTGACCGCAATTATACTGACATTTCAATTGAAAGTTAAAGTAAACAAAAGTGCGAATCTTTGATCAAATATTTATTGCAAACGCCATATACTATTCCCTTATTTTTAAAAGTGTACAAAACAATTTATCAATTAAATCGGCATTATAATAAACTGTAGAAAATATTAAATAATGTAAAGTTCAATTTAGATTGATGTATAAGTGTTGACTAAACTCTATCTAATGAATAATTTACAAGAGTAGTTATAATTAACCCTGTCGAGAATCGAGAAACAACGATCTATCAAAATAAAAACGACATATTAATAAATAAGAATATTAATTTGTACTACAATAGTTTTAAAAATAAAAAAATTAATTAAATAATTTCATCATTGTTATATAGTTGGCGTTTTTAATTCGAACTATAAAAAATAAAATAGATTCTCATTATAAAAATGCATAAACATTTATTAGCTAGTACCTTTAGTTACGCATATGGTTGTTATCAACATTTAATGATAGTGTTTCAACAATTTTTAAGAAATTAAATGTTAAAACCCAGGTACACCTAGGTTCATCTACAATCTACAATAGTAAAATAAATATAAAAATATAAAAAATCTTTATTTTGACAACATAATCCATTTAGCCTTATAACGCTAAAGCCTTATGATTAAGGTATAATGTAATAAGTAATAACCACAGAAAAGTCTCCGTTGTGAAACTGTAAATGTTTTAAACTTAAACTATTCACCATTCAGTTATACAGAACCCATCTATAGTTTCATCTAGTTCACGTGTCGAAAAACCTGAAAAGACCATTATACCGAATCTTATCGAATTCGCGTCAATGTGTCAATATTCGGATTATCAATCAACAGGAGAAACCACTCACAAAGAATGGTTTCCCCTCCTTTACATCGACAACGAACTATAAATCAGAGCCAACAGCTACCTACTTAAGGAAAAAGATAGTGTAACAAGTCAATCATCTCCGAGACATTTTTTTCTAAACTCATCACTCTAATAATATTATCAAGCTTTTAGTGGTCATTGGACATTGATCTACAAAGTAAGCAAAATATTTCTAATAGACTTTTTCAAAAATCAACTAAAGACACTAGTACGAAATTGGTAACTCTTAAGATTTATCAAACATAAATAACACTAAGTTTTATTTTTATTTTATTTACGCGTTTAATTAACCGAAGGAAGTTTTTTAGTTGATGAATAATATTGATGATAAGTTATTTTATTTTCACAATAAATATCTATAAATATTGAATATCTTTAATATAGCAATATGGCCAAAACAAGTATGTATTATTAAAAAGTATAATAGTATATGTTATATTATATATATATACATTATGTATAATTTAAATAAATTACGTTTAATAAAATTTAATTTAATTAATTTAATTTCATGAACCATCTTCGATGCGTTTTAGTACCTACTATACCAATAATTTATTTTTAAAATGTATCAATAATATTGTTCAATATCTTATCAATAAATTGTATATACTAATAATGTATTACAATACATACATTGTAATAATGCATTATACATAATATACACAATAATTCTAATGAGAAATCACTTAAGTCAATAAATAAATTATAATAGAAAATAGTATCCATCGTGGGGCCCATGGGCCATTTCACAATATATTTTATCTGTATCTTATAAATAAACAATAATAATAATAATAACTTAAATTTAATCAAATCACTTATATCATATAATATGTGTATCCATCTAATATGTTAAAACTAAAAGGCAAACGATCTTGTGACTGTATTAGTATTTTTATACCGATAATGAAATAATATAATTTGTTTAGGATCACGTGTAAGAAAATAATAATACTCATAAGTAATAATAAAAACGAGAAATAGATTAATCGTACCTAAGAGTCGAATGATTTTTTATCCTCTGCGTCTTTCTTTAATACTCGTAGAGATTACATTTTGTGCAATATAGAAAATATAACATCCCTTTTCTAAAATAAGTATAACACGTGTTTATAATATAGACGTTCTACATATACATTTATATTCTTCACAAGAATATATAACGCTAGCAAAGTGTGTAGGTATTTGTCGTACATTGTTAAACCGCTTTCGTCGCACCACTGCGCTGAGTGGATGGTGTTATCAATTTCCGCTTTGCATAAAAAAAATAAAAATAATAATAAAAAATATACTTGCATATGAATGTGAACACAATATGTAAAAATGCAATATTTAATAATAATTCGTTTGAGGAGAACAGTACTTATGTAATATATAATATACATCATGAAAAGATGAGTTTTTCAAAACTTTCATAATCCGTTGAAGTTTTTTTTTTCATTTTTTTTTCTTCTCGAAATTTGCTCCGCATATAAAAATATGTAATAATAAAATGATAATCATAAAAGCGTGCAGGTATACACAATAATATTGGCATAATAACCATACATTATTACATGTAATATAGGTAGGACGTAAGTATCTGTAATAAGATAACATAATTTGGTAAAATTATTCGATAGCTACGATAACATTACAATAGCAGCAGCAATTGTCACTGCTAGAAATTCGATTAAAATTGAACTTCAAATACGAAAAACACCATTCTTTTTCGCCACCGATGTAGTTTTAAACTTTGGTAGTACCTGCATGCAGCACGTTCCGCTGGCTCGTTATATTGTGTTATATCGATTTCGAACATCGAACAGTGGTGCCCAAAAAGAAAAATAATAAAAATAATAATATAAAAATAAAATAAAATCCTAGACAATAACTCAGATCCGCCACCAGTGTTATTACTCCAGGCTTGTCTATCGACAAGTAACTCGACGAGTAATCGACTTCGGCCGTACTTACCTATAATGTTCGTCACAGTACCGTTTCTATTGTTTACTAAACCTTCAATGCCGACAGTCATATTGACAAAAACAATTTTCTATATTTCTCATTCGACTTGAACATTTTACAGTCTACACGCCGTTTTCTATCTATCTGTCTGTATTGCATAAAGTGAATATATTCATCCATTGTGATATTAAAATACGCACTTTAATAATTATAATTTTCCTAAATGTATATTATTATTATTTCGTGTTTTCAATATAAAACTATTATAATGGGTATACCTAGAGGTTTAATTTATCATAAAATAAAAATAACTAATATCATTGTAAAAAATTTAAAATTATTTGTAGTAATATATTATATTAACGGTTTTTATCGTTAAACCCGAAATATTTTAAAATAAATATACAGTAACCAATAGGTATTACACTACAATAGAATATAAATCAAGGAAAAAACAAAATAAGAATCTAATTTTCGTTGTGGAAATTTTAGTTATTTTTATTACATAATGCAATTTTTAGTTGAGGATTATATACACTCAAATACCACTATATAGTTGTATGCTTTTAATAGTTGAAATTAGAATTATCCATCAAAGGTTTTTAATAACATTGTGATTTGTTTATTATTGATGTAATGAAATTAGGTATACCCTAATTATACATTTTTAACTTTTATACTTAATAAAATATTTATACTTTTTAAGACGTATAAAGCACGATATATATAGTTCTTTATTTTTCATTAAAATAATTTTATGCACTGTTCTTACCTAAAAACATTATAATAATTGGAAAAAAAGTCTCTTCTAACTTAGAATTTATAAGTTATAAAAAAAAAAAAAAACAGTTAAGTAAGATAATTTTATAACAACATTTTTTTTATCCTATCTGTTAAATACAGTCTTTATGTTTAGGTAATTTAAATACGGATGTAGTCAAGTGAAACTCTCTTCTGATTGAGTATAATATGACCTGCATAAACTGTAAATTATTAAATTGATTGAATATTTTAGTACTAATACAAAAACTTTAGTACTTTGGGGTTCAGTTATATTACATTATTATCTCCACACAACAGTACTAAACTTTGATAAAACTTATCACGATTTGTCATAACAAAAAACTAATACGACAACTGTCAAATAAAAAACTCCATAAATTGTACTTGGAATACGATTGAAAAATGTATTAAAGGTTTATAACAATCTGTAAAGTGTACATTCGAGTGCCTTACCTATACCTAGTAATACTAGCATATAATATATTATATTATATTATATTAATTTATGTATTTATATTAGTGTAGTGAACGGGTAAAATATAGATGGTGAAGAAGTTATTAAATAAATCCCTACAGTTTCATTAAAAAAAAAAATTATTAAAATTGTAAATAATTGTTTTTATACCTTACATTATGAAATATGCAAAAGTTTGTTTAAAAAAAAAAAAAAAATGTAAAAGAGAAGTGTAAAAATATAAGTTTACAATTCCAGTAAAATATCTGAATAGCTATACTAATACTGTCTAGTAGCTTTGTTAATGCAATAAGCATTTATAAATATAATATAGCTGTTGTAAAGAAAAATTATGAAATTACAAAAAACGTTCATTAAGATAATATAATAACATTAACTTTTTGCAGCTTAAATAATTGTTATAACAAAATAATACAATGGACACTATGATGCTAATTTGATTAAAACTAATATTTTGACATTAATTTGGTTAAAGTAAAAATATTTTTATTGTTTTATCTTATATAATAAAAAAAAAAATGTAGTGATTCACAAAATATTCTCATACCTTAATTATTCTTTATCAATGCAGATTATTAAAATTCCGATTTTAGAATTTTTTTTTTTTTTTTGTATACGGAAGTACCATATTTTTAGATTTTATTTTGGGATTTTATATCGAATAATATATTAGTTATTTATCTCAATTTACTTAGTACGTTAGCTTAATAATAATTTTACATACAATATTAAATATTATTTATTAATAAATGCAATACTTTAAATAAGTACTCAGTAGGTTTTTATAAATTATTAAAAACATATATAATTATAATAATTTTAAAACTGTATTAAATGTAAGGTGAAAAATTCAATTTCTCATCGTTATTAATTTTGAATTACATACGATAAAATAATAAAATTGATTTCATAGATAGCTATAAGTGTGTACAAATTCAAGTTTTTCATTAATTTTTTTAGTCTTAGAAAAGTACTGAATACTTTTTACTTACTAGATACAATTTATATACTACTTATTCATATTTCCCCACCGTCGCTTCGTTATTTTAGCCTGCCATTGCCGATTCCACTCCACTTGGAGTGACATCTACATAACTGTAAATTATCTTTTTATAAAAGTGTTTAGTGGTGTTCTAGACACACTTTTCATCTCCCAGGTGATAAGATATTAACAAACACTTTATAAAGTTGTTTTAGTGAAAAATAAAACAACAAAAAAACTATATCCAATTCCAAGCTATCCTTAAAGTTAAAGGTTGATATAATTTTACTAATCAAAATCTGGAACGGAGACACGGATACGAATACGAAAATAAACACACATCGTTGTAAAACCAGTACATTTGTTGCCCTGCTCAAAATCTAAAATGTTGATGGCAAATCACCCTGTACATCAATGAAACTAAAAATCCAAAGCAAATAAATCTATATAATATTTTAATTTAATTGAAAAATGGTTTTCATACAACATTTTTCGATGCCAATAACATTTGTTTTAATAATTCTCACGTTTTTCAATTTCCAAAACTTATAGGTATAGACGTAGTCAAAATTTGCATGCGGGATTGAAAAAAAATATCGTGCAACCTATCAGAATATAGGTTATTGAGGTCAACAAATCTCGTGGTAAATATAATTTGCGATAAAAAAAAAATATATAAATTAATTGAACAGCCACCGTGGAAATATCCTTTGTAGCCCCATTACGAACAAAGTACAGACTATACATTTCGTTTCCATTTCAAGCCACGTGTCTATTTCTAAAAACTGCACGTTAAACCTGAAATAAGCTGTATTATTCACAGTTTTGTATATTATTCTATTAACATTTTTTGTTTCAAACTTATTCAAAACAATTATGTTTATCGCGTTCTGCTTTTCAATTCTAAGCAATTGCATGCAATTTATAATAATATGATCATATACCATAATATTATGATATATTATTATGACGCGATGTCGTGTGCTCAATGTCATTCTCGCGGCGGAGAATATCACTTACCGATCGTCGTTTTTTATTGTATTCTAATAAATACAGACAATTATCACTCGTTGGTCTTTACGAAAAAAAAAATGATCAGCTGCAACCCTGCAGCAGTAATATTTGATAGTAAAAATAATAATAATACGAGGAATATTGTATAGTATTTTTCGATTCTTACGTATATTTACGGCGGTTTATCGACTCGTAGTGAAAATAGTAATAATAATATAATATATTATAATCCTTCAACAAACCGCACCGCTGCTCAGTGCTTTATAACTCGGATGTAGCGGTAGTATGGTCAGTGGTAGTGGTGTAGGGTTTGCCCCGAATGCGGCTCTCCATAAAATAGTGGCCGGCTATACGTCTATAATATTATATATATATTATACGTGCTTGTGTGTGTGTGTGTATGTACGATACATCCCACCTTTGGCTGAGCCCTACCATTTTTAATACCGATTAAAATAACGGTCACGTAAAAGACCTTAAGACGGTTTTTTTTCGCCTGCCCGCAGTTCTAATTTATCCTCGGTCGGATTAAGTCAATTGTGTCGTCGTACGTGTCCAGACGGGAACCGCAGCGGCTATATTTATATACGCCACGCGATATCCGCGCGGGCTACACGAACAGCAGCGACGCTTTGCACGAAATCGAATTTTCGCACAAACCTTGACAAATGCAATAACGGTATCATATAATTATTATTGCGTTATGTCGCGTTGATACCCTCCGTACGCACACATTACATCGTTGTGACGTCGACAGTCCGAGTGAACGAACGACGGCAATATTATTATCATCATCACGATTGCCCTCGTCTAGAATCGGCTGCTATGCTAAATGACGCGTGCAATTTTTTTCTCGACGGGGACCCGTCGATATTCCGTACGCAGACAAAATCGTAAATTAAATCGTGCGTAATACGTGCAATTTCCAGGAATAATAAACGTTATGATATGTACGTGAAAAAAAAAATAAATAAATAATAAAACCTCGAGAATATAGCGCGCGCCGACTTGCAGCGGTATTATAGCACACGCATCGACCTGCCGTCTCTATAGTCTATGTTTAATGCACGTGGTAATATTACGTATTATGCTATGCACATCTACATATATACGATCGGCGTACATATGGTATACGATTACGATAAAAATCGGTACAACTTAACGGGCGGCGTACGCTACGCGATCGTGTATATACCTAGACGTATACGTACACTCGATAATAATTATCGGAGCGGAGCGCACAGTGCGCGCATACTTTGTGATCGTATTATTACCACTCCGTCGTCGTCGACAGTCAAAAGCATAATATTATAATATGTATATCAAAAAGATAATGAGGTAAAAAAAAAAAAAAATAAAAAAATCGTTTATCGTCCTGGCATTTTATATAGTACCTAGACGGTAAAACTACGACGACCACCACCGCTGCCTCCATCGCCGTCGCCGCCATTACTACCGCTTGTTCCCCATCGTCGTTACCCCTTTGGCGCGAAACGGCATCAAAGGGGGGTAAACACATGGGATTAAATTGACGGGTGGTATACGCCGTAGGTACTGTGCTCAAACACGCGCGCGTGCGTAAGCCGTTCGCCGCCGCCACGTGTATACACCGCACAAAAACGGTTTTAATAATAATTAATATTATCGCGATTGCCAACGGCTGGAAGCTGCTGCTGTTTGCGCTGAACAGAGCTTATAAAATTTACACACACACACACACACACACATAAACCTAGACCCGCGATAGGTCGATGAAAGGGTTAACCTTATAATTCGATATATCATTACCGAACTTGATATGTACAATATAATATATATATATATAAACCTACATTAATATTATCTATGGTTGCGTTACGATATTGGTATAATACGTGTGTGTGTCGATAAATCCAGTGAACCTAACTATATTATATTACAAACTACAATTCACTATAATATGTACAATGTACGTCATGTAATATTTATTATTCACAGTATACAACAGATATTATTGGAACAGTACGGCAGTTTGATATGAAATGTCATAATATTATGTTATATTATATATGCCTAACAAAACCAGTTAAAACTTATAAATCACTTTACTGGCTTCGAACTTTTAAAGTTTGATTTCTCATGAGTCATAATATTAGTATCGAATGTTGTTATTTTTTTAGAACGCCATAATTCATCGGGTTAGTATAAACCACTAACTTGATGACGATAATAATAATAATAATAATAATAATAACTATACATAATATATAATATACATGTTAGCAAGCAATTGCTTATACGTGTATTTAGTAAATACATTTTTCATGTACAACATTATAATGTTTAAATAATATTTATGTATTCTGTATAAAACATTTCGTTGATTATATGAGTATAAATAAATAATTTATATTGATCAAATCCCAAACTTTTCATTTACACTAAATTATTATACCATATTTGTTTATTTAATATGTATAAGGTAGTAATTATATAAACGAAAGTTTGTGTAAAGCAGTATGAGTTCTATACTCAAAATCAATTTTTAATAATCTTACACAAATTAACATTTTATTAGTTTTCCAATTTTGTTTTAGAAAACTATAAAGAATTTTCCAATTTACTAAAAACACAATTTGTGTACAACTTCAGATCGATTTAATAAATTACAAAAGACTTTCATTACACCAACAAAAAAAAAAAATGTTTTCTGGAGAAGAAAAAACATACCATTGCACAATCAATAACTATCACATCACTCAGAATCTAAAATTAAATTTAAAAAAATTGATTACAAGTATTCGAAGTATTTATAGTGAAATTATTGTGAATAGGTTATGTAGAATATAATATAATCGTTAGGTATAAGCTATTTATAAAAGTTAATAAATATAAGAAATTTTAATTATTTTATTCAATATTGAAAAGCAAGAAATATTTCCTAAAACAGATTTAAATAATTGATTACAAATGCAATTTAAAAGAATATTTATTATAATTATCAGCAACAGATTGAATATTAAAATGTACTTTTTAATTTTTTCCTTTGATGAATTATGTCATTACAAATTGATTCATCATCGTTAATATTCACTGCCTATTGATTAAAATTTAAAAACAAATTAATGTTTAAAAATTGAAAAAATAATTTTCTCAAAGAAACTCTTATCTAAGTAGACACTAATTAAAATATAACATTTATTACGTAATTTTAAAGGCATCAATAAAATAAATAATATAATATATTGCTAAATTCTTTATAATAATTTCACTTTATTTATAAGAATATTTATTTTTCATAGGTAGAAGAAATACCTAGAGCTGTATGTTAATTAAAGATACTTTATTTTGCAACTTTTAAAACTACTAACAGACTGAAAAATAAAATATAAATACTGTGATATTAATTCGCAAGAGATTTTTTTTTTTAATTAATTAGATTTCTGTAAAATATTGTAACTTTATAACCAACTCAAAGTTTAAAAATATTACTATAATGAAAGTATTGTGCTTGAAATCTGGAGTTCAATGATTAATCATTAACTTATTATTTATAATAATAATTTATCATCATCCATTGTAGTATAATATTGAATGAAAACTTAGCAAACCGTTAAACGAATTCCTTAAAGATCTCTGTAGTCTGTATATTTAATAACCTATTTGGATTTTGAATCATAATTTATTGACCGGCTCAACGTATAGGCAAAATATGTACATTTTTTTGTATTTTATATTAAAAATTGATTTATCGATGCGTGAACTGGAAAGCTATGCGGTTTTAATTTTAAATAATAATATTATAGTCCATCCAAAGTTTTGCACACACATATTTTTTAATGATAACATTTTTTATTCGTTCTACAAAAATTTAAAAAGATTGTATATACAACGTAATACCTATACTCGTATATTATTACTCAACCGATGAATAATAATTTCATTGGTTATATAAGTGGTTCTGAAAATTATGAAAGTATAAAAATTTAACCATAATTTCAAAAAATGCTTAAGTCCTAATCGTAGTAAATGGAATGGAATGAAAAGTCTATGAAAAATGTAGAAAAATTAATTTATAAGCCACAGACACGTGCGCAGATTCTTCGTATTAGAGACAGACGGAAAACAAAATCTATGTGATTCTCCAGAGTAGGAATAAATTCCGAGTAAAAAGATTAACATTTTCTCTCGGGGTCGACCGGTTAAATGAATTTCAAATTCGTTGTATGCCGTAAAATAGTAACATTGTACACGTATATTATAATATTATATACAGATACATAGAATGAGCACGCAGGCACGCGCGTACACGCACACAAATATATATTTATATATAAATCAGTTTAGTGTGTTTTGTGGTTAGTCTGCGGGATTAAAAGGATGTATATATTATAGTGTATGTGTTATATACTGCGTTGAGACAACGGACAGACAAAACGCGACGCGGTGGCTGTAAAATCCGACAAAAACGATCGTGCAATTATAAACGGACAAACTCGCTTTTCTAATTACAAACAAAACGGAGAGCTAATCGTGAGCGCCTAATACTTCACCAATGGTGGCAGTAGGGTGGCGAGAGCAGTGATGGGGGCGACGTTATAGTGGTGGTCCAAAGAAATCCGTCGTAATGAAAATTAATACGAGCGCTTCATCCATTTTCTCCGCGGAGACGTTTTAAAAGCGCCGTGAAATAGACGGGATGAGGTAATTATTACGCGGTCCCTCCGTGACTTAAGCATCTCGCCTACACCTCCTTCACCTCCTGATCACCAACAGCATTTCCCAAACATCTGCAAATTTATATAGAGAAATGGCCCATGGAAAACGGGAATATCGAAGAAAATGTACGTAGAATACAGATCACAACTTACTGGTCCGTACGTATACTATGATGTGTCATACTAATTGCATTGTTTCCGATGATAAATATGCACATAATTATTATTATCATTCTCAATATTATTATATCCTGAAGTATATTATTTACCGAACTTTAAAGATCCTGTAAGGTAGCACTGAAAACAAATCCATAACATTCTCTGACAAGAATTTTTCTTTTCAAGCGTCACGCGCCATGTCATTATTACTGTAGTATATTATATTTCCACATGGCATGTATGCATTTACGCGAATAAAAAGTTCTTATATTAAAATAATATTTTCACAAAAGACGAAATAAACTCCAAGTTGATAAAATAATTGAATTGTAAGCAGACTTAATATATAAATATGAGAAATATATATAAAAATAAAAAACAGTAACAAGAAAATGGTTTTGATTATTTACTTCACAAACTCTTAAATCAAAATCTAACACGGTTTATAAATTGTATTATTAATTTCTGATGAAATACTATAACAAATAATTTTACAATAAAAAATTATAAATGGTATTACTAGACAAAATTAATTGTATATAATAAACATAATAAATATTTTGATTTATCATTTACTTGACAACATAGCGTTTTCGGATAAATAACCAGTTAATTGCACAACAATCAATTTTTATTATGAAAAAAAAATCATCCAACACAACAAGTAAATATCATTAATAAGTTAATAAAATATCACTTATTACAAACACACGAATATTTTGACTCATTTTCCTAAATCGCTTTTTAAAATTCTAAACAATACTTTTTTCACCTCACATATTACCTTATACATGAATAAATTCTTTTATTTCATTTTCAGTTGAGCTAATGGTAGTCTGGAACGAATAAGGAATATATTATTTTATTTAACGTTATAACAGTTAAATTATGATAATAATATAAATTAAAAACATATTAATGAAAGTCGTACACACATAATATAATATGACAACATAAGATAACATATTATATACCAAATAAAATAAAATAAATTCCAAAAGCTACCATATTATTAGCACTCATCTCTTTGGTATAGATCTTTTAACCAACTCACTCATTTACTCTACAACTCGAAACAAAAATCTCCAAAATTGGTACAGACAGTTAGGCATAATATCACAGTATTAAACATATTATTAGTATTTTATTTAAATCTACAACAAATCTATACACATTGCACACTTAAATGTATGAACAATTTTTTCTCATTTATTATATGTGTGATCTTACAATAACAATATGTGATAATCATAAATAGTAATTTCTTTTAAATATCAAAAAACAAAAACTTGAAATTATGATTATCTAACTACAACTATTATTTTGAATCATATAAGTATATAACATTAAACATTTCCGAAAGAAAAACATGCCATTTCGTTTATTTAATTTGGTTTGACAAAGTGTATGTCTTTGTATATCTACACAGTAAAATAAAATCTTCGTGAAATTTATGCAGTATTATTAAAGTAATTTATATTTTATTTTCGATGCTAAAAAGTTGTGTAAAAACTGCATTTAAATGTTCAACTTTTAACAACACAAATGCCATAATTGATATAAAATATGATAATTTATATAATAACAATAATAATTAGAATAAACAATATTTAAAAAATACATAATATTATTGTCATATTTTTATTGAACACCGTTAAAGATCCATCTTCTACATTTAATTACATTATAAGATCATGATATCGTAAATAAGCAAATATTGCACATCTATAATGGATGTTTAATGGATTTTGATTATTCATAATATACTGATTTAAACTTTTGATATTTCAATATACTTTCAAAAACGTCAAAAAGTCTTAGACATATTACCTGAAATATGTTTGGACAACAACCTATAGTGGTTAGCTACATATACAAAACCACTAAATTTCCATAGTAATATTGTGACGTTTATTGAAAAAAAGTTTTCCATGACACTATAATACTGCCCAAGTTAGATTATTAAATGAAAATATACATAATATATGTGTATTATAAATTATATACATGTATATATATATATATATATATATATATATATATAGCTTATGTTTGGGTTCTATAAAGGTACTTCGCCGATATTAACTTTGGAAACCAAAGTTTTCAATGATCGATTTTTGATACCAATTTATATCCTTATCGGTGATAATATTGTATACTAATAAATAATTATTATTAAATACAATATTTTTTGTTCGAGAATCACCTTTAAATATTATTAAGTAAAGTTAATTAAGGTAGATATTGAAACCAAGTGAAGTGAAATTATACAACACGCAACTTATTATTGAAAATCGTATAAAAAAAATAAATGATAATAATGATAAAATCGATTTAGTAATTTATATGAGAAAACCCCGAACATTAGGAGAGCAATTTATAACTTACTGAATAACAAAAGTAGTTTTCAACTGAAAACGAAGTGGCAAGTAAAGAGAAAATGTAATGAAAAAAAAAATAAAAATAAATAAATAACGATAAATTATTCTTTGACAGGCTGCTAAATCCTAAACCTGTCCGCTCGTTGTTTTGCCTGAAGGTTTTCAAAAAAAAAAAAAATAAATAAATAGTATTAAAAAAAACATTTTGATGAAAAAGTAAGAAACTGTGATGGTTTAAATAAACCCAGCTCTCATTGGCTCGATATTTTCTTTACTGTGGAAATTATCGTGAAGCTCATATTTAAACCTCTACTCCAATAGGTATAAGGTACATTTGTAATCCTTTTGTTGCGTGAAAATTATTCTATAAAAACAGAAAAGGATTTTGAAATAAACTAACCCTTTTTATTATAATATGAGTAATTCTAATACTCGTGTTGATAGTAATACTGTTGTATCTTCTCCTGTTACCTAACGAAAAAAAAGATAATATCATATTGTAATTATGTTATATTAATTTATATTTTATTCTTATATTTTGTGATAAGCGTGGTAGATTCAAAGAATATATTGAACGAACAAATTCAGCAAGCAGTATGCCTATACTTTAATGTAGATAACTATAATAATAAACAATATAATCAAAATATGATTTGAATTTTTTTTTTATGGTTTTATATACATAACTAGATATCAAGTCTAGACGGCAGATACTTATATTGTTTAATATTTATATGTATTTATATTCAATGTTAAATAATACAATATAGGTTATTATATTAACGATCAAATATTATTAAATTAAAACTATTTAAAATATGTTAATTGAAAAATAACATATACTTCTCAAAAAAATAAATTTTAACTCAAGTAATAGAGTAACGAGTAGCATTTAAATGTTTGTGAAATTTCTTAAACTATGTTTATTTTAAGTATTTAGATTTTAAATACATTAAAAGTAGTATAGTTATGCACCATAATACTAAAATACTCACATTATACATTTTATATATATATTTATATATAAACTGTTAAATTCAAAACCTTTTTACTTAATAAATATTTTAAATAATTTTAAGAGCATGCTGCTATAATATTTGTTTTACATGACATAATCGGTAAAACTAGGTATTTATCTGTGAACACAAAAGTAAAACTAATAAAGTACTTCATAACAAAATGAGGAAAATTCTAAAATTTGGTACTCGTAAATATGCTGAAAATTATATTATACGGTTCGTAATGTTCACGTGTATGTGTGTTTCACGTTATCGGTATCTCGCCAACAGAGATAGAAATTATTATTTCATTTAAAATTCCTAACATTATTTCGAATGGACTGCAGTCGTTTATTTAAAATGTCAGTGCAAATGATTATAATACACAAATTAAATAAATAAATGATTCTGTTACGATTATCCGTGGGATTTGAATTTCGATGAATAATTGAATAATATATGATACAAAATTTAAATTTGTTTTGTTAAATAATTCTTTTGTTTTGGCAGTATAAATAATTTTGATAGCCATACGAACCATATACACACGTGCAATGGAATCGTTTCGTTTGGACTGTAAAAGTTTTTTACTTTTTGGTTATATCAAATATTAAAAATATGTTTCAACTTATTTGTTAACCGTATATTTTCCGTCCAATACAACTTTATCTGTCAGTTTCAATAGTGTTTGTCATTTTTAACCCCACTCCTCGTTACTTCCCGAGTCATAGTCACCAGCCCACCGCCATCACTTTCGAGTCCCGGCAAAAGTATACTCAATAAGTTAATATTGTATACATATATATATACACACACACACACACACACTTGTGAATTATGGTTCCGAAAATGCATTAATCTTTTTACCCACTTCCTGCGATAGTTGGTCTTTTATCGGATGAATTGCTGTCGATCGGCTTTAAACACCCCATCGTGCATATGACGTATACGAATAGAGTGAATATAATACAATAAACAAGATAAACATAAATGGCATTTTAAATAAATATAAAATAATATACCAAAGCCACAGTGGATTTGTTCGAATTCATAATAAGTAACGGTCATTTATTTTATGCGTATTATATTATTGTTCGATATCATATAAGTATATTATCTTATTTTTTCGTTCAAAATAAATTTCCAGTTTGTATATTCAAGCTTGCTAACCTTATAGGTTGTTAAATTTCAACCTTCCGAACACATAATATTCAAATACATAAATAATTTTGGAATAATATAAATTAAATAACCATTGAAATGACAAAAAAAATAGGCTTGAAATTAACACATGGATTTAATATTATGTAGCCGATCTTAATTATATTTTAAGTAATAAAATATCTATTTAATATGTATAACATATAATAATATATAGTATGGTTAAAAGCGCAATTTAATAAAAAGTGTAGTATCGATCAGAAATTATTAATTCATTATATTTTTAAAAGTATTATATGGATTGTAAATCTAATTATAATTATAGATTACGGCATACAATACATACATGCATAGTGCAATTTTAAATATATTATGTTAAATATATATAAAAATTTTTAAATTACACTGATTAAATATAAGTATTGTTTTATATTTTGTATACATAGTTTTATAAATAAAACATTCATATTCACGACTTAGCTACTATTAACTTACATTTGTTTTTATATTCCTATACAATATAGAAAGATATATTATTTTATTAAAATCATTTTCTTTTATTTATTGACATTAAAATAATACCTACCACATTTAAAATATGAGTAATAATTTGGATTGTTTTCAATTTTATTATCAAAGTGTTTTCTTACAAATAGATATTTTTTTAGGAAATTTTGATTAACCACTAGTATGTTAGGTATATATATGTGGCGTGTGTGTATATAAAAACAAATACTCGTGGACAAATGATAATTATTAATTGTTTATTACAACGACCAAGATAATTGCACCACGCAAGCATTGTATTTTCAATGTTTATGCGTATAGGAATTACACGGCCGAAAAGTTCGCAATAAGAACATCATCGTCGTTGTGGTTTTCCGACCTTAATTAGTTTCATTTCGTTATCGGACAGGCACAGTCCCGAAACCCTCGATTAACCGGCTAACGCGGTCTGACACACATCAAGGGATTCGTGAAAACCGCCGCCATAGTGCACTTATATATTATACACTATTTACTACGATATTATCATTTATTTTTATTACTATCATCCGGTCCAGAACTTCTTATCTATGTGGTCCAGATTCACCGTTCGTTGATAACATAGGTAGGAACACAGGCATCAGTATTTTTAGAGAAAAAAATGACTGCCACGAAAATAAATCAGCCAATACCTATAGGTATATAATTATCGAGAACGATAATAATATTATACTCTAATGAACATCGCCGTTAATCAATACCGCACGATTAGCACACGGTTCGGACGTACGAGATTTGTAGAATCTTGTACGTCTGATATATTTGCCTCAGAGAACTTATTTAACTTACCTATACTATACATTTACTAAAAACGGGTTGTTTAATTTTATACTAAGCGTATTTGTAGCGTTTATAGACAACAATTTATACGCAGTAAATAAACAGAGAAGAGAATTGTTTCGAAATTATTCCAACCGTCGTGTTTTAATAATACAGCCGTATAAAACATAATTATTCATTATAGAAATCGAAATCAACTGTTGTGCGGTTTATTGATAATAGATAAAGTATAGACACCGTATAGAAGCAGTATGAATATTTTATTTCGTTTAGATTCTGAGCTTAGTGATAAGCACGGTTATAAAGAACTTATTCTTTATAACCGTGGTGATAAGTATATTATATTAGTTACAATAGTGCTTATGTTATGAATATGTTTGATTGTCTAAAGACTAATTTTAAACTTTTTAAAATAATTTTCAAAAAAAAAAATAAACTGAAATATATTTTGTTAAATATAAGTTTTTAATAAAATCTAAAAATATGAAATATCATGGATACTTGAAATTTCTTTGAATATTTATAAAAGAATAAAACTCTTAACACGGTATAATTTTCGAATTAATTTAACGCATTTTTAAGCTATATGCAATAAAAATTTTAAATATTTTATTTTTTAAGTCACCAAATTTTATCTTAATCAAAAAAACATACTAATTTAGTACTAAAATGTATAGTCAATATTCTTTAATACATATTTAAACTGAAGTTAAATATTTTTAAACTTTTTTGTTGTTTAAAATTCATGAAATGTTTAATTTTAATATTTATAGCTTACAAAGTTCTCACATTTTATTCTTACTGGAAACAAAAAAAAAGTTTAGCATAAAACCATATTAATTTTGAAAAAGCGCTTGTAGTTCAAACGTTGACTAAATTGTATATCCTAATTTATTAGATAAACAGATTTCTCCTTTGATTGTAATTGAAACACTTCGCCATTACGTTTATTTTAATTGTCAATGCATATTATAATAAAACTTTAAAATATTTAGACCAATTTTAAGCTAATTTTGTTATAATCTTATTCATACCATTATGGGAAAATTGTTTATTGATTTATAAGTGAATAACAAAATACACCATAATCAATGATCATTCAGCTATACCTATAGGTAGTAACGTAAGTCCTGGGTTAAACATTGAGGATACCTATATAATGTTTTAGATATAAATTAACTTAACATATCACATTATAAATAGAAAAATAAATTACTAATACTTAATATAGACAGTATAGTATAAATTAATTATAAATTAATTTTTATATATATATTATGTATATGCGATGTTACATGCTACTGTTATATGTAATACGTGGTAATAAATAAAAACAAAAAACATCAACATAATTACAGTATTTACAAATATTTACCTTATAACCCCAATCAAAAAGTAACCATTATGATCATATGGATAAGTAGAACCTACCTTAATTAAAATCTATATCTTATAACTTATTATTGTTGCAATTATCTAAGATAAAATAGTAGTTAATCATTATGGATCAGATTGTTCACATTTCATAATTCGATCGTGGACTGATGTTTCGTTAAAAATTCTCGTAGAAAACTAAAATATATAATGCGTCGATATAAAAGTGAAACATATTAATATATACACATAGATGCATGTTTAATAAGCCTTATATACATATTTGTCAATAATAAATACATAAAAAAAATTTAATACATTTTAATATTTTCGTTAAATTACGAAGTTTTCCTTTATAGCCATATAGGTATTGTATTAGATTGCTGAATTAAAAATACATTAATACAAAAATTGAGCGTTCAAAGATTAAACAGTGATGATGAAACAATTATATTGTAAGATAAAAATAAAATGTAAAAATTATACTTTTTAAACAATAACAGATTATCTAAATATAAAATATCGATAGTGCTACGCGCCAGTTAAATAGAGTGCTGCATTGCTGAACTTCCACTTATATAAAATTGACAAGACAATAAAAAAAATAATGCAAAATACGAGTAGTTATCGTAATACACATGGATGGCAATAACAATACACTTATCGCGCATTCAGATGACGAAACATAATTATAATATTGAACGCATTGTTCAAACCTAACAAGACAGCTATAATGTTTATTTTATTTTGTCTAGACGTGTTTAATATAGTTTCGAAAATTCGAAATGGCCCGAGTTTGTGTGACTTACATAATAATATGCGCTATAAAAATATAGTAGCTTTCATTTTATTGGTGGGTTTTTTTTTTTAGTAACTATGCGAATACAATGACCATTCGCGATATACAGATAAGAATGGAATTTATAGTAAAAACATTGTTAGTTATCTCGATGGCCTTGAATTTGAATGCGTTCAACCATCGTCAAATCTTAGCTTATCGTTTTACCGAGATTCCGATTCTCAAAATGTCCTTACCGTATCATCGATTGCCAATACTAAGTCACAACAAAAATCGCCGTTCGCCAATGGAGAAAAGAAGAAACAATATGGCGTTCACAGATAAGTCGATGAAAAAAGTATTTAATGTATTATCTTTATGTAGCTATATCACGAGTCGAGATGGCCATTAAAAGAATAAATTAACTAAATGTAAACACGTTTATATAATATATCTAAAGACAAATTGCATTTGTATATTACCGTACTGTTTCACTTAATAATAATATCACGCAAAAGATAGCGAAACTATATATAATTTACATCGTACTTTTTAGTCTTTAAAATAAAATTGATTATTCGATTACACATAAACAAATGTTTGAAATGTCCAACAATATTGAGCACAAAGAACGTTATAGTAAATATTTGTATTGTACACACATTACGGTAGAAAAAAAAATGTAAGATTTTCCTAAATGGGTCGTAAAAAACATTTGGTACACTATTTAACTGATTCATTTTCAATGTATTCTTATTACTGGTCATCAGATAAATATGTTACTTTGTATACTTCTATATTAACGTCATTCTGTGCCAAAATACTACCTTAGGTGATCCTAATGGATCTCAAATGTATATTTATCGCGATTGTGTTTTGTTTGATTGAGATTGGCTTACTCCTATGAGGTTGACACAGACCTTATTTTACATAATTCTGGGACAACAGCAAGAGCTTCTCCCAGGTGACGTACAGATGAAGTGACGGATCAAGGCAGTGGCGAAAATCAGATGTCGGCATTCGTCAGAATGGTGAAGTAATTACTTGATGATAAGAAGACTGCAACGTGGGAGAGGCTAGCTCAAGAAAGATGGCGATTGTCTATGGTAGATCACTACTAGAAAACTTATCTAAGTAGAATTTTGGTCCAGAGGCCAATTTTACGGGGTAGTTAGGGATCCCTTTCATATATTTTTTTCTCTGTTAATCAATGTGTATTATTGGTGAATAAACGATATGGGGCTGGGTGACAGTATATTGTGACAAACAGTTCCCACCCGTCTTTATATTTTGAATTGGGAGAAAAAAGGGTGATACGGACCGGAAATGATGATGCTCGCATATGTATAGCATTGTATACACTCGATTAGCGAATATATTGCAGCACTAGCTGAACAAGTTCACGCATACGTAAACGGTGACATGAAAATGATTTGATATTTTTATCAAAAAAATGAACATATAGCAAACGTGTTAAAAAAAGGACGGTAACTACCATATTTTGTCAGACTGATTAATAAACGCTCAGGAATTGGTCATGGTTAAATAACTAATAACTACTAGTTTAAATTTTGATTTTGGTACGTCAACGTTTAAAAAATATATATAAATGCTAAATAATTTATGGTAAACAGAGGAGAGGATTCTCATTTTAAAGGAGTTTGTATCACCACACAGGGCACTGGACAAAGGTTAAATACTAAGTAGTACAAACAAATCTCAACAATTTTGAAATATATATAGTCTTAAAGTGAATTTAAGCATACTAAAAAGAATTTAAATAAATAAATTTTATTAAATGAAATAATGGAATGAGTAAGCTTTGTTGTATCACCTAGCTGTATATAGTTCCTACCAATAATTTTAAAAGATGCGTCTATTTTATCGTGAGCGGTTGTCACCCGTTTGCCGTTGGTAAAATATACAATAAATATCGGGGACGGCGTGATCGGTTCTATACTATTCCAACTTCCTACTGAACACCGATTTCAAACAATGCTGCGCCGTCGCCAAATGCTTGTTGTTCCTTCGTACACTCGTAATTCCGGTTTCCGTTTTTCGTGCTGTGCTATACACATAATATTTGTTTTGATTCTGTACTTCCGCTTTCGTAAGCAATGGCGAATCGTGTGAAATCGGTTTCGTATTATCAGGTACCCGTGAGCCATGTCTCGTTAGCACACAATGGTCTGAAATATATGTATAACCTTAAAGCTGAAAACAAGTATTGCGATACCATAGGTACATTTAAAGAATGGTGATGATGTTGTAAAGAAAAGTACAAAAAAGCATAGCCATAATATAATTAACCCAATATTTCGGCAATTAGAGCAAAAGATAAGTAATCATAATGGATAGGAAACGAAAAATAAATCGAACTTACTATTACGTACATGAAATGTTCTAGGATCAATAACGTGTTCACAGATAAACATTATTACCTATTATTATTATTTATTACCAATGACCAAACGCGCCCGCATGATAAAACCCCACCCAGAGCAAGGTAAATTACTTATAAATGCATAAATCCACTAAAATAAATAAAATTAGAATATTATAGTACCTATCTACTAATATAATATTATTGTAACATATTTTTTTATTAGACTTATTCAATATTATAATCTTTAATAAAACCTTGTACATTTAAATATTATACAAATGTACATACAAAATAACACCCGGAGCAATGGCTCCTCTCGCTCACCCTGCGGGCGCCCTTACCAGAGAAGCGACTTTTTAATACGAAATATGTTTCACACGGAGACTATTAGTACCATTTATTGATGATATTAAAAAAATAGGTAAAAATGTAAAATTATATTAAACTAAAATCCATCGTTTTATATTTTAATAACGGTTGTAAACAAAAAACTTAAAATTCATTTAAATTAATAGGATTTGCAAACAACTTAAACTTAGAGTTTTTAGTAATTTTTCGAAAAAGCTACAATCAAAATATTATATTTTTTATTTGTGTTTTATGAATTTATAATTACCTCTATGTTGGTATACCGTATTAATATTTATTTATTTATATAATATTATAATCGTTTTGGACATAATCAGCTTAATAATTATATTTTTTTTAAATATTGAATAGAGTAAAAAGTAAAAAGTACTGTACATTAGTTGTCGAGTGAGTCACTATTATAGATGTGTTAAATTTTAATTCAATGAAAATAATTGTCTAACAAAAGAGATTTTGTGCGAAGACGGTCTTTTAGCTTATATCACTAAGTTTATTTCATGATATATTTTTTGATATACATATTAAAGTAAAATAAACTACTTTAATATTACAGTAGGTCAATAAAGTTTTTTCCTAAAAATATTGCAATTATTGTATTATTAGTATTTAAATTTGTATAAATACAATTACGTTCCGCTCATCAGAATGTAAAATAACTCAATAACAATGATGTGTGTATTTTGGTTTTTAATAGCACTCAAAAGTTACGTATTCCATTTTGTTTCTAATAATTATTGCTGGTTCGTTCTGAAAATCTATAATATATTAAATACATACACTATAATAACAATTACAATTTACAAACTCGGTTATTCAAATATAGACATATTATTTTAATACGACTATGGGTTCTATAATGCACGGATATTAATTTGTTTGCACAGTGCGATCGAAATGTTTCAATATTACAAGTAGTGGTATTATTTAATCCGCGGTCTTGCAGACTACCGCAAAGACGTGGTAAAATACAATGTTTTTCAACGTGTATATAAAGGTAATAATAATTAAATAGGCAACAGGAATATTGTATAATATAGAGACATACCAGTTTTCAATTACTCACGTTTATAATATCATATGATATAAATAGTATTACCTAAATTAAATTGTGCGACGATCATTTTTATTCTGATATATCTACACGTTTGGTTTTTCAAACGGTTTACTGTATCACAATGGTGTCCAATGAGCGTAAACTAATTTGAGTATTAGCGTAAAACGATATACCTATATAAAGAATACCGTCAAAAGGGCTTCGGGCATTAACAAAACGTTAGTGAAATATAATATACACATTTTGCATACATTTTTTTTCTGGTCCGATGAAACTCACTTCAGTAAAAAAGGCCGATCGAAAAGGATAAATGTATACGAGTATTTACAATATAATATTAATATAAAATATTCGTTTCTATGTGTGTAAATGTCGACGTTACACAGAAGCCAACTCAACCTGCATTGTTATATAATTATACTTGGCCGTCATTTTTTATTTGAAAAAAAAAAATACAATGCATCGGCTAAAAGGGTTGTAATTATGTTGTCGTCTCTTGTCGATGGATGACCGCCGCCGCCGCCGCCGATCTGTCATTGACGACAGTTACGCGTGCCACCGCCGCCACCATGCGCCAGACAGGATTCGATTAATATTATAATATTACCAGGGCAGATAAGTTGTCATACTTGCAACATATTTTATTTATATGGCTAAATCAGTTATACAAGTGTTTCGCTAAATCAGTAGGTAATTAAAATATCGATATTATATTATATTACTGTAACGATTGTACTTAATAACTATAATAATATAAGTCAATTTCCAAATTGTATGTATTTAACCATTGTTTATTCAGAAAATTTTGTAGCAATTTAATGGAAAAAATACTGTTTATAATTTTAATAACAAGTGTATACAGTACAGGTTTATTAAATTAATGTATTGTGGCTTCACATAGTTTTTTTTTTTAAATAAATGGCATTTCGCATTTTTATTTTTTTTATTGATCTATTATGACATTTATCATGACTTCCCTGTTATTATAATGTATATTGTACTATATATATTGTAATACGATTGGACAGGAGAGTTTCGTGTTTCAATGCCTAATACTCGCGCATCTCCCTCGTCCAATCATATAATATGCAAGTGCACGTGCTGTCCCCTTAATAACGTGATTATTATAATGAATCGATTACACTGTTTGGCTTCTTAAAAATTCCCTCCGAGAGGGTAGGAGATACACTTGAAATTCTAGCTTCGATTTTTCATAGTCTCGGCTCATTAATCCGCTGTTTTGTATTCCGTTTCATTATTATAATATTATATACAATAGGTACATCACTTATTATTATTCAGCCATTTGTACGACAATTGTTATTGTGTTTCTATTATACCTACTATGTTCCATACCAGCGAAGTTCATTAGATATTTACTGTAATTACCAATCGCACATACCGTCGACCAAATATCAAATTACAGATGATGCAGATAATATCTAATTTTAAATTTAATCTCTTAACGCAGACCACGATAAATGTTAATATTTTTGACAATTAGTTGTTGATTAGTCCAGTCGTAACTCTTATAGCACCTAATATATTTTTATTATATAAAATAACTATACAATAATGTGCTTATGAATTATTATAGTAATATTTGTACGGTTAGACTGATGTGAAGAAATTGAACGGATATACGTATAAAAATTTATCGTCGACAAGTTACTGACGTCACGCACTTCGGCCAGAATCTCTAGATGACCAGCGAACCACCGTATGAAATAACATTATATAATATTTTTGTACGCACTTTTCTACCGTAATATCGTGATTCTTGAGCGCCGTGTAATGGTCATACTGCCCTCTGTTAGTGGCAATTAGGGGCGTTTGGGAGGGTTTTATATGTGCGAGCTGTTCTGCAGAATAGGTTCGCATAATGTACACGAATGCGTATAAAACATATTGTATTAACATTATATTCGTTCATAACGGCGCCCTCCGCGATATTGCTTATTGTGTTAGAAAACCCCGAGTGCCCATAACGGCGCAGTGTCGGAATACGCATATATTGCATATTCCAATACATTTATCTGGGTGTTTTTTTTCTTAAGACATTTATTTTTGATCCCGGAAGCCTACTATAGTTATTAAATTCCGCCATTAAAACAGCAGGCTTCTGATATATTTTTGGTAGAAAATAGTGTGTGAGACTATATGAGACGAGTGAGAACGAAAACATTACTATAATTATACTATAAGTAATTAATGCATGGCTTTACAGTACTTAGTATATTAGATGCACTATAATATAAAAGCTGGTGTCATTAGGTGATACATATCGGTGATTTTGGCAAGCAGCCATAAACTTACGTTTTAAAATATATAAATTTAGTATATAATCTTCACGATATTTTAAATTTTTATCATACAAAATATACGAGACATTTTATCTGTATGGAGTTTTTGTTATTAGTCTAAAACGTGAAGACAATGATCAAATACATTTCTACACATTAAAGTATGATTTTTTATAATCTACTATAATATAATATATTATAGTAACTAATATAGTAGAACGTTGTCTAGTAACTAGTAAGACGGTAAATAACAAAGTATAGCGTATAATAAAATATTACAAATTGTAATAAACTGTATGAAGGCTGTATACTTTTCAGATACACCTTTCATAAATAATACAACTAAATACACTGATTTTAACTTAACTTACACTGATAATAATAAGCTTAAAATGGAGTAACCAAAGATTCAAACTAAATTAAATTAAAATATTAAAATCAATTGCATAATCCTAGACTTTTTTAAAGAAGAACAGAATTCTAAATATTAACCAACTAATAGAACATACGAAACTTACTCGTGGGATCTTGAGGTGAAAAGTGGCTCTCCTCAATTTACAGAGAAAATAATATAATAATAACACAACACATAATAATATTAAATAATACATAATTAATTAACTCCATCGACCTTCAAACTCTCATCTCTTACAATCTAAACTCATCACTAACACCAGAACCATCAAACGACATTTAATCAGTCAAATTGTTTAAATCTATCAATTTATTACACAAAAACGTTTTAAAAGACTCATCAATATACGAAAAAAAATAGTATAAAAAAATAATTTGACTAATTGTTGCAGCATTAGATGTTTAAATCATTAATAAAAAAATGCGTGTATTGCATTGTGGATTAAGATTTACGACTCATTATATGTCACCAAGGTGAGTTTAACAATAAGGTTTAAGAGAAATGCACGTCGGTCACGCTGGAGCTGATAACAAACATAATATTGCTATTATTATTACTTTGTCTTTGGATGGTCGACATTAGAGTGAGTTCAACTGATGTAGTAAATATATTATTATATACGTTGTTGTGACCACCGTCATCGCTGACGCCTTATGCGCGTGCGTCCCCCCTGAAAATTATCGTCGAGTGGCGAGAAAAACACGGAAAACCGTTTAGAAAAGGCGACGTAATGACGTTACATAATCTCTGTTTTAGCGATGCTCTCACGTAACGTGGGCAATTCAATAAGATTTATGGTATGCTAGTTCGTGTGCGTGTGTCTATAGCTGACATGACGTATATACAAGATACTTTTTTAACTAATTTTCACAGACAACTTTTGTTTTAAAATTTAAAAAATTTAATTATTTATGATATGGTGTTTGTGTAAGTACTTGTTTTAAATTAAATTTTTGAAAAGAAGAAAAATATTAAAAAGTATTTTTATTTAAATAGTAACTTTGTTAAAGGGGTATAAGGCTAAAGTATCTTAACCAAAATTATTTCTCGGAACAGAATAGTTTTTAGAAAACTTTTATACATAAAAATATTGGTTATACACAATAGGGATTATTTTAAAACAACATTTTTAAAAATAAAACCTCTTTATCATTATATTTTTTTTTTATTTTATTGAATTACAGCGTACATTTTTTATTTCATATTCTAGATCAAAATAGTTTTCTGAAATTTTGAATTTTAAACCATTAGTTAATTAATAATTAGTTATAAGTGTTAAAACGTATAAGTACTTAAAAGTTTTGATGAGCAAAGTAGTGAACCGTCATTTTTCCAACAACTCATTTAAACTTTAAATTCTCATACATGATAACGTATGTTATACATAGATTTATAGATTTACATATTTTAATAAATGTTGAAAAAAATTTGTAATGATAAATAAAATTAATTTTATTATTAATCACTAAAATTGTTTATTATTGAAATTGTATAGTAAATGTAACAAAACAACATTACTAGTATTAAATAATAATATATAGCTGTGTAAAGCTTCTAATTGATTTAAACAAGTTTTGTAAATGGTCTCGAACGCTAGGCCTAACTCTGCACCTTGATAAGTGTATGTAAGTCATATAACATATCATTCACTAGGAAACATTCCATCATTATGTCCGCTTAAATGAGCTAAACGGTTCAAAAATTTTACGTGTTAAATCTATAGTTGACGTAAGTTTTAAGTTCAATAGTCCTCTTTATCCTAGACCACATATCCATGCGATGTGTTGTAAAGCTTACAAGATTCTTGAGTTAATAAAAAGATTAGCACACGACTTGAAACTAGGTCTATCTTTAAAAATTATTTTTTGTTCACTTGCTCGTCTAATATTAGAGTACGGTGCTGTTGTTTGGGATCCACATAAGTACATCAGTTTGAAATGTTACAAAGAAATTTTATAAGATTCGTTGGATTTATACTACACATACACCAACTGCCATATGATTACATCCCTATTTCCGAATATTTTAATATGGATACTCTTGCTAGACGAACACTTTTAGGTTTACAGTTTTAAATGGTTTATGATCAGAAAATGTAGACTCTCCCTGTCTCTTAAAGTCCCAAGTTAATTACTTAACGAATGTACTAATCAGAAAACCAATGTCTCTCGCAAATGCTGAACCTTACCACATTTATTTGTTAATATTTTTACCAATATCAATGTTTATATTTATAACTTATATATGTATTTTGTAACTATAATTTAATTATTATATCTGTAAATATTTAATTTTTTCTTTCGTGTAAGGGCCAGTCCAGTAAATATCTTATCTAATATCTAATAAACAAGTTGACTCTTGCAGCTATTCCATTTCTATTCAATTATAATTATAAATAATAAACAACTCATGGTTCAATTATCAATACAAATATATACGTATTCATAAATATTTTTAAAAATTGTTTGCATAAAAAATTATATTACTATTCACAAACATATTACCAAACAATAAAATAAAAATGAATAATTCTTACGATCATATATGCGCGTGCGTGTTTTGACTATACGTAAATATTTACTCTGTGTGACATGTAGAAAACGACGATAAAAGACTATAACGTATTTAGAGCTGATAGATTGCTCTAATCGCACGTTTTATAATTATATACATTATTACGGAAAACAAATGAGATAATATTTTGAAACTGATGTATAAAAAAAATAATATTATTTATTATATTGTTGTCAATTTAAATATGCATAAAATCCAATCACAATAATCATATGGAACTATGAGACTATGGGAGTATCACAGTAAAAATACTTCATAATATAAAGCGTTTAGTTATTTGTCTATTATATTTTGTATTCGAATTAGAAGAACGAGGTATGCATCATTTCAAAATACTCCACAGTATATCACATCTTAATTTTTTAAATTATATGATTTGTGTATAAGTCATTATGTATTTAAGTCTTTGGGTACTTGTATTACTCTGTTGCTTCTTTTTAGTATTTTGTTTATCTTGAGCATTTGACGGATAAAACAAAAAGAAAATAATAAATTGTTTACATTTTCAAAAACGTATTATTCTAAGAAAAAATATGTCAGAAAACCTGGTTTACGACAGACTTAACATTCAAATAGTTTTCGTATAGTGCAATTCTTCATATGTATCGTACATCTATTACTAGTTACAAAACTATTAATTAGTAATTTATCAGACCTCTTTCAATCTATTATGAAAAACACAAGAAAATTCAATATTTATACATTAACTTGGTAAATAAGGCCATAGAATACATCTAAATAGATCAGTGTTGCAGTGAATAATTGACTAAATATTGAAATGTATTTAAAAAAAGTTTAATAAATATACTTAAAAATATGCTTTGTTTATTAGTGAAATCTGTTATTATTTTTAATAACTGTATTGGTAACATAGTATAATATATAACGGAAAAATAGAAAATCTATTTTCTAGTTGTTGTCAGCAAGGGGTATTCATTTTTTTTGTGATTACAAGATAAGACATATTATCACTTACAAATCATAAAGAATCAACTATTGCTTTGAAAAATATGCAATAATTGGTTTTATTAACAGGTTTTTTTACAAATTGGCAATAATACTTTTATAATAGTAGGTACGCATTATATAAATGCATGCATAAGTAGGTATATAACATAGAATATTTTATACAATATACATGCAATATAAATTTTATATTCGTAATTATATTCATAAAATATACAATTTTTGACCTAGTTCATACCAAATAACTCCAAATAGACTTTTTACTTGCAATGGCCGTGTGTTAAAAGTTACATATTTCTCCACATAAATATAAATGAATATTCGTAAAATAAAATAAAACCTACTAAATTATTCATATTATTTTATATATGTATAGTTAGTGTATGAAAAACGCCCTTTTCCCAACTAGGCATTAATTGTAGCAATGAAATCAAAATTATGTAACTGGTATAGAAAACAACATGACAAATATATATGAACAGCCAAAAACTGCACAAACCAACAAACACAACTATAAAAAAAAATGCTAATGAATTCAAGTGTAAAAATATCTATTATTAAATAGGAAGTATTTTTAATAAATTTATTTTTCTTGACTGTTTGCATATATGTTTATAATATTAATGTATAAAAGGGTAAGGAATGTTTTTATATCACCATGTTGGAAATTCATTCAATTGGAAAACTCATCACGAAAATCACATTCTTGGTATCTGCAATTATGAATATTGCCTGACACAAAATCAAAATGTATAAAATAGGGTATCATAAAAAAGATTAAAAAAAATAATTAATATTATATACATGATTACACTAATAATCACAGTCACAAAATTAAATAATAAAGATACAAATTTCATAAATAATAAGTTTATTGTGCCTACTTATTTTTTTTTTTAACTATAAATTTACAATATTTACATACTATAGTTTAATATTTTGTATAATTTCTCGCATATAAATATTGCAAATATTACAATTTAAACAGAATTTTAATTTTTTAAAAAATCTTAATAATATAGATAAAATTATAATCTAAATTGGCTTAGAACGTATTATATCTTATACGTACGTTTTTAGTTTCAGTTTTTGTTTTTTAATATGATTGACAATCTTAACAAACATTAAATAATTGTACAAAGCCCGCACATAAAAATAATCAAAATAAAATATTTATGTATTAGAGCTGGATTTTTTTAAAATAATTATTCTTTGTTTATAAACTAAAAATAAAAATATAACATGTAAGCTACACATGAAAGATTCAATGTATTCCGGTAGAAGTAAACGACTTAAGTAATATACATTTTAAAGTACGTATAAAAGCTCTCTGGAATGGCACAGGTCGTTACGGGTAATGAATATATAGAAAGACGACAAGAGTTTTGAGGTATGATAATAAAAGTATGGTAAGGGTTTTACGTAAATGGTGACAAAGAGAAACCAACAATAAGGCGTGGTTGTATGTGATTAAAAAGGTCAAGAATAATTGTAAACAATCGTAGTGGGTAGATTATAATATGTGGAGTTACAAAGAAAGCAAATTACAAGAATTTGATCACTTTTCGTTCAAATGTTTAAAAATGTCCAATAGGCACACAAATCCTACATAGTACTATCCATTAAAATTATTTTATAAAAAATGTATATAATAATATACAATTGAACAAGTTACTCGTTTTATAACAATTAACACTTATTATTGTGAAAAAAAAAAATGTTATCTTTTATAAACATTTTCTTTTTGAGTAATAAATGCACTTCTAATATTATAACTGGCTAATTGGTAAAACCACTATAATTTCCGTTTTTAATTGGCAACCTATATATAGTTAATTTTTATAAAAAAATAATGAAAGTCGTATACCTAGTTGTTTTTAATAATAAATAATATGAATTGACATGTATTTTTTTTTTTTTGTAGATAAAACTATAAAATTATTGAAGTGGGTATAAATACTTTGCAAAACTCCACTCTGTCTAAAATTGAAGTTATTAGCAATAAAAATATATTTGTTCAATATTCGACATTTATTGAATGTCTACCTTTTTATAAAAATATACCTATTAAGATAAAAAAATATTAAAAATATAATTTTCTGATTAAAATAACAGTTTATTATTGTTTCACCAACAATCAATATAATATTGACAAAAATGTTATAGCAATTAAATTTCAAAAATATTTATACTATTCAAAAAAAAAAAAAATAGTGATGTTATAACAACTAAAATAATCGATATGGCTCCAATAATAAAAATATGCCAATGGATAAGATATTATTACCCATTATTATTTATTAAATAAACACGATAAACAATCATCATATTATATATCTAGTCTATATTATCTGAAATTATTAATATTATTATTATACCTACTATATTTTGTTAAAATGTATACTAATGACGAAATAAAAAGGTTAGATTAGGTTATTAAAACTATCATAGATCGTATATTATTATGTTATGATTTCGTCTACGGTAACTGTCTACCTAGCTACATAATACTGTACACATGTATAATTTTGGAATATTTATAGAAAAAATATTATATAATACATTTAATTTATTTTAATACCATACATCACTGTAAAATAATTAATATCAAAGTATTAATTAACAGTAAATATATATATATATATATATAGATATATATTTATGGGGTTTATATTTCAAGCGCATACTTATGTCTTTATTTGGTGCAAATTTTAATGACGTTTAGGACTGGACCTCAAAACCCTGCTAATTAATGTTTGTTTGGTCCATTTTTTATTTTTATTTTTTATTTATTTTTTATTATTATTATTCCTGGTTGTCACTCGAAATGTCCGCCATTATTATTTCATGCCATTATAAAAGAGCCGTATAGCAACACTACTATTATTATGTATTTTATCCATTCAAAATACCTGAGCAAACGACTTTAATAACGCAAACAAAAATTAATATAACCTACCCAACGAAAATAAGTCACTCGTATAGGTAGTTGCAGCAGTAGCAGGACACCGTGGTTTCATTATAAAATATGTATAATATATATAAAGGATGGCTGAAGTTTATGGCGATAAATACAGGCAACAATTTTAAAAGCCGTTATTCAATCCTTTTTTTCCTAAAAAAATCTCCTGGTTTTATTATTATTATTATTTTTTTACACTCTAAACTTCACCAAATAAATTTTGCGTTTATCATCGGGCACACAAAATGTGCGAACTTAACGTAACGCGCGGTAAAAGTTGGCCGTTGTCCAAAGGTATATCCATGTAAAGTCTCACCAAATAGTTCGCGGAAGATAGGCCCTGTATAATGAGCATTTTTTCCAACACTCGAGCATATTATACACCTATTTATATATTTTTTTTTCTCGGGACTCCCCTGTGGATAGGATTAACCAAATGCCTTGTTGACGAATAAAAATGTTATTTTCTAGGTTACCCAGGGCGTTTAATACTACGCAGCAACGCCGTGTATAATTTAATTCCCAGTGCTCCGCACGGAAACTGTTTACGTTCGTATATACACGTCGTTAAAAACTCTAGGCTTTTGCGAAAGGAGACTTTTTGAAAAGTTCACTGAGTGGAATTCTTTTATTTTTAATGTCCTCCGGAAACAGTCAAGCAATAATGATTAGTGACACAAAAGGAATAGAAAGCAAAGAGAGTCGCTAGATTTATATATAATATTATCGAGTAAAATGAAAATATAATAGCAAAAAAATTTAAAAGCCTTTCTGACTAATTTTTTTTTTGTCCATGTTTTTTAAGGATTTGTTTTTCTACTATTACTGTTTTATCCCAATGCCGATAGCACAAGCGCTGAAAAGCCGGCGCCAGTGTGTTGAAATCTAAAGATACCTACTCAACTCACTCCGGAAACAGTAATTGCATTTGACCGTTGAGATGCAATTATGCTGGAAGTACAGGCCTACTCTACTAATACTACTACCATTACAACAACAACAACAACAACGAGTCAAGGGGATGATAAAGTGTAGTGGAAGGGATTATTTTCGGAGGGTATACTCGCGCGTAGACCAATATTTAATTACTGAAAGGCTTTACTGTGGACAAACGGCGCAATCAGGCTGAAATCTCCTGAACACAATCATCATTATTTTATATCCATCGTTCGGTGACCGTAGTTTCTCTCGACCATCGATCGCCGTCACAGCTGATGTCATTCCGAATGATGGCAGGAGGTTTTGAGAAGTCTATTTCGATAACATCTCTTCCGTGATACTTATAATATATTATATAGTGTATACAATAGTGCCAGAAACCTTGGTTTAACATTTGGAAACTGGAGGGTTAATACTATTGTTCGCGATAACAGTTGTACTGTGTTGTGGGGAAAAAAATGGCGAACAGGTGTGCAATACTGCAGTGTGTTATGCCACTGTGATGGCTGACACGCACGTGCCAAAATCGATTACATTGTAGATAATATACTTACGTTTATTAAATACCTCAAATTATATAAAATTAGATAAGAGTGTAGCAAACATTACAAATTATATTTATATAAAATCTTGTTAAAAAAAAAAACCTAAATAATTTAACACATAATAAGTGAGTCAATAAAGCTTAAAATTAATTATTTAAATTAATTTGAACCTGAAAATTATCATTCTTAATGTATTATTGACTTAATAGTTAATTGACTTTTCATATAAATTCCTAATTTTAAATTATAATATTTAATCAAGTACAACTATACATATAGCCATAATATTTTTAAATTAAATATAAACATATTTATTCTTAGAACAAATGTATAGGCATAGTATTTTAATTACCTATATCAATTTATAATAAACTTTTAAAATATTAATTAACAACATGTATAACATTTTTTAATATCACTTGGTTACAGTATATTAAATAGTACCTAAATAATAGTATAGTTGTGTAAGTCAAATATTATATTATACGAGTATTCAATACATTACCTACATACTATAGCATTTAAGCACTTATAACTTAAGCTATATAATTTATTTAAAATAGTATTTTCTTTTATAATTCGTTTAAAATGTGTTTTTGATAAATTTAATTTATATAAATTAAAATAAAATTTAAAATATAAACAAGCGAATAAAAAACATTCTGAAAACAAACAGGTTCATCTAAGTTAATCTGGATATTAAGCACATCCATTGTGAATAAAACCCTAATAAATATATATATAAATATAAACTTAAATGGTAATTAATATAGATAATAACCCCACTGCAGTTGAAGCTTATGAGAATAAATAAAAAAAATAATTCTATTGTACAGTATTATGAATGAATCTTTATAATTAATTTCACATGACTGAATACACAAAGAATGCTATAAATAATTACTGTGCTTATATTTATATATAGCGTCGTAATATTACAAGAACTGAGGTTTAGATCGAGACAAATTCGCTGTATTCGCAACGTGAAAATAATTTTCACTATATTAACTAAGAAAACGATGTTTCCAGTTCAGAGTACTTACAACAGTAATACGGTGTAAACAATGTCATATAGATTAAATTTCGTTTGAAACGCTCAGTGGTATATAATATTGGTATAATATAGAGGCTATCGTCGTCTAAAGGCTTTTCACCTACGAGGATGACGGGACGAAAACACAATACGTACATACGTCGTCGTCTGTATCGGTGGCGAAGGTGCGTTGGAGGAGGTGAATTGGCAGAGAAGTGTGCGGGCGCGTGGAAGATTTAGTCAGAGAGAAAATAAATGGAGTAAAGAACACGACCAATTCGACACGTCTAGAACGAGAGAGAGAGAGAGTGAGTGAGGAAATTCTCTCCGCGCCGTGAACGATTTTTCAAAACGCCCTTCGACGTCTGCCGGATGGAGAAGAGAAAAAAACGGCAACAACGACCAACAACAACAACAACAAAATGTTGCCGTAGAAGGTTTGTATATTAGGCAGTGCGGCACGAATAGACCGGAATGGAATGGAAAACGTCGACGAGAGTGTTTGGTGGAAGTGTGGCATGTAGGTAGGGGAGGGAACGAAACTGTTGGATTCGACAAGAGCTGTAAATATACGAACGGGCGTCCGCGGCGGTCTCGCTGTCAAATTCAGAGAAGTGTTTAAGGCGGTAAAATAGGCAATCGATAAGGGAGACGGGGCGGGGTCCCTACAATAATATTTTCTTTCTCCTTATATTTCACCCGGTTCGAAATCCATTTGTCCCGCCAACGTGCCGCCCAAACTACACTACGTCTAGTGTCTACCTATACACCACCCACATTGCACCATAGATCCCCCACATAATAATAATATGCAGTTGTGCAACGGTGCACCTAGAACGCAGTCGGACACATGTCGAGCACAAAATTATATCGATATTATTTTATACTACAATAATATACCGAGTACAATCATTCATGCATCTACATTATTTCCTAAGACTCAAAGTATTTCATGTCATTCGCGTGTATGCTTATGTTATTTTAAATGGCGTTTATGAACATAACAGGTAAGTACGTAACGTTTTGACGCTTTGATTTTCACCGTATTATAATATAGTGAGCTAAAATACTAGTTCATAGACCCATAAATAAAATAATTTGTACCCGACAGTCTGAACAGTAACACCAGCTGGGATGTTCCCTGCTGAGCTTATCCTGTATAATTAAAAACATTAAAAAATATATTGTGGTATATAATAATATTATATTGTATTACCAGTCATTGCGAATCACGACCCGCGATTATATTATTATTCTATACATTTTTTCGGTAATAATATTAATAATAATACAACTATATTACTTATTATCAAAAACAATGTTTATACCGTATACCAAAGTATATTTAAATAAAAAATGATGAGAATACATACATTTAATTAAAATGATTATTGTTTATTATTTTGTTTAATTTTGATTTTAAAAATATTCTAAATTCTATTATAATTCAAAATAACGTAATAAAACTTTTCAAGTATAATATAAGTACATTACTTACATTTAAAAGAAATATATAGAAAAAAAAAAGTTTTGATTTTGTTTTTGAACATTGTTTTATATACTTGGATCAATAACTTATAGTTAATTCAAGCAAATAATAACCTACACGAGAGTTATAGATTTAAATCATCGAATATTAATTATACGATTAGTTTATTATTATTTAAATTTTTTAAATTTCTAACAATAACCATCAACTTTTGTCTGAAAAATCTGACAATAATAATAAAAGATGTTGGTTGCTGGGAATGAAATTGTATGGGTTACCTACCAACACATCATACAATTTCATATTGTAAATTATATCTTTTTTCAAAAAAATGATAAAATATCTCCTATAGGTCAAGATTCTGTCCAAATACTCTACTAAGAAATGTTTGTTTAAATAGCGTTTGTTTTATAATTATTCTAAGTAGGTATTTCGTGTGACAACTTGTGTATACGACTATACACACGCATACGTAATAAATGTGACTGATAAAAATATTGTATTAAATAAATAAATTACAAATAGTTACATTTTCATTAATACATTTATGCATTTGAGTATATTAAGAGATTCTCGTGTTTTCATAGACAGGTTAATGGAATACGACGTCAGATCAAATTTCGCATGCTAATACGTTTTTATTGTTCCATCGCGTGTTTCAGTAGTATTCTTTTTTTTTTTTTTTAATTTTGGAAAATATACTATACACATACTTTTGCATGTAGAATAACGTACCTAACCTCAAAACACGCAAATCTAATCATCTGGAATATTATAACGTTTATTCATACGATTGTTATTATATTTTAGGTATTTATTATTTTTACATACCTTTACATAATATATTGTATACATATTATAATAATGGTGATATGGTTTTTTTATGGAATTAATTAGTGTTTATAAATTGTATATTAATACGTAAATACTGAGAGTATATTTTTCAGGTATACGCTATGATATCTACCTATGTGATTTTTTCAGTTTTAAAACTCAATATAATTATTTTTTCAAGGATGTATTTATTTATTTTTATTTTTTTATCAAAAAGTTTCGTACAAGATACTTTTCTAAGATATTAGATACAAATGGTATACTTTGAATAGATAAATTTAAGAATTTCCAATACTTTTCCAGAAAATTTCAATAAATAGTGATCAAAGGGAATTCCAGGAGGAGTACCGAGTTGGTTCGATTTCCACCGGGAAGAAAAACTTTTAGCATAATATTACAACTTGAAATTTTTACTGATTGATTATTTCAGAATTTTTTTAAATTTATAACTATACATTAAAGTTTTTGGCTACTACTGAAGCTCTCTTAAAATTTAGAATTTTTATTTCAATAATAGTAAAAATATGTAATTATTGAGTGTTTTAATTACAAAAATCAATTAATTAATAAGTTTTCATCAAAATTAATAAAAGCTCAAATTTTAAGTTTAAATCCTTTAAATTGTGATAATTTCTTTAACTATATAATTATAGTTAATATACTTAATTATTTTAATATATACAAAAATATTTAGTTAACTCTTTAATCGATTGATATAATTGTTTAAAACTTGAATAATTTTCTGCAGCATCGACAACTTATTTAATAAATTACAACAGAAAACTGTGAATAAGTAAACATATACAACGCTTTTAGTATAACATGTAATTACAATAATGTAAATTTATGTAGTGCTAATGGCCATGTCATCAAAGTAAAATAAAGATCAATCAAATGCTTTTAAGTTTTATAATTTTACTTGTCTTGAAATGCATAAAATTTAATTTGTTAACAAAAAATAATGTTTCAAGAATTATTTTTACAATAATTTTTAACTAAGACATTAAATATAATCGAATGATAAGAAATGATTAAAATAATAATTAGAGTTTAATATTAGTGAAATTTGTATAGAGTTAAGTTGTTATAAAACACTCCATGTTTATATTTCAAAAAAACGTTGATTGATTTACATGCCAATACTTAGCGAAATTTTCATGATTTAGAAAAAAAATCACTAGATGACTAGTATGTTTAAAATCCCTAAAATAATTTATTGTTTTCATGTTATTACATTTTTAGTATCAAAAAAATTCAACTGAGATTGAGTGTGGACGTTATTTAAAAAATATTCATAAGAATAATAAGAATAAGAATAATATGAAACACTTACGATAACTGAATGAATTGGCAGGTCCCAAACGATACGCAAGCAACAGCACAAGAACCACAAACCACTGCATTGTATATCGCAAGCCTGTCCACACGATCATTTTCGAAACACAAAACAATTCGTTTTATCGCATCGACATGAATCGGCATTGGAAAACACATCCGCCATATTGTTTATGCCTGACAGTGTACGATGAAAGAAAGCCGCTTATCGGAAAACATTTAAACATGGCTTGCACAAGTTGAAAAAAACCTAAAATAAAAAAAATAAATCGAATATTAATAATAGTTTTAAAGTAATGATTTTAATCATTCACTATTTTGCTCTATCTTCTATAATCTAGATGGTATCGTTTTTACTGCCAATGATCAGTGCTACATTACCGTAAATAATTAAAAATATCTCTACTTTTCGCGTTCAATAACCCCAAAGGAATACAACTGACCCACTCACTGTAACTGAACCCCAAAACACCGGTATATTATTATGTTCACCATCAATACCTAGGTATGTGTCAAATATTTATGACACACGAGTTATATGTTTAGTTCAAAAAGCAGCTTATATATTTTGTCGTATAGGCATTCTGAAGTGAATCAATATCACCATGACTACTGTTCGAAGATCATGATGGTCAAAGGTTATATAACAATACAAACACAGGTAAATATGATCATATTTTCTATATTACCCTTTCTATACTACACTAGGTCCGTGGCATCTTTCACTTTGGTGTCTTTTCGGTTACAGATTGCATTCTAGACAGCCCCCAAGAGGTCGTTGAGCGCAAATGTAACAAAAGAAAGGGAGCTTTTGTTACCATTATACCCGTACGTCGTGTAAGAAAATATTTTACACAAGACATTTCATAAGAAGCATATCAAATTCACAAGGTATGACAACAAAAGCAAGCATACATTTTTTGGTAGGAATTTTCTCATAACTTTAAATTTGTTAATGCGTGTAAAGGGACAGTTCTACTTATTCCATACCTACTTATAAATTATTATTATCTTCAAGAAATTATAAAATTAAAAGAAGTTTAACAGACAGTTATACGAGTATTTATGTTGTCACTTTTCATTTAAAGTATGATCCATTTGTATAAAGACACCAAACATCAGATAAAATATCTTAATATGTTAACTTCTACATTATTCAAATATACAATGTTTAATGAAAACAATTTTTTTTTAATTGGTTTATACGGTCTTTATAAATTAGGTTTAATGAACACAAGTTATATTTACGGTTCATGATTGAAAATACTAGATTTGAAGACCGTCCGCTTATGGAACTTCTATGGTTAGAATATAAAAGTAATAAATGAAAATAATGAATAAAAACTATAGAACTAAAAATCTTTAGAAAACATTTTAAATTATAATACAGGATTTTTAAAAAATTTAAACAAACGAAAAAATTATTTTATTTTATTTTATTATAATCTAAAGTATAAGTTTGGAATTTATTTTTACAAAAAAAAAAAAAAATATATTATTAATATAGAGATAAATAAGTTTATTTAACGCAATTATTTACCCAAAATAATACATTACATATTTTTCAAATTTTTATTTGTTTATATCTATAGATAATTTTCACAATATAGTAATATTGTAGTGGTACCATAAGACTCACAAGAACTCAATGTTTAAATAATAAAGTAAAACGATAGAAAAACATCTTAACAGTCGTAACTCTCGTTAGACTTTAACTGAATTGAATTTAAAAAAGTTAAATGTAAAAAAAAAATAATTTAGCTATGGTTAAAGTATCACAAGCTGTGGCTAAAATTCATTAATATCTTAGTATATACTTAAATTTGAAATAATAAGCTAAAAATAATTATAAGACTTTTTTTCTTGTTGTTTTCAAAAACCTACTTTTATTTAGTATTACATGCAGGCTGATTTTTTTTCAAATCTTTTTTTTTACACTTTAGGTAAACATAATAATAAATATGTATACATATAAGCATACATATAATCAAAATAAATGTAAAAAGGAAGATACACACAAGGTATTCCCAGAAGACGTTTTCTTCGTATTTTAATCAAAACCAGAGCAAAACACGTTGTTATACTATAAAGTATTTCTCCCTCGCCCTGCGTGTTACTCATATATTTTTAACAATTCCATTTCTAACGCTACGTCACCGAGTAGGTACCTTTTGTAGCTGAAAATCAAAGATATTTTACGGTACACATTGACGTTATTATGGATTCATTGAAGAAAAATTGCATTATAAAAGTGAAACAAGTGACTGATAAATTGAATTTCTTTTTCTTTTTTTATAAAAAATAAGTAAGTTTTACATCCAATATTTATAATTTATTCAATAAATCAATCAACAACATTCAATAGTATTTATGCTTAAAACAAAAATAAACGTAATAATAATTTCTTGGTATACCATATTATAGTAACATTAAGTAATAAGTTATTAGCACTTATTATTAATAACTATCTCCGATTTTATAATTCTTTCATATTTATCAGATATTTTTTTTTTCAAATAATATCAAAATAATTATAATTACAATCGATATTATTTTTTTTCATTTAGGTAATATTGCTAAAAATTGTTTCTAATTGGTACGACTGCTTGAATTAAAATCATTAATAAAAAATAAACCAAACCAACTAAATTATATAGTGTGTATATAGTATATACTATATATTACCTGTTTACATATGTGTGTATACGTATTTTGTGATTTGTATACTATACCATACTATATTAAAATATATAGTATACAAACCACAAATACGTATACATGCATGTACTTGTTTCCTTTCAATGTCATTTTAATATTTTGTTCAATAACTTTGATTTCAAACATCATTTGTATGCACAGGAATATAGTAATGCATCAAAGTTTAAGACACATAAGATAGAAATTAAATATAATCATAATAATAATTCATAAACAGTTAATTAAATGGTAGGTAGGCATATTACATTAGTATAATAATATAATATGCGTTATACTTGGAAGGTATAACATTGTAATAACATACCTAATATTACGTATGTACGCGTTCAAAGCTCTACTCGTCTTCGAAGTGCTTCCTAATTATAATAGGTACATATTATTATTATTATTATTATTATTATTATTATTATATATATAATTATATTCTAATGTAATCCTTCAAACAGTTGATTACCAAAAGCTTTTAATGAGCAAAAGAGTATAGTTACATGACGCTGAATATAATATGATCATCAAAAATGCACAGTCAGTTATAGTAACTAATATAAGTTTAAAGTAGATAGTTTGTTGTCTTTTATCATAATATCATTGGGTATAGAGAGTATAATATTGTACCCTTGTTTCCAAACTACAGTTTTCGTTTTATCCGTACGACTATGTTTCACTTAATTCTTGAAAAAATAAAATAAACCGTCATCGTGACTACTGTAGTCGGTTATGTTATTAAACAACATGAGTTATGAGAAGACAAAACACAGAGAGTACATATTTTATGTCTTGTCTATCAACATTTAATAACTTGAATTAACAGTGCGTAAAATGTATTTAAAATATAATTCCCAACAGTTGTTACGAAGTTAGCTGACGGTAACTCATAAAATACCGTGCAAAACTATTTAATTAACCCTCAGAAATCTGAAACACACACATAGAAAAGTTAAATTTACTATTGTACCTATAATATGTATATTATACCCATTCTGTCTAGTAAAAATAATACTTAGATGACTTAAACTATTCAGGACATTTTATAGTAATAAAAAATAAATTTTCATTAAATTACTTTTTGTTAGCAAGAAAATGAAAAAAACAATAATTCTTGACATAAGTATAGTAAATATTGAAAATAAATATATAAATTGTGTTTAATTCGTCATAATTATAAAATTACATTTAATTTAAAAACTATTAATACATATTTTGCATGACAAAAATCATTTGTTTAGTTATAAGAACCTGTATAAATTATTTAAATTAAGAAGTAAATGTTACTTAGTAAAATATACCTCTGCCATGATCCAAATTCTATGAAATAAAGTTTAAGGCTTACAACAAAATAGTGTGTTTATATATTACTGTAATTGATAGGAAAACAACTTAACCTAACCTTTTGGTAGAGAAATATTCTAAATATATATTATACATAATTTCAAAATAAAATAATATAACATATTATCTAGAGCTACTTTCTAAACATCTAAATATTTACTATAACTTGTTGGAGCTATAACATACTAAATAGTAAAACTATGGAAATAACATTATTAAAGTAAGTCAAATTTTTGAACCCATTATAATTTTCTTTTGTTAATTTTGTTAATACTGAAAGTTAAATGAATTTAAATAAATATATTTATATGATACGTTTTACCTAAGATAATTTTCACTATAAAATATTATAATTGTAGTGTATCTAATAAGTGTGTCGTATAATTTTCCAAGCTTGAAATGTATCATAACTAAGGAATGATCCTTATTTTGTTGGAATCTATTTTTAATATTTTAGTGATAAAAGTAATTACTTATGATGGAATGAATACTTGTAAAATGTAATGTACCATAACGACAACACCATGTGGCACTTCATAACTTTGAACTAGTATAGTTGGATGTTTTCACTATGCCATCTACGAGTATGAAATATTAAAATACATCAAAACAAATTAATAATCAAAAGGTTTTACTATTGAGGTATTGTCCATCGTCGTTCATACACTAAATTCACAGAGACTGAAAATAATTACGAGCCTATATATTATTCGATAACGGTTTAATTCACACCCTCGTTTTGTATACATCTCCATCAAAGGCGTTACCCGGAAGTTGTTTCTCGGATGTACTTACTGGTTGACGTACATGGGTGATTTATTATATAGGGTCACACACGTACATATGTAAGGGACTTTTTTTTTTTAATGCACAATGTGGTAAACATAACACGTCAATAAAACGACAAACGGATTATTGACATTGTCAACATGACGTATCGAATAGGAAAATATTAAAAACTAATTATAATATTTTTCTCATTAAAGATAGCAGAACGTTTCTATATGTACAGTCCACATGTTACAACTTACAATGGTTCGTTTCAACTTTTTAGGTTATGAAAAAAAAATGTCCTAGTTGGGTAGGTATACCAACTAGGATTTATAATTACATTTTTAATTGTATTCTCTCCCTACTCCACTTGATGCACGCAAACACGATAATGAAGACAATATAGTGTTACTATTCCGTTCAGAAATATTTGTGTATTTTTTTTTTAAACTTGTCGCATGCAATTTAAATTCTTTTGAGTACATTTCCATTATTTTTAATCAAGTCATTCTATAATAAGGAAAATAAGATAAAATATATTTGCAACTAATTTGTTCCTAATGCTGGTGTTAAAAAAATTAAGTGTTTTAGATCAACGCCATTACAACGTAACTTTTTTATTTATGGATAAACCTACCTACAATTGATAATAAACCTATTATTACACAATGTAGATAAATTATTGAATTGAATTTAATACTATAATGTTTATAGTATGTTTTTGAAATTTAAAATTGCCCATAATTCATAAATATAATTTAATGGTTAAATAACATTACTTTTAACATTTATTGAATACAATAACTAATTGGCATATTATTAAGTAACTTTGAATAATAAATTAAAACTAATAATTCTACCTTCTACCAACATAATTATAAAATGATTTTTTTTTTTTTAAACACAGTACGTCAGTATTAAAATAATCGTATGATGTTAATTGTCTTTTGATTTTAAAATTGTTTGACCATGGTTAACATTTGTATCTTATTTTAGGTATTATCATTTAATATAAATAGTAATTAGTACTAACTAGAACAATAAATGATGATAACAATAATACATTTTAATCAGTTACACAAATTACAGCTACTATAAAAAAAAACCTAAAATCAAATTATTTAGTTTTAATATAATTCTAAGCTTTTATTTGTTTCCATTAGGTAAAAAAAAACGTTCAAACTATTTTAGTAAATATAGTTTTAATCTAGTCATAAATGTCACTATTTTTTTTTTAATATTCTATAGTATTAATATTAACTAATTAAATACCCGACCAATGTTTAAACTATAGAACAAATTGTTCTAAACTAATAAAACATTAGTTATGCTGAAAATTGAAAATTATATTATTGACGATGTAAGACAAAAAAAATATATATATATACTACGCAATTAATACGAATTAACATATTTTTGTTCAAATCTACTCAAATATTTTCAGCGTATTTTATAATTATAAAATATTATAAAATCAACTCATCTCTATATGTATATTAAAATCTAGACAGACCCTATAAAAATAACTGTGGTGTGTTGAAAACAATTTTGAATAGGTATCAGCTATGTAGGCATATTATTTTATTTTAAATAGTAATATATGGTATGTACTATATTTACCAATGAATATATATTTTTTATTTTTATTTTTTTTTTTTTGGTCGATACCTTTTCAATTACGATTGCTTTAAAAGCAAACCGGACCGTCTGTAATACGACATGCCAGATTGAAACAGAAGTGTCCTCGGGGTTCAATATATGGCTGGGCTGTATCGTATAAAGGACTCTATTTCCCCACAGACCACAATAAGACCCGTATTCGCATGATGATCGTCAAAGTTTTGAGAGAAAACTCCTACATAGTCGTCAACATTAACATAAAAGTACAGGTCTTATTGGTCGCTTGTGTGCGATTCTTTTTTCACTATTATTATTTTTATTATCTTTACAGAAATAGGTATATTATACAGATGGCTGGTTATAGTAATATTATTATGGTATTCTGAGCAGAATTGTTTTCCATAAATATAATATAAAATATAATCAAATTAAAGTGCTGTGTTCGTTTGTGATTAAGCAAACTATGATCTATAGTATAGATTCTTTAATATATTATAGTGTTCACATAATATAACGAATCAATTCCAATAAGACCAACATTTATCAGGCGGTGTTTTAAGGATACAATTTTCCATAATTTTCACATTATTGTTATCATAACATACCTAGTTTACTTTAAAATGCAAGCATAGTAAGTACATAGTTAAGTGATAATATACTATTTTAATGTCGTAAACACTACTATGTTTATTCTTTATTAGAAAATTATAGAAAAATATAGATGTGGAGAAAATTACCAAATTTAAATATTGTATAGCTATACAAACAAATTAAAAACAGCGATGAATAATACTATTATTGGCTTTCTTCCTTGTACTTTTGTTGAAAATGAGACTAATTTTTATAACTTTATAACAAATCTCTTCAATTTCATAGTTTAAAATGTTCTTAATAGATGTAATGTCACTAGGTAATGATTTTTTCTGTCACTAACATGTGTAGACATATTATTTAGTGCATACCATAAGTTAAGTAATAAAATATCACCTATCTAAATTTTATTCAAAGTTAATAATATATAAAAACAAAATGTAAACAACTTAAATATATATTAATTTATGTATCATTTCAATATATAGAAAATTGTATTAAAATATTATAAATTCAATAAAATAATTATATTTTTTTAACCAAATATTTATTATATTGTATCAAGTATCAACGGGAAAAATTATTCGAAGACTTAGCCCCATATGTATCAAATGGTTTGTTAGAACGTAAGTCATATAGTTTTTAATAAAATCTTTAACCAGAGAAAGATAATTAATTGATCACGAACAAGAGCTTAAATAGAGTATATTAAATTATTAACATTTAATCCTTGTACGTCGTCATTAAAAATACACAATCCTTATATTTGAAAAATATAAATTACAAATACGAATAATATTCCAATTTATCGTACAGTATACACCATTCAGTATCTTTTAGAAATATATATGTATCACTCGTCTCCTATCACATACCGAGATCTTCTGAGATCAAACCACATCACTCAAGTTGTAAATATTATTACTAAAATTGACGTTTGAATATACAAAAACCATATAATAATAATAATAATAATTTATACATTTCTATTTGAAGTATATATGCAATACTTCGTTTGTAAAATCAGCCGATTGAAGTACATAATATACCCATATATAGGGATTTACCTTAATTTAAGTGACCATACAAGTCTAAACATACATACATATTCATTTATTTGCTGAAATAAATTATATGTTTTATATTGTGTACATGTGTATATATATATCTACAAACTATATATTATAAAGGCGTCATGATCACCTACTTTGATAATATTTGAATTATTTTTTATTATTTTTTCAAGGATTTTATCGACCATCTGTAGTGGTTTGTGTCTTTCAGCATGGCATATTAAATTGTATTATGATTAAAGTTACTCCGATTATTGTATAATATTATATAACAATAATATTTTTCCAGTTAAACTATAACTTTAAGATATGACAATGCATTGTTATGAGATTATACGATATGAAATTTCTTCTAAATAACCAGATGGGCAAGAGTGTACAAAAGATAAATATATTATTTTATAGATATAACTTCTATGATGTACGCTATGATTTTTTTTTTATGGAAGAACATCACGTTGCAATATAATTTTTTTCCTTTATTGTTGTTTTTTTTTACATTGGAATTGTGTTTTTATGAACGCGGGTAATCGACTGAAAACAAAGAAAAATATACAGCAGTACCTATCTAAACCAAGGGGAATAAAGAAAAAACCTGATATGAATTGTTTAAAAATTATTTATTTGTTTAAATACTAAAATAAGAAAAATAAGTTATATATATCATCAAAATCACTGAAATTTAATAATAAAATGTATTTACAGTTAATCAAATATTAAAATTGTTCATGTTTTTAAATTATTATAGGATACGAGGGTATAAAAACTAGGATTTTAAATTACAGTCTACAGAATTTACCCATTAAAAATTATTTACGGTACATAAAATAATAATTATAGTTCGAATAATCCAATTCACCTCATGATGCGCCTTGCCAACGTTCAATCATCATTCTTACCTTAATCTCACGTGGTTTCGTTACACTGCTACTGACTTGTCGCTTATTGTATGTATTATTTAATTTACATATTACTATACTTTGAATTGAACCTAGCCCGTAATTAATAAAATAAAAAAAAATACAAAACTTTATTAGTAAAAAAAAAAGTACTGATTAAATTTCAGTTTATATAAAAATGTACGATGATTATCAGTACTTTTTCTAATAATTAGAAAAACTAATATTAAAACCAAAAACCTTTACAATGCACAGAAATAATGAAAGATTTAATTTCCTCTTTAATAAAGTGTTAATTGAAACTTTTTGAACACTTCGTCTACACAAAAAAAAGATAATACAAAGAATAAACATCATTGTAAAACCAATTTATTCCCCACTTTGCTCAGAAACTAAAGAGTAAATAATTGTTTGGGTTATGTTATTTATATTATTTATTTTGTACAATTCTATTTATATTGTTTATGTAAATGTTGTTAATTGTTCAAATCAGTTAATTGTTTTTTCAACTAAAAGTAGTTCTAATGTCATTACTTAAACTGTATAAATAATAGTGTATGCCTATAATATAAAGATAGGACCGTTTTCCGTATGCCCGTTGCTATTAACTTAAAGGTACCAATGAGATTAGTAAAAGTTCTAAAAGTTCGCGGCAAAGTTATGCAACTTAATTAATTTTCTTTTGAACTGTTTGCAGATGAAATATCCTTTGATCAGAGTTTCTCTTCTACTACAGTTGAAACCCAATTAATATGACAAAGCCTCACAATCGTTTTTTTTTTTTTATTTTATTTTTACTGCTGCTTAGTATATTTCAAAGACCAAGACGAAGAAATAAAACATTATCATTCGAAGAAGAATCTAAGTCTTACTCCTTGGAAAATGTATACCAATTACCATTTAAAACATCATACAAATGTGCAAAAATTGTAATTATCAATAGGTATATAATATTATATTACTGAGAATAACTTTAATTGGAAAATAGTATTACGAACTTAGTGTTTATGACAAAGAGAAGGACAGTGTTATTATATATTTATAAAATTAAAAATAATTTTTAGAAAATTTGGCGCGTTGTTACTTTTTATATGTAATACGAAAATAATAATATTTATCGTGTAACCGTATGCTTTATTTAATTTTTATATTCCACCGATTCCCAATAAACGATTATTTCATTATCTTAACGAGGTAAATACAGGCATTACTTGGCTATCGGCTTGTTTATATCATAAAATATATGGTTTTATTTTAATTATTAACCATGACTTTTTTTTACGTAAAATGAACCGTATCTGTTTAAAATATGCTTTAAGCGATTATTATTATTATTATAACAATGATATTGTAAATATTAACAAAAAAAAAAAAAAAAATATTATAATAATAGATTATACTAACGAATATAATAGCCATTGTAGTTATCTATTTCTGAAAATATGCATTTTAAGTTTTGATTGCAGTGAAGTTTTATTTTTACTTAAAAATAATATTAATTCAAAAGTATTTTAATTCTCATTGTATTAAATTGTATTTTTATTTTACGTACGCGAATGATCTCTTGAAAACATATTCAATCAATCTTAAAACTATACAATATTTGTATAATAAATTATATTTGTGCACTTTTATTCTTAAATTTACTTTAGAAAATGTATACTTTTATTTTTAATTCAATTAAATAGTGTTGTGCAACCCCTTCCACACAACACACGCAACATATCAACACACTGATTGATCGACTGCCGTATACGTGTAAATTGCCATTTCGTTGAAAGACGATAAATTACTGTTACTTAAAAGATTTTCCACTCCTTCACAACTAACCACACTCACAGAAAGGGCACAAATTAGCTTGAAAAGCGACCCCACAAATTACTTGGGTTCCGCTTACACACAAATCCACATATATGGTTCACCAAATACGATCCTTCGCTTCAAGTTCGATTTTCTTTTTTTCACTACAAAAGCAATAGATTTAACCTTTTAATTTTTTTTTTTTATATATAAACCTTATTTGTGGTTCAAAAAATATTTATTTCCAATTATTGTTATAAGTTATTTTAAGTTATTATAAAATAACTTCTATTCGCTTTTCTATTCCTTCGTCGCATTCCATGATTCCATCTATGTTAAAATATGTTAATGTAATAAAGGAAAAATACTGAAATTATAAAAACAAATGACAAGTATCTATTTGTTTGGTGTGTAGGTATTTAAATACGAATTAAACTGTATTAATTTTGAAAGTTATGTCATATTCGTTCTAATACAATACCATCATAACAATGTAAGAAATAAATACATTTTCTGTACTTTAAAGAATTTTTGTCCAATTACCAATAATGTAAAGTAGATAATTAAATTACCTAAAATCTTTAGCTGTTATCAGAACATATATTTTCCTAATTATAATTTTATTCTTGAGAATTAATTCAGTATTGTTATTATTAAAACAAATTGTTCAACTAAATTTAAAATAATCTTTCAACTGTTACTACTGAATACCTTTCCACTCTATAATTTTCCCGTTATTTTTAAGTGTTATAAAAGTTACTTATTGTATAACCATTAATTTATAGATTTAAATTATACTTTTTAATAAAAAAAAAACTAAGTTTATAAAAAAAATGTATGGCTTGCGATATAACGCCTACAACTATTTATACATTTATGACTGGATATTATTTTAGTTTTAAAAATAAATAAATGTATATAAATATATATTAATATTAACATTATTATAATATGATTTATTCATGTAGGCACATAAAATCAACATAAATGACTTACATATTGATAAGTAAAAAATCAGGAACAGCAACAACCTCTAATTATTTATTCCCATTATTCGGGAAATCAATATTAGAAATATTAGCTAAATATTATACTTATCCTTAATTTATTTTGATGAAACCAATGGCCTTTCTAACTAAACAATAATTTTATATTCAAAAAATTAAATTAATTAATAAATGATAAGTATAATTATATATCTGTATAAAATAATTTTATGTAAATATATTTTATATATTCCATCAAAATTAAAATACGAAATTACTAAAGTATAACTAAATAAAATTTAAAATTTAAAAAAACGTTTTATATTAATTGAGCATCAGTAAATAGCAAAATATATAAGTCTAAAAATTATAATGTATACTGTATATATAATTTTAGAATATTAATTTTAAATTGAACAGTTTGGTTATAATATATTTTATATGACTTTAACTAGTTCAGTATCCATATTGATTCGATGGAAAAATAATTTTAGGTAAAATAAAACAACACTAATCAATAGCTTTTTATTTGGTGATTTCGACTTAAATATTCAAAAAAAAAAATGTATTTCATGGTTATAAATAACATTATTATACAATATACATAAATGGTGACTGATGGTTTTCAGAAGTTCGAGTTCGAAAATGTGTGCTCCCTCGTATTGAACAAGTTTAGAAGAATAAAAGTTTTCGTGCCCTCAAGGTATGTAAGTGTAGATTTTTTCATGTTTAATCTTGGAACTTTTCTTCGCTCATTGGGGTAAAATAATAGAATAACCAATTTAAAATGTATAAAAAGAAGATTGCACTTCCCCTCGGTTAAAAATTTTTTTATCACAACGACACTTCTAGTTAAATTGTATGCGTTAAAATAAATGTCTGCGATGGTAAAAGGAAGATTCAAAATTAGCTTTGTAATAAGTAATGTTATGTTTATATTGTAATATTACACTATTATAATGTTTAAATTGGGTTTTTTTAAATGTGCGCGTTTTAATTCCTATAATCTAAAAATATTTTTCCACATAGTAAACAACGCAGGAAGATAATGTTAGATTAGATTAGGAAAATTATAACTAAAAATAAAATATAACACAATATCGTTATGTATCCTGTCTGAGTTCTTTGATTGAAGTATACAATAATTATTATATTAAATTTAAAAAAAAATAAATGATCAAATTATAAATTCATTATCTTTTTATAATAATGTTATAAAAATTGTGGAAGCTTAAAGTAAAACTATATTAATAAATATAATATTAAGTGCACATTTAGGTATATTATTATTATTGCTACTTATTTTTTTTAGTTGTTAAATTACGTTTTTCTAAATTTTACGCATTTGCTTATTTCATGGGTTTCTTATTAGTTCATTGTTTTGTATTTATCTTATATGTTAAATTAATATAAATTTGATGTTTAATTTATATAATGTATTATTTATATACAGGGTTATTTACCAAGCATGCTCATACAATAATTTCTTCGATAATATAATTATTCAATAGCTGGTTTTTGAATTTTCCAAGTATACTAAAAGATCATATTTTCAAATTCTTAAATTTTTTATACTAGTAACTGTAAATTATTTAGCAGATAATTTTACTACACATTTTAACATATCAAAATAAAAATTCAAACAAAATAATGATAATAATGATAATAAGTTAGAGATAATGAATTTAGAAGTTTTTAAGCTTATAGTGATTTGAAAACATTAATCTATCAACATTTCAAATTGTTTTTAAATAGTCTAATTATTTAAACACTAAATAATTAACAATAACAATAGGAAGGTTATCAATTAAAAACAGAAGTTTGTATTGCTAAAAAATACTTCAAAAATATCACAAATATCTGAAATATCACACAAATCTCAGAAAATTAAAATTTTTTTCTTTAAATATATTTAAAAATTATAATTTGAACAAACTCATTATTAAATGGAAAAATGAACATACTTAATGAATCATCCTATATAATATAAATATACATATATGTATAGGTATACATTTATTATACATTTTAGATTCTGAATGAAGCGAAGGAGCGATGTTTGACTTATAATTATGTATATTTATTTATGTGTGTAATGCATGTGTCTAAAAATATATTTTAAAATAGAAAAATTCTGTTATTTTCAACTTTGTAGACGATTTATGGTTAAGTATGGAATCTACTTTGTACTTTTTTTAGGGGGGGAGGGGTCAAAAGTAAAAAATGTCTAGAACTTTTTAAATAATTGGGATTCACAAAAAAAATGCATTTAACATTTTACTTAAATAATTAATTGATTAAATAAAAATGTAGTTTATAAGTGTTATAACCTAGCTTTAAGTTAAAAGTTAGACCATCTCCGTTGAGAATCGATTTTCATTATAAATAATTAATTATTTCTATAAACATATTATATATATATATATATTTATATTTATATATAAATGTATAATTAAATTCAAATTTAACGATATATAATAAATACATTATACATAAATATAAAATCAAATTCAAATTTAACACATCCATTAAAGTGATATACTCAAAGACGATGTATACTCGACACTGTATATCAAAGCGGTTACCTACTTGATTGTTTATTTATATTATTTATTTATTTATTTTACCTACATTATAATGTGGTTGAAGATATTATATAAGTATGTTTCACAAAACCAAATTAACATTTTGCAATATTTTTTAACAGTTAAAAATAAATACATATTTTATGATCAGTTTGTGGTATTTTGTGTAAATTCATAAATGATTATACAGACGGCACAATTCGCGTTTAATGTTATACCAACATTTTATAATAATTCGATCTGAATAGAAAATATTAAATTATTTAAATTATTAAAAGTTGATAAAAGCCAATGCGTTTGTTCATTATTGTATCGCTCGTTATAAAATATAGGTAGTTAAATAAATTTATTTTCAATATAATATTACCTTATTACTAATAATTCATTAACTATGGAAATATTATAAAATGTGTTAGTAAAACTAACTTCGAAAAAAAAGTTTAAATTATCAAAATATATATTTTATAATTTCAGGAAAACATAAAACTTTCTAAAAAATATTAATTTTTTTTTTAATTTTGATAGTTTCCTTACTGATCAAACTATTGATAATTATAAAGCTATATTTTATAATAAACATTTTCCCAACACATTCAAACATCCACTATGATATAATATTGTACATAAAGATTATATTACTTAGCAAAAGAATTAATATTGATCAAAAACCATTTAAGTATATTATGAATAAAAAATTAATATTTCATATTTTAATACCTTTAGCAGGTAGGTACTACAATTATTATTTCTAATAAAAGTTGAGAGAAGAGTGCACGTCAATACTATATACAATTATCATAATCTACTAGTACTTCAAACTTCAAATTAGGTTAATTAAGCATAATTGTGAAACATTTATAGAAAATCAAATACAGGACTATTTTATTATCACACATATTAAAAACCTTTTTAATGACATGTATATTCTAATTCCTATAATGGATAAGAATATTTAAATGAAAAATAATCTTCAGTAAGTTATTATAAATAAAAGTGTAAGTTAATAATATGGTTAATGAGTAACGACAAAATAGTTATGACAATTATTTTTTTAGAATATAATTTAAAGATGAGTATAGTTATATAAAAGTTTATTATCAGTGATTTTTTTCATCTTCAAATGGCAAAGGTGCAAAAAAACAAAAAAACCGAAACAATAGTTTTATCCAATTTATTACAAAACTCGAGGGAAAGAAAAAACATGAAATGTGATTCTAATTTTCCATTTCCTTCCTTTGCCTTGTTAGTGAGGGCCCTTTTACGCCCGTGACACAAATGTATACAAAATTCCATTTTGTATGGTGGGCAATAAGAAAGAAAAAACTCAATGCCAGCTGGAACTAAAAAAAAAAAATCAAATAAATAAATAAAAAAACCGGTAGCATAACGAGAAAGAATTAGACCACCGACACAAATCACGGCAGGTGCAGTAGGAAGAGTTGTTTACGAGCAATTATGGTTGCTGCGGGGGCGGGAAAAGCGGTTTTCCCGGAAAATCATTGTGTGTGTGTGTGTGTGTGTGTGTGAGTGAGTCTTCTCGATAATGGGATGGCGGAAAAGCGCGCGGAGAACGTGGCAATAAAACATTCTTGTCAGGGTTTGTTGGTGAAACGTCATCGTTTCGGGCCCACTCATAACTTCTCAGACACACTAGGGAACCGTACAACCATATACCCTCGTAGATGTAAAGGCAGGCGGTGCAAAGTATAGTGTGATGGTAGCAGGCTGCAGCCGCTATTTTTGCATATACCGTCGTTGCCGTCGTCGTTGTAGCAGGGATTTTAGTTATGCATAGACATTTTATGCTCCTTTTTTTTATATTTACATCATAGCTATAAATCACGGCCATCATTTGAGCTGAAAATGACGACATGGTTTGTCAACGGGGGATAAACACCACGACGCCTATTCTATTTTCCAAACGTATACATGGTGTATCGGTGTAAATAAAACTATAAACAAAATGATTTTTTTATCATTGAACACTCATTATTTCAATATCTATTTGTATATTTTAAAGTTAAAGTGTGCCGAATAGAGTGATGCGGAGATATCCCGCAAAATCTTCATACGCCCGAATTTCAAACTGTATGTATCAAAATACTCAGAAAAATATTCAGCTACAGAATATAAAATTAAAAATTAAAAAACAAACCATAAGTAATCACATATTTGTGTAGGTATAATATTCATGATGCGTAACAAATTATTATTAAACTGTAAATTTATAAATATAATAAAACTTATCATAATGTCATAAATAATATCAAGATAATATCAAAATGCCTTTAATCGATTTATTATTCCTTATTATTCATTATTTAAAATTAAATATGATATACTAGATTATAATCCGAATATTTGGAGTACAAATTATCAATACCGTTTATAGAACCAATTTATTAACCATATTCTGGTTATAGAGTGAACTATACTGTGACATACTAAAAATTATAGAAAATAAATGAATAATAATGATATGAGCTAGCAATGACATTTAATAGTATCATAAATGATGTTATTATCATAAAATTAAAGTTGATGAATTATTATGCTCTAAAAATCTAATTTGATTGTCTCTCTGTAACTTGTGAAAATATAATTTCCAATGTTTATTGTACATCGTGTAATTAACACGTATATTAGAAATATAAATAATAATTTTTAAGGTTTATTATTAACACCTTTAAATCTTAATTGAAAAAATTGATTAAAATATAAAACCATAAAAATTTTTAAAGATTATTTTAATATAATGTTCAGTCATATAATTTAAAGTTGTACCTAACATAATATTATACCACATAGTTTATGTAACAAAATCACACTTCTACCACCATAATAAGCAATTAGTACCAAAACACGATATAATAATAAATCTAGGAAAATGTGTTACAAGCAAACATAAATTATTTAACAACATAACAATTTTTAAATGTCACTATATGGTACAAATAAATGTTGATTTTTCAATAATACACTACCTTAATGACCTGTCAAAACAGAGTTTATAATGATTGTAAAAAATAAATTAGTTAGACCTTTTTTAATTTTAAAAGTAAAAACACATATTTTATTTTTATGGATTTTAAACAAAAATACATTAACTTTGTACCTACTATACTAAATAACGTTATTAGCAGGTTCAATTTACATGTTAAGAAATATTACATAATAACAATATTAAATAATTTCAAAATCGTACTAAAACTCAAAATATTATTCAAATAAAGATGGATACTTCCGTTTGGTATACATGAAAGTACTACAACCTATTATTAGTATTATTTCCATTGACAAAACAGTAACACATCCGCATAGACTAAAATACGATTTCTGGTTTTATTACATATTTATAAATTTGTCCAGGAACGTTCTAGAATGATCCAGACAATGTATATAACATACAATAATAGAATAATGCAATTGGATTAGATATCTCATCAAGTCAGAATATATAGGTACTCTACCCGTCATCGAAGACCAACGAGTGTACCTACATAAAGACGTTTCCGGTTTCTAATCACCATACGTATAATTAAATATAGAATATATTATGAGCGTAAACACATATATCTCGATGACTCTGAGGGTTGATGACCTAATAATGTGCGCCCTCGGCGATTTGTTTTATACCCCGATCTGCTTTTCTATTCTCATCATTCTGCTCGTCGTTCTATTATTATATCACTATCGTATAGTAATAATAATGGCAACTTTGGCTATGTTCACGCAATCAACAACCCTTCATTACGGAGTTCTGAAAATGGGGAACAACCCATCATGTTTGATAAGTCGACACGTCCGTTTTTCATAACCAAGACAACGATTTTTTCTACATGTCATCGTAATCTTTACAAGATATGTAATATAAATTTCCTATTCTATAATATGATTTACATTTTATTAAATTCGTCTTTTTGTCACAAAAGACTCGTTGACATGTGTAACGACACAGGTTTTAGGTGACTATATGCAGGCGAACAGAATGTTTCTTACGTCGCTGTATGGGTAATTTTTTTAAATATTGTGAATTTATTGTGATAATATGGAATTTTATTAAAACAAAAATACATATTTCTAGCAAAAACAATTTTTTCATGATAATTTTAACATTTTTATAAGACCTTAGTTGTGTAATCAATTAATATTAACTTTATTTGGCTATCTACAGTTAATACAATTATTAATAGTTTTAAATGCTTTAATTAAATTAATTAGAATATTATATCAATAGATTTTAATTGTAAATATGAACTATTAAAAGTAAAAAGTAAAAAGTAAAAAGCATATTAAACCAATAAATAATAAATAAATTTCGAATCGAATCTTAAGTTCAATATTTTCTATTTATTCAAATTAAAAAGTTATTTATTTAAATGAATGAACATATACTACCGCAATATCGCATACAACCAAGTAAATTATTTGCATTCAAACATTCAGTTTTGTTAATTTAAGTTGACATAAAATGACACATCTATAATTATCTGGCAGCTAAACCACTTTCAATCTTATATTATTTACCTACAGGCTATAATTTACAAGTGTTGAAACACACTTTATAACTAATATAGATAGTTACAAAACAGATATTATTTTTGACTAGTATGACCAAGTTGAATTATGGATGTACACCAAAACTACTTAGGTATACAAGTGAATAATAATTTTCAATAAATGTCCAGTTCCATCGAAACTTGAATGGCAATTGCAGTACAAAACGCGTGTGAACACTGAGACGTGGAGACTAGAACGTTGCGATCGTGTCCCAGACAGTGGGTGCCGGCAGATGGATGCGACCATGGTACATGATGAGCTCACTATAGACATTCGGTCATCAAATGCAAGCCATTTCGTACATCAATTTCGCCGAGTCCAACACAACAAGCACTCACAAAATCAGTCCGCTGCTGACGTCTGTGATGAAGTGCAATTATAAGCCAGTGTTTCGGTGACTATAAAAAAAAAAATAGACGTATGCCTACTATAATTGGTACTGCACTCTGAAACTTCGTGTTCATCATGCACCAGTCAACCACCGGTTGCATGTGTACGATAACGACCGATTCCGGGCCACGAACATCGAGCCGACCACATAAGTCAGCAGCAACCCCAACGCACGGCCTGCATCATCATGGACCGCTCGCTTTTTCTCCTTGTCATCTTTTTCCAATTTCGGGACATGATTGCGATACGTTATATTATTATTTGTATTATGCGTAGTCTCAATCACCGCATATATATATATTAAATCATGCTCCACCAGCTTAATCAATTTTTTATATTTTTCGGCTACATGACTATTTTATTTAAATATAATTTAATGTATTCTATTTGTGAATTCATCCTTTTAATTTCCTATAATACTGCATCAATTATACAGAGTGTTTCAAAAGTCTTCATCCGATTACAAATTTATGTAGCTCGGTAATCGTTAGCCGCAGGTAAATTACCCATTTACTAATCGAAAGATAACTTAAAATAAACTTGGTTATCTAATCTTTTCATTAGTATATGGGTCGTTTACTAGTGGCTAACGTTTGCCGAGCTATATAAATTTGTAATCGGATGAAGATTTTTGATACACCCTGTATACCTATAATATTTGTTATAAACTGTACCTACACCTCATTAAAGTCCCTACGTGGCATCAAATAAATCAATACATTTAAACTATTAAACAATTTAAATAATTATTCTTTTTTTATTTTAATTTTTATATATATTATTATTATTATTATTTATTGTCATTTAATATTTTTGTTTATTGTATGGCTTATTTAAATTATGTTAATTACTACGTATTTTCAAATATGTTAGTAAAATAATAATTGAATATTATCTAATAGCATTACTTCAATCAGCCAATTAAGCTAAATTTATGTTATTTTAAGTAGGTAAGAAAAGATATCATGGAGAAAAATAATTAATCAATTAATAACTATAAAAGTATATAGGTATTATTATTATTATACCTTTGTTAAAATTAAAAATAATTGAACTTGCCTATAAACTATTTTGTTGGAAAATTCATGAAATTTTTTTTATTATTATATCTGATTTCCAATTTAACTTTATACAAATAAATTAAATCATATCAAAAAATAATTTTAAAAAAAATTTTATTTTTATTTTTATTTTTTAACAAACGGATTGTATTTTATTGTTTTATAATTAGGTATTAATGTATTATAATTAAAACTATAGTTAATGAATTTATTAAACTTTATAGCACCGTAGTTAATAAAGTATAGAACAAAAACAATGAAAAAAATGAATTTGGTTTTAATAAATCATATTAATTATTAATAAAAAAATGCACTAACAGAAATAGAGTTGTTACAATTCAAAAATATAAATTTTATTTCGTTGTTGATAAACTACGTACTTTTAACATTTTAAAATTATTATAAAAACATTGTCTGTTAAGAAATCCGTCATTTATGAGTTATTTCAAAATGTAATAATGTCGATTCATAAACATTAAAAATTACTATATAAACTATAAAGTACACGTGTATAAATACGCGTACTACACCACGCGTGATATCCGTATGTGGTACCTACGTCGATATTGTAATAATAACTATATATTATATTATTTTATCATGACGGTAATGCGCGCATTGGTATAGGACGTACACATTATTATTATTATTATCTAGACGAACAGCCGTCGCACCGTTGCAGCCGTCGTGGCTTGCATATAATACTGGTGCGCTATATTATCGATTTTTCACTTGGCCGCCAGTGGCTGTGCAGCGACGTTTTTGAACTACCGCCCCGCAATGTCCACTGTGTCATCTTCCCCCGTCACTGAACCCCCCTCCCTCTCAATAAACCGGGAAAATATACATCACAAGCCTATAGCTCGTCAATATTATACGAAACAGAGCCGATGAATTTGACGTGCATGTATATAAATATATATATATATACATACCCCTTTTTATGAGTTAATAATAATATTGGAGGGTCGACCATGCATTTTTACGCGAGGGGTTAATCAACGGTCCACGTGGAAGGCAGGAAAAATTGAGATTATATTAAGCTGATAATATTAACTGTGTTTAGGGGACGATAAAACGACGAAAAAACTCTCAAGTTCGCTTCAATGCTTTTCATGTACAACGTGGGTCCAAGCGTTCAGCTCTAAGCATATTAAAGTTTATTATTAAAGGCTTTATTCTACAACATCGCACGTTTCATCACAGACTTTAAGTATAAAAAATTTAAATAGTATAAGATATATCGTTGAAATGTGGTTTTAGGGATTATGGTTGGTTTATAAAAAAAAAAGTATAATATTTTAGTAGAATATAATATGCAAAATAAAATAAAACAAATAAATTGTAAATAGTATACAAAGATTGAGATCAAAAATAACTTGGAAAATGTATATATTTCTGATCTATTTATTCTACGTACTTATATAATCTAAAAAAATGAATAAGACTTTTAACGAAATGTATAAATAAGTTATAAATACTAAAAACTAGTTTATATATATTTTATATGTCTTACACAAAATGTTTAATTATTTAATTGAATAATAAATTAGTCCACACAAAGAAAGTATTAAAAATAAAAGAATAAAAGAATAGTAATAACTCGAGTATATAATATTATTATTAATACTTATATATCATAGTTTTTATAGTTGCATATTATATACAGGAATAATTAATATATTTTTTGTATTTTTATTCATTTATAATGAATTTATCTTCATGCTATAATATACTTTAATATTCTGGTTACATTACTTTGCCAATACAAATATTATGAGCATTTAATAAGTTGAAGTGTATAAAACAACAAGAAAGCCCATTAAAATTGTTGTACAATTTTTTTGTCAAAGTATTAATTTAATGTTAGTTATACAATTTATACAAAAATATTAATGTAAAATATAAATTAAATTTCAAACATCTACATACTATATTTAAAAAATATAATAATATGTTTGATATTTTTAAAGTAATATACATATGCAAGATGCACAGTGAGATTCAGATGGTCCTAAGGGACATCGAAGAAGCTTCTATGCATAACATTAAGCTGAATCCGATTAGGATCAAGCATGGTAAATACCGCGGGCTGCTTTTATTTCATCAGCTTTGCTTTTTTTTCTTTGAGTGGATTTATAATACTTGTTTATGCCGTGGCCTTTTCCGTTGACATATTTCCAACCGTTGTCAGTATTGCTGACGACAAAACCTAGTAAAGCTTTATATGAGAATAAAAAACAAAATATCCATGATAGCGATTGAATACGAAAATATAAACAATATTCCAGAAATTAAAATACATAGAGCTACATAAATATTAACTATTATTAATTATTTTGGAAAAACGTACTTCCTAATTTAGCTACGGTCACCACGAAATTTCTGAAATATTTTCAAAGATTTAATGTTTTCAATTAAATATTTTCGATATACACATTTATTCCGACACGTTTAATAAAAAAAAACACCAAATTCCATTGCGCTAATATCTACCTAAAAGTTTAATCTAATCTCAACTTAAGTTAAAGAATTTACTGAAATACTTGAGGTGAACTCCAATAAAAAATATATATAGGATTTCGTGATTAAAGTTAAATGCATGTTCAATAAACTTTGAAACCATTGCTGTTATGTCTGTCAAATAGTTGACTGTATTAACGCATAATAAAATTATTAAAATATAAATATAATATCAATATCATTAATATTTTAATATTATATTATATTTTCTTATTATTCTTAGCAAAGTATTTAAACAAGAATATAATTCTCGTTATTATGAAAATTACTTTTATATTATTCCTAATTAAATGAATTCAAATTACTTTTTTTATTAGACAATAGGAAAAAACCATTGGAAATTGAAATCAAAATTATACAGATATACTAATGATATTGCTTAATGAATGAAATATCAAAACTACATTTTTATACTAGGAATTAAAAAGTTGGATTTTAAAATTATATAAAATTAAAGCACGTTTATTTGCCTATAAATTAAGTAGAATAAACAAATGTTAAACATATTTTATTGTCTATAAACATAAAAATTAATAAATAAAAATATTTATAAAAAAAGAAAAAGAAGAATGAGAAAATGAATTTTAACACAACAACGACAAATCAAACACGTGATACATTATTATGTAATAAAATTCAATATATTATTATAGAGGTATATAATTAATAGATAGTAGGCGGAAAAACTTACTGTAAATTATTTATTACTATCGAATTTTGGTTTACCAGAAACAAAAATAACAACAAATTATACAGAACTCTTTCCCGACTTTAAAGATAATAACAAGAGAGCGGTATATATATATATACATATAAATCAATAGAAATGTTTTCTTGGTCAAATAAACGGTGAATTTTTCTACAAACACACACATACATTTGTAGATACTTCCGTATAGATTTTCACAGAGTATTTAAGAAAATAAATCAATTTGAAAACCACATTACATTTAGCAGCGACTAAATTGCCCAAGGACGTAATATGCGGAATTGGAGGCGACGGCGAATAGCACACATACGTGTGATGTTATTGTGTTGGGGGATATACGGGGAGTAAAGACAAAATATCTACAAACCAGAGGGTGTGTATGATGTTCCCGTCGATGGGTTGGGGGGAAGTTTAATTTTGTCGGCTGGCAAAACTCATTACAAACTAACGAACGCGCCGTGTCTCCGCTGGACCTCTGCCGCTCTCGCGCCGCCTGACCTGACCTCCAGTAACATGCAAAGACGTTCCGGAAGCCGAAGATACTACACCACTATATATACGCGTATTACATTATATACATGTCCCGACTTGTTCGCCAGTCGCGTGAACAACAACCCCTGTCTGGGTGTCGCCTCACCAATCCCTACCCTCCCGCAGCACTACTAATATAGGCACGTAACTCGGTTTTGCCAAATGTTTGTCTTACACACTACTCAGTCGTCTGACATTAATATTTAATATACATTACAAATGCCCAGTATAGACCTTTCTTGGTGTATAATAAACGGCCCTCCTGGTCTCCTTCTCCACGGTCGAAAAGGACAAAGTTTGCCACAACACTTATCATTACATTTATATTATATTATTATATATAGTATATTATATTCATATACTACAAATGTTTATGTCAGTGTTGTAGTATGTGCGCACACATGTGTGAGTCATGTGACTTAAACATAATTGAACTTGTTGGTAACTTTATTTTTCCGTATGGAAATAATAACAAAAATAATTATATTATTAAATGTAAACAAGCGACACATATTGAATAACATCGTCTACATTATTGTATGTGTATGATGTACACTACAACTACGTTTATATGTATAGAAACCACGGGTTTTCATTCAGTTATTTTCACTTACTTTGTACATTACTGCGTATAGTATACAGTACATTATATGAATGTATGAACAACTCGGCATTCATCGTGTTAACAAGTCTTTGATAAATTTATACAGTTTAACATTATTTATTAGTATATTAAGTGAATTGTAGGTTATGAGTAAGAGTAATGATGTAAATATCAAAATATGTTATTTATTAAGTGGATCTCTCAAATAAAAAATATATTTGTAGAATTAAATAATACTATGACTGCACAAACAATTAAACAATTTAATTGTCATATTGTACTGAATATTTAAACAGAAAATCTAAACTATTTAGTTAAAATAATAAAATTTAATTAGTAATATATATATATATATATATATATACAAGAAAATAAATGAATATATCATTATGATCTATAATCATCTTACATTTATACTTTAAATTTTAAGCTTATGTCAGAATTGTACTGTCATTTCTTTTTTTTTCAACTTTAAAGTAATAAAAGTACAAAATGTTGGACGAAAAATTATAATTCAAAGCACGTAAAAATATCACCCTTATTCCTTTACTTTAGTTGCACAAAAAGATGGCGACCAGATCCCTTCATAGCTGAGCATACTGTCTCGCAATCAAAAGACAGCTTAAATAGCTAAACAATTTTGTTTACCTTTTATTTTTCAAAAAATCGATCGATATTTTATGTATAAAAACAATAGTGCTTACATAAACGTAATGTTAACAAAGTATAATTATTAATATTCTTACATATACAACTATATTGAATTAATATAAATGTAATAAGTAATAACTGTACAATTTTGAATATAATAAAATACTTACTATGAATATCTTTTTGACGAAAAATCTTAATATATAGTACCTATAATTATGTGAATAAACATTGTATTTAATTTATATACCACATAAAAGTGCTTGAATGATGATCGGCAAAAATAAAATTGTTGTTTCTACTTCCATTAGTTTAAGTTTATTATACACAAAAATATGAACATTTATTGCAACGTAAATCTTTCAAAATTTCAAAACTGAATCGTTCGGACATAATGAAATTTGATGGACTACACGAAGCCTAATGTTCAGCAGAATCTAGCTCACAACCATCGGGTATAGTTAATTCGTCTAGACGTCACTGGTATTCACATCACGTTTTGCCCGAGGGACCATCTGATGAGTTTACAAGAGTTTTCTGCTACTAAAAACACGAGGTTGTGCAAAAGAAAGAATGAAAAAAACTTTCAGCCACTAAGTTTAAAGAATGCAACCTTACATACGATTAAAACATCCCAACTTTTAGTTTTACTAAAGAATTTAATTCGTCACTGAAACTGACAGTAATTTTAAGTTGTTATTAACATTATACTAAGATAAGTGCTCAGTGCTGTTGTATAATTTGACCTTTATATATTGATATGAATCTTTATATATATATCAGTATATTCATTAAATTTATAATGCAAATCAAGACCAATTTAAATAGTTGTATCATAGTATTATATTTGAAAACGTATAGAAGATTAAACTATTTTTTAATAAAAATAAATTTAATTTACACGATTAAGTATTTGAATTATATTTTATTAATACTTATAATTAGATAACTATATTGTAGTAGGTATAAAATATTAATGTCTGGGAAAAACAAATCAAAGTTTTAAAAAGATTTTTATTGTTTTATTCTATAAATAGATATTGTTGTAACCAATTGAAAAATTATTCATTTATTTAATCTAAAATTGTATATTAAATAAATATAGGTACTGTATTTTTAATTTATATTGTTTGTTTGAAGTCTACCTATAAACTCATTAATGTCTAAGTTTAGAATTTATATATTCAGTCATAGTTGCAGTTAAAATTGCATTGTTTTTTTTCTTTTTGTTCATTTTCTGTATTTATATTACATACGAACAATATAGTTGATCTAAATACATTTTTAACCTAAATAGTATCAAAATATCGTTATTGTTTACTGCTCTTGTCTGTTTATTGCAGATTGAATCGGAAGAACATAAATTTAACTAACAAAAATGGAAATCTACTTTAATAATAATAAGGCTTCCTGTCGACTCAATATTAATTAAACATCAGAAGCGACAACGACGGCGGTAGCTGTGCAATAAGATCATAAACCAACAGAATTGACGTACAACCCTTTCAATTATTATTCCCCTATATCGTCATCATATATATATTTAATATAACTACGTATGCCAACAGAGAAACATGCAGACAATAAAACTGAATTTGGCGGGAGCCTCCACCGCCGCCTCTGCAACAGGCTAAAAACCAGACGATCAATAATACAGCCGTCTACGTTCTGCGCCGTCGGCGGCGACAGTCTGGACACCATCCCGACACTTTTTTGTACATATCGTATAAGGATAACACTTTGTTCTGGTACAACTAACTCGGAAATACCATTCAAAAGGTACCAGCCTTCGTAATGCACACAACAATATATTTCATTTACGGATCTACGGGGACGAGAAAATGTTTATTGTGACCAAAAGAGCACAAATGTGTGTTTGAGATTTTTCTTTTTCCATCAACTGATGTGTTTTGCGTGATTTGTATTCGAGAGGGAGAAAAACGACATAATATGGCGACGGTTATGTTTCCCGAAAAGAGAATTCTATCTTATTTATATTATATTGGACATTTCAAAAAAATGACCCTAATATACACATGTCTGCAGGTGTCAGGGACCGCCTATCATAAGAATAAGTTGAGTAGGTACCAATATAACATAACTTTTCTCCTCGTCCGGCACATTTGAAAAATTCTCCATTACTTCCGAACAACGCCAAACGCATCCCATCTATTTTATAGTATATAACATAATGTCATGATATAATAATGACTATAATAATGGAGTGTAGATTATATACACTGTACAAATATAAACATTATGCAAAACAATTTATTTCCTAACAAAAAATGTAATTTGGTATAAAAATGAGTTTTTCAATAAACCTATATAGACATTTATAGAGGCGGACATTGGGTTAGGGATTCAAACTTCCTCAAAATAAGTACACAAAATAAAAAAGCTAAAATACTATTAAATTACAAACATACAAGGATTATAAACAATTTATTTTTACCCCTACTATTTTATAATGATAATAGTGATGTGAACGATAGCAAATACTTTAAGGCAAGCTCTTATTATTAAACATAAAAATCATAAAAGTTAACATAATTAAATAATATACACTAAAAATTAAATAAATAAATTTAATTTTTTTGAAATATATATTATATACCAAAAAAATAATTTATAGAAAAAAGTATACGGAAACTATTACGGTAAAACCCACTGTATTTGGATAATAAAAATTAATAATAATTAATATATATATATATATATATATATATATAAATATTTAATAAACAATAATACAAGAATGGATACAACCTTAGAAAGCATATACATATAAAATAATTATAAATTAAATTAAATGAATAAATAATTATATAAAATAATAATTTGTATTTATATTAGGTTATATTTTACTTCATAAGCATGTGAAAAAAAGCCAAAAGTAAAAATATCTCTTATTATTTTGTGCTATTAATTTAAATAATTGTACCAATTATTAATATACTGAATTACGTTTAACTAATTAAAATATTAAATGCAGTTAAATCTATTACCTACATTATTATCGTTTTATACAATTAATAAAGTAACTACTTTATCAACCTACGCAGTGGCGTATACAAGAGGAATGTATGGAAGATATCGTTTTCTTCTTCAGCACGTGTTATATATAAATTATTCTGTAATTAAGTATAAAAATATTGTACCATTAATGTTATTTTTCCATCAGCAAATAATGCCTAAAAAAATATTTTATATTATTATAATTTATAACGGATGCTTATTATTTTATTATATACCTAGGTAAGATTTTAATAATATAATGGTTAGTTTTGAAAGTGTGCCACACATAAGTTCCAAATAAAAATAATCCAAATATTATTCTAAATACCTACTAGATAAAATATGGTAGATAAATAACTAACCACAATAGCAATCATTATAAAGAATAATATATTTTGGTACTTTTTGGTTATCTTAGTCTTGAATTCAATTATTACAACGAACTATTAGAACCTAAATATTATAAATATACAATATACATAGGTATATTTTACATGCGTCAATAATAATGTTATTTACAGTTTGATTTATTAATTTAATGTTTAATCACTACAAAGGAGTTAGGAATTCAGCCCTATTACTTACTGCAGTTAAAATAATATTTATTCATTTTAAATACGTAAAAAATATCACAATTAATTAATTTTATTATATAAGTTTAATAGAAATTTTGCTGTTTCTCAAAAAAATTAATTCATTAATAAACAATAATAACACTAATAAGATATTATAGTAAATAAAAAATAATAATGAAAATCTTAATGAGGGCTTTATTACATTCTGAAAATCTACAATAAGCATTTAAAACTTTACATAAGTAATTCTTATAGCTTTTGCAATTAGCATTCGTAACTTGGGTGTTCTCGACGTGTTTATTGTGGCCAACTCGCAAGGCGAAGAACGTGAAAATCCCCCTTGGGTCATGTTTTAACAGCAGTTTATATACTATTCTTTATAAATCCCATGGACAAATTCTACCCAATGTGGTGGTGCAACTTTTGGCCGTTAGTAATCGTTTGGGGGATGTTTTTTCCTAGGGGCAAACAAATGCCATTTGTCACGTCGACAAAACGACGAAACCGTTTGAAGTTAGAAAGCATTTTTTTTCCTCTTCTTCGGGATCCAAAACAACACGACGAAAACTAAACGGGTTTTTGTTTTGTTTTGTTTTAAAAACTACTTCAAGTACAAAATACCTAAACAAAATAACGTTTTTTACTTTTATTTTAAACTGTGTTAAATTATGATATAAAATTTATATAATACGTCTAAAAACAAAATAATGTATCCAAATTTTATCATAGCTATATTTTAATTTTTTTTTTAATAAACTATTTACTAATTGTTAATAAACGCATATAAATAAAAGAATGTTTATAGTTGATTAACGAATGTTTAAATTTAATACCTAACATATTATTTACATACCTATTTAAATAAATTATATTAATTTAAATATCAAATTACATACAAGCTATTTATATTAGATATAGGATTAATGTATTGATTATTATAAATTATAAAAATAAGTGTTTTCATACATCATAAATAGTTCTATGACTTTGAACTTAATATTTTACAACGGATCCACAATAAATCTATTCAATTAAACTATAAAATTATCCGATTTCCGCGTGAACACTCGTTCGAGAATCGGTTTCATTTGACGGTCGGTTGAGTTCGAGCAATGTTATAATCCTTTAGACGCATTGTACAAATTAAATTTTACCCCTTGGGGCATCCCTTTTTTATATATTATAAAATGCGATATACAAGCCTACCAGCTTAACCGGACCGGAAAACTTCATCAGGATCCTATAATAACACACATGCATGATGCATATAAATATATTTATGTGTGTGATATATTATATACAATTTATTTGATATACACATAAACATGACCACACAGCACACACACACTCATATAATATGAGTGAACTACAAAAACACTGACCACGTTGTAAGAGAAATTTCTCTATATTATTTTCTTGTGATATGCCCCAGAGAACTACCCTCACCCAACCTTTTCAAACTATATCAAGACTAACCGTAAAACGAGCATGAGCATTATTTTTGTCCGACATTATATGAACGGCTTATGGTATGAGGTGGAGTATGGGAATGTAAAAGGGAGAATAGGATTCCTAGCTAGATTTATAAAGCTCACGGATATATATACAGAGTATCCTCGGCTCGTAATTCGACATCGTGTACGTGACATCAGTGATTTAGATACAACTTGACTTGGACAATGGTTAGAGCTGATAATAAAAAAATGATGTACACTAGACGGACGCAACCGAATGGATCCCAAATAATTTCTTATACTATATTGTATTGTGAAATATACAAAATCCATAATAATGTAAATAAATATAATTTAAAATACTCGTTAAAAAAAAAACAATTCAAATTCATATTTTTTTTGTATTCAAAATTGTATTTATAGAGAATAACTAATAAGTAATATAACATTTAAAAATAGTTCAAAATGTAGAATATAAATCAATTTTTGATTTACAACATAGATTAACTTATAGTATAATATTACTATATTTTGTTAAAACCTTATCTAATAACATACGTCCTAATGTTTATTTTATTATTATTAATCTAACAGTAGAAATGCTTAAAAATTCTCATGAACCTCAATACCTTATAACATATAGATTGAAAATCAAATCAAATATTTATTAAGTAATTTAAACAAGTAATTGAACAGGTTTCTATCAAATTCTTAGTAGTTACCTCCCTAGGCATTAGGAAACACTATAAAATAAAATATTGAAATATTTACAACTCACAAGTTCTTAACAAAACTAATCAATTTTTCAAAACGCACTGCCTTGGTAAGAAATGACATTTCAAGAATCGCCTATTGATTAATATAGAAATAGAATAAACTTAAAAAAGGAATTTGAAAAAAACATTTTTCAGTAAAATATAATAGGGGTAAACTTAACCATTCAAAAAAACGTCTAATCTTCATAATTTGTATACATAGGTACCTTAACATTTTTAAATAGTCCTATTATTATAGTAAACTAAGACGATAGGATACAAGTAATAAACTAATAAACTTTTTTCTTGATTTTCTACATTTAATATTTTCCATAAAAGAAAAACGCTAAGAACGAAATCTCAAAAATCAACGAAAAAGACCGTTCCATTAAAGAATTTTTCTTTTTATAAGTAGAGCCAAAAATCGTTAGCACGATTGTTTGTATATACCTTCATTGGTGGCAAAATTGAGCCTCAGGACTTCCATTCTTAGTACCGAAGTCTACAGAAAAACTATGGACGTGAAATTGAAAAAAAAAAGGCCTGAGGGTGAAAAACACACATACACGCCAAACATAGCGAAATCGTTTTTATTGCATGCCCGTATTAACCTCATCTCATATAATTCCCGATGCCAACAATCTTTATTAGAGTGTCATATAGAATACGGAGTGGGGAATAAGAAAATAGTCGAGATAGAGAGAGGGTGATAGACAAAAGAAAACCGACTTTAAATGCCCCCGAGGAAGCTTTTACACCACCCGCACGAATACACCACGTCGCATCTGACTGTATTACGGTGCGAGTGACGCGTCTCTTTCTACAAGCCGACATTTTCGTTGTGTTATTATTTACCGTTGCCCCGCCAAACCTCGTGGACCGTGACAAAGTCTGTGCACAAGGGTAAAGATATTTTAATAAACAACTTTCACTGCGTAATAAACACTCTTCTACCCTCTTTAAATTAACTTATAAATAAATTAAAAAAACTAATTAACCTTGTTATATTAATGGTAGTTATCTAATATGTTTTGTATAATTTTTAATTACTTACATAAATACATAAATAAAAACATTATATTATGACAAATATGTTAACATAAAATATATTATGAAAGTTTAAGTTAGGTGCATACTTTCGATAAAATTAGACATCTTATATAAAATAAATTATACATATATATTTTAATAAACATGATATTACATAATAATTAATTCTGATTATTTTCCAATGTCAATAATTATGTAACAATAAATAACGCTAAAACATTAGTAAAAAAATTATTACCTATTAATGTTATTATTGAATATTTGCTTTAGTTAAAATATTTACATATATAAAGTTTGATCAATAAAACTTTAATTAATATACTACACTATATGCATACTTGAGTAATGGAAAATATTTAATACAAATAAAACCACCAGTACACAATTTAACTGTATTTCATTTAATCATATTTAATATTGAATATTAGTTTGGTTTTTATTATGAAATTAGTTATTTGTAAATTAAATACAATTATCTTCCACAGTATAAAAGAAGTAAAAACACAAAATACAAAACTTAAACCTAAATCTATATTATTATATATTATACTATATTATTCTCAGTTAACAATTGTTATCTATAAAGTTGCCAATTACAAAAAAACATCAAGCGGATATGATTTTAATTAAATATGTACTTACCATTTTTATTTATACCTAAGACACCTTGTCGGCGTAAAGCTGTAAAGGTAACAAAATCATAGTTTAGGTGTAGCATAATAAATATAAGATATTACTATTCTCAATAATTGATATTAAGAATAATTCAATTTAGTGAAGTGAAACAGTATCATTTTAAAATATATTGGTACATTTACTTTCAAGAAAAAGAAATTCATAAAATGTAAATACTTCTTGCGTGTACAATGTACACATTTTATATTATTCGTTTTAATATTTTGTTACGATATTAAACAAAAACTTTATATAGCCATTATTTAGGTACAATAAGGAAACATCTTGAATACAAAATCAATAAATATTTTATTACAAATATAGTAATAATTAATAATAAACCCATTATTTTATTGATATGTGGTTATAGAATAAAATGAAAAGGACAAAATTATTCAATCTGTTTTACATAAAAAAAAAGATTAAATAAAGTAGAAATAATTTTTTTTATATACAAGATAACTATTAAAATTATATAAATTAATTTAAGATTTATCATTAAAACCGACTCCAATTAAAACACAGTTTTTATGTTTTTCTTTCATTTGAAAGTTTTTTCAAAGACAAAATTCATTATAAGTTTTAAGTAATATATTTCAATAAAAAAATTAAATTCAAATAAGTCATAACAGAAATCTGCTACTTAAATTCTTTAGATATTTTTCATAAAATGAATTTAGATTTAAATTTATAAAAAATTAATCATACATAATTTATTAAGCATCATGATTTATAACATTCTAGAAAAAAAAAGTAAATTACAACGATAACAAAATGTACAGATGTTTAGTTTTAAGTTCTAACCATTAAAAATATATTAACCAGTAATAAGTTAATTTAATTTAATTTACTACTAAAAAAATATACAAACAAATAACAGGTAATACAATGGTAATACAATTTTTGTGTGAGTGGCATTATAAATAAAAAAAATGATTTATTATTAGTCAAAACAAGTTTGATTTACCCAATTATGATCAAGATTTAGTTGAAACTATACTTTCATCAATTGAGATTTTAATCAAAAACAAATAACTCTAATGAAAACAATTCTTTAAAATAACATCAAGTACTTATATTAAATTCCAAATCTAAGGATTTTCATTAAAAAAAATAAATGGGTTAAATTAACGTAATCATATTATCCGTATATTATAAAAACCAAAAATATGATTTCACCAATATTATTATAACACATTTTAGCTTATAAAAAAATGTATAATAATGTAAATACATTTACAGTAAAGTTAAATTTTAGTTGTATTTAAAATGTCCCAAGACTAAAAACAAAATAAATTAGTAAAATATATTTTAAAATAATACCGTATCATAATTTATAAAAAACATAACTTTCTCTATAACTTATATTTGTTGTATATAAAATAAGTTATCAAAACTTTAGGTATTTTAGATTTAATTATATTTTAAAAAAATGTGTAACGCCAAAATGTTTAACAATTATATAAATTTACAAAACTATCTAAAATACCTAAAAATTGTTGTTATAATTATCCGAAATTCCATAATATAATTTAATACCTATAATATTATTTAATTGCAAAAACGATCAACATACTCGTAAAAATTATATATTTTTTTTAAATGCTTGTAGTAATATTTAATAATAAAATAAACAATTTTTGGGTTGTTATTTAATTTTAAATGTTATACCGATTTTATAACTATAAAAGTAGGTATTTAAAATAAAAGTTTGGCTTCTAAAATTAACATTAAATCGATGAACTATGAATATTTTTCTTTTAATAAATAATCGAACAAAATTTTAAATGTTATAATAAAAATAAGTTAATAAGTGTACATACATTTATTTTTATATTTTAAGACATAAGGTTACGTGTCATTTGGACTGTGAGGATGACATTTACAAGGGGGCAAAAATGTCCCACATAAAAAAACATTATAATCATAATGATGTTAGATACTAAAATATAATAGGTCGTTTTGCAGTTTATAATATTATTAAAACCAAAAAACAGCTCAGCATTAATTATCCGTGTTTATTGATTAATATTGCATAAGAAGTTAGACACATTTATGGACCGTTAGATGTTAAACTCCATAATTATCACACTTAATTTAATTAAACCTCCATGTAATATATTGAATATATACACAAGTATAAAATTTAATTTTAGAGTTTATAGTTACATAAAATGGCTCTAGATAATGTTTGAGTAATACAAAAAAAATTATTATAATAACCAAACAACAGTTATAACTATTATTATAGTAGCAGTGAACTATATAATATAAAAAACTCATATTTTACAATTTAAACATTTACTACTTCTGTTACAATATATACTAAAATTCATTGAACGTTTTCAAATGATGCAGTAATGATGACTTAGCAATTTTTTTTAATTTTTATAGTTAATTAAATATTTTGCTACATAATACAATTGATCAATTGCTCAACATTTATTTTGGACTACAAGCATATAAATATGAATAGTTACTAGAAGTTGAAAAAATAGTTAAAGACTAATGAATGTATGTATCGAGTATTTATATTTATTTTTATTACTGTTTAATATTCATCTTAAATAAATATTAGTAAGACCAATTAATATTCTATCGTTTTCTTTACATAAGTTTTAAAAACAATATAAAAAATATATCACTGTAAGAAAATTAAAATGGTTATAAATAAAACAAACTTATGATCGGGTGAAAGTTTTCAACTCATTTTTTTATCAAACGGTTATTTTTCTTTAGGATATAGCTATAATAACTGTAATTTATATACAGACTTGTAAACAAATATTTTGTTTAATTTTGACAGCTAATTAAACATTGACTTAAAAAAGTAAAAGCAAATAATTGAAATGAAGATTGACAAGAATAATTCATTAACTTTATAATACATATATTTTACCAAATGAAAACCAAATTTAAACAAAGTTAATATAATTTAATAATTTCAATTAAAACCCTATAATAAAGTAATAACTATTATATTATAATTAGAACAAATAAAATGGCTTGAACAGTTAAGCTTTATATAAAAATAATTATGCGTTTATTGGTACTTGCTAATCTCTGGAACTACTTATTCAATTGATATCAAATTTTGAATACATATTCCTTGAAACCTGGTGAGTGTTTATAGCTCTGTTTTTCAACTTATATATAAGTCGCTGTAGAGTGGATCACAAAAGAAATTCGTTTTGTACCACAAAACCCAAATATTTTTTATTTATATTATATAGATAGTTACCAATAAATACAGAAATAAATGAAATTTTGATATATCTAATATATGTATATATATAAATGAATGTATATTTTTGTAATTTATACCAAAGACATACTACTTCAAAATATAATATTTAATAACCAAGTATTGATTTTCAATATATTTTTACTCGATTTAATTTTGGCTTTTGTAGATAATTATTACAAATTTTGTTTACTGCATGTAAGTATACCTGTAAAGTATCTATAAATTAAAAGTTATAAATAGGAAACTGATTCATTGTTAATTCATATTTTTTATCGGAATGATATACTTTTAATCTGATTAAAAATTTGTATTTAGATTATTTTAATTGAAAAAGCTCAATTTTTTTAAAAAAAATATCTACATATTTTGTAAGTATTTTAGTAGTTTTTGATTTATTCCTACTTTTTTTGTCGATTTTCATTGACGATTAAAATATTATACATTATATAATAATTATAATAATTATAAAAAATATATTAATTTGAAAAATAATTCGACTTACATATAGCTGCTAATTGTATTCTATTGTTCCTACAATAAAACATACGGCAAACCGAAATAATATATCAACTAAATCATTTTTATAAAAATCTGTTGAATATGCAAAAAATCGTTAATTTAATAAATTTAGAATTTATAGCTTATATATGGGTTAAAATAATACAATATTTTAATAAATATAACATAATATTAATATTATTGTAATTGAATAAGGAAATCAGATAATTAATATTGATACAATTCTAATATGTGCTCATTGACAAGATTTATAGGTTTAAATGGAATAAATTAATTAAATTAATAAATTATAGAACTGAAATGCTTTTTAGTAGGTAGAGTAGATTACAAAACAAAGAGCGAGTTGTCACACATACCTTTAAATCACCCGCATAAGAGAATTGGTTTTGGATTCGTAACGCGCCTGAATGCACCACAACCATAGTATAGTGTTGGGTAAATACACTCAAAAACGAACGGGAACATATGCGTCTTGAAGGATTACAAGAGGGATTACACCTTGTGTGTTTTTGGTAATGATTGTTACACTTTGAGCTTTTTAGAGCTTGTGAAGGATAGTGGTGAAAATTGAAGGGAAATAATATTGTTAAAACAAGACGTGACCGTGAACGAAAATAAGGGCTTGACCCAAGATATCGAAACTGAGCAAGCCACCCAGCCATTCAGATAGGAACAAATAGTTATGAAGGGGGTAAAGACTACCTCTATTCCACTTATCGATGAAGGAAATGCCTTTATCGTTGTAAGGATATACACCATAGAACTATAAATTCCTAATAATTTACCTTTCAAAATAATCGTAACGAATTATGCCTCGGCAGATTTTAATAACTATAAAGTAAAGCTAAATTCGATGAGCTTACAATTTATTTATATATAATAATCAATATATTAATAGATTATAATTATTTATTATTTAAAAAATTTAAAAAATGAAATCTGTAGATAGTAATATTATTATGCATAGTAAAAATATTTCATATCATCATATATAATTAAATCAGTTATAATAGTAAAAAAAACTCTAAATATTACATTATTTTAATAACATATAAAACTATAAAATACAATTTCATAACAAAATATGTATACTTATTTACTTATAATTCATTATTCGACATCATGAAATTTGCACAGATAAAAAATAAAATTCAGTTCGTGATTCGGATTAAACTACACAATTTAAAATTTAATTAAAACTAAACAAAACAATGTAAAATTAACGTCAATATTAAATTATTTTATTGGTTATTTTTTTGTTTTTCTATTTTATATAACGCGTGTATACAAATAATATGATTTATATTAGGTTTTATAATCTGGTAATTTTTACTAGTGTATAATTTAACACTGCATGATCGAACCACACATTTCTACCATGTTCTTCCATCAAGTTTGATATTTGCAAATGAAAATTTATTATTTTTAAATATTAACATAGTTTACGGCGATTATAATTATGAATATTTTAAATTGGTGACCGATATAGATAAACTAGTGTACTAGCTGAGAACAGACATTCCAGAATGGCCGAAAAGTGTCTCACCTCAGATTATTGGCTTTATATTACTTATTAAATTTTAAATTTTATAATGAGAAAAAATAGTAATACAGTACTAATTAGAAATTACTACCTGTATATACCGAGATAAGTTTTACAAGAAGAGTATGTAACACACTAACACCCAACATGTTAAAACTTCAAAATTATATTAATAAAATAAACTAAATGCTTATAAACAATTTACTCCTTGTATATCTACCAATATACTCTTAAGTTGGGTTTTGCCTACTATCATAATTAAAAACAATTCATACATTCATAATACACAATAATATACTGCGTATTATTACTATATCAAAAATCATTTTCACATACCAAACATAGGCATTATACATTTTTAACAATACAAATTATTATTTAATAATATTTTATTATTTCAAATTAATACATTTTCCTAATGCATTGCTTTCAAATATAAATTCCTAGTTAAATATAAATTACAATACAAAAGACAACAAAAATCTATCCACTGAAGCATAAATGAAAATAATGTTAAGCTAAAGTGACCTGTACTATAGGGTTACCGAATGTATTTTCTTATATAGCTCTTAAAGTCTTATGTCTAAAAGGTTTTGGTAGTAAAAAACCCTCCTTTTTATCTACATTTTCACCAAAATGAGACCTCGTAGAAATCTCTACCACCGTAAATCCACTTGTCCACCATTCCGGCATAATTGACGGTAACTTAGTAAAGATATTTACTTTATTTTATCATGAAACGTTTCAATATGGTTTAAATAGACTATATATACGGTAACAGTATGTATAATAGTTATTAATTACATTGAAACTATTTCGATATTTTAAATTGTTACTATTACAACGGTCCATTGGTAAATACCTGTTAATATTTCATAATTTATACTTAAACATTGATATTTAATACAATATACAACACATTTATGTGAAGCATTTCTCTGTATAAAATAAATAATATTAAACATCAAAGAAATCCATAATAACATACTCTAGTTTAATTATAACTAGATGTTAATAATACATAAGTAGACAAGTAGCAATTCGATTTATTTTTCGTTTTTATGCTAACTACGCCTATACTAAAAACTACTAATAAAAATATGCCTACGTTTATATTTTATTTTTAATTTATTATTAAATATATAATTCTTACTTACAAAATAATACTTTATTATAAAATAATAATAATAATAAAGGTTGACGGTCAGTGATCTAAATAATAACAAAGATAGTAAGAAAAAATGTACATAGAAATAATTGCAATTAATTACAAGTTTTATAAGAATTTAAGGGTTTAAGAAAAAAAGCAGAAAAATAATATAACATTGAGAAGATTGTAAACAATTGAATAAAAATGTAGATTCATTAAATAAAGTTAATAATATTAATGACTGATCACCACACAATCACTTTTCTTCAAAATTAGACCAATCAAAAAAAGCAATCCTAATTTACATATTATGATTATATAGAATTTACTTATAAATTATTTAGGTTTAGAGTCGTTGTATTTGTAGTTGTATTTGTACAATATCTATGTTGTGTATGTATTTTAAGATTAAGTACCAGCTGTTTTTAAATTACAACGCCATTGAGAAAATTTAAAATATAACTATACTTATAGAATAATTTAAATTATAATTTTATTATACATATGAATCATAAATTTATATACAAATATCTTTAAACAATAAACAACTTTAATGAATTCTAAATATGACATGTGCATCCAGCATTGGCATTTTAAATTTATCAATTATTAAAATTACCAAATACTTTCTATTACACACTACTCGTCTATAATGTAACTTGTTTATGTTAAGATGTTTAGCTCAATTATTATAATAAAATAGCTTAGAATGCAGTATCATAGTTATTATTTTGTTCGTAATGGTAATAAGAGGGATAAACAATTATAAATAAAATAAACCACTATGGAAATATATTTATTTTAATTTCAAATTTATACAGTGATTTCTTATCCATTCACTTATTATATTATCTTCTACATTATTATTGGGGTGTTTTTATGCGCAGTCAGTACCTACCGTAATTTATTTAACAGAATAAAACATAATTATTTTTAAAATTTCTAAATTGACTAAATAAAAAATGTAGTAGGAAATCTATCCTCTTGAACCCTTCCAATTTATTGTGTAAAAATTATGTATAATGGAAATATATATTAAATTAACTATATGATAGAGAAAAAGCGATTGGTTTTTTTAACCAGGAAAAATATTTCTACTGTAGGGTGCGAACAATATCCGTGGACTCGTGGTGATTTTGCCAGTACAACTAATTCATATCAATATATTAAGGCATTTATAATTACTAGCAGACACAGTATAGAGACACGAAAACGGTTAGACATAAATATCAGGTTTTATTCTTATCATCTACAAGTTATATCAAATAAACCGTGAGTCTGGTTTAACCCTTCATATTTACATCAGAATTAAGTCTCCTAAGGCATCAAGGTAAATGTTGTAACCATCAAACCATCATAAAATAATTCAATTTCCTGTATCTCAATACATTAAGGTAATTTAAATAATTCCACATTTTTTTATAAAAATATAAAAATTTAAAAAAAAATTAATTATGGTGATATTTTTATTTATTCGTTTTACTTAAATACAACACATTTACACTATATCTCTAAATGATAATAACCACAAGTAATAGATTTTTTATGAATACAATTGTTATGAATTCACAAGATAAACATTTGTAATATGTATATTTAAATGTATACTACCACCCTTTTCAAAAAGTGAGACAACTCTGAATCCAATCCTGATTTTTATATATTTTTTGTAAGGTTAAAACATATTGAATACCTACAAACAAAAATATATAATATCTATAAACTGCTAATTATTTTAACGTCACTGTATAAACTTATAGTAAGTTTAGAACAGATAATATAACAAATTATAAAAAACGTAGGTATTTCAAAGTTTGACTACTAATATGAACATTTACTGCCATCGAGTTGTGTTTTTCGTTTTTATAACCTATACCTTGTTTGTATTTTAATAAATAAATTTAAGTTTTCAACCAGTGAGTGTAGAAAAAAAAGAAACTTCATGAGAACAATCTTATCGCGCAAAGTCGAGGAACTGGCACGTCTTGCCAATATTTCCCTTAAAACTTTTCGCGTGTCCTTTTGTGCTGTTGGAGTCGTTCCAAAGTAGACACACATACATACACACAAGCGCATACGCGTATACACACACACTTTATACAATGTTGGCATTTTATAATACGTCATATAACATAACTGAACCGTTGTGTTCCTTTTTTTTATTTTACTATGATAAAACATAAAAAATGAGAAACGAGTAATGTGTCATTTTGGGTAAAAGAAAGCAGTTCTTTCGTCATATTATACCAGCTACCACGAAACCGACATCCCTGCGAAAAAGATAATTTTCACTCAAAAACTATAATTATATACTTAGTAGCAGGTGATTCGATCCCTATATACTTTTTTTGGTATTCCTAGGATAAATGATAAATCACAAGTATATTATATTATTAGAGTTTACGGAATACATTTATACCGAATAATAAATTCTTTTTATGTAATATATTACATTTTTTTTTTAACTCACGTGGATTTTCCAACCGTCGTTTCCGCTGTAGACGCACCAGCGCACACGCACAAATTCAATTCCCGGTTATTAAACGAACAACAAACCTTTGAGACGCGAACGGAACATTTACAGGCTCGGATCGCGAAAAAGGACAAAAAAATTTAATTATAAAACGTTTTCGGTGGGAAAAAAAAATAATAAAACACGAAACAAAATACGAATATCGCAGACGAAACGCACCGCAACTGTCGGTCGACGTAGCGCGTGACACACGGGACTGTCGCTGTGGCGGCCAAATACCAAACAACGTGGTCAGGGGGTGTGGAGGGCGCGTGCGCTGCCTCATCATCCCTCTGAAAACGTTTCGCACTTGCATACCCGTGCCGCCATCTGTGCCGGACATCAAGTTCGAAACTTATATATTATGGCGATAGGGTTTATTGTGTTAGCATAGCGCAATAATTAACAAATGATAAGCTTATATAATTATGAATCTGAATATGGTTCGATGAGAAATACATCTATAAAGAAAAAAATTACCATGATTTTATTCGTGCTCAGTAATGTCTCCAAAGTGGGACACAAAAATGGCACGGAAAACGTTACCCGTGTATATTAAATTATTATTAATTGTCTATTCAGTTTGATCGACAGCGCCGATGGCGTCCATCCCAACCGCTATCGGTTTAGCGTCCAATATACCGATTATAATTTATAACTAAGCATATGTATACTTATATATGTATGTAAGTACCTATATATTTGTATACATGAAGTATATGGACGGTTGAATACAATAGTTAGTAATATGTGGGTCTAAAATTAAAATTCTGTTTCTAAAAAATTTAATTTAAATGTACGCACCACTAACCCTAGTTATAATTTCCGTTACTTATACCGAGAAAATTCATACAATTATTTGAATTATTTGTATAATTTAAAACCCCAATCATTGTCACATATCTCTGCAATTGTAAGTTTTTACTTAATTTTTGTTGGTGATTTTTCTATATTAAACTCATAAATATTTTTAAATATCGAAACCAAGTTTAAAACTTCAAAGCAACACTCACTTTTATAGTTTTATCATTTTTATATGATATTTTTTTAACGGAGCGATGAATATAATATTATTACAGCATAGATTTTACAATGGTGTATGTTATTATTTCTTTATTTTGTTTTATTTGAAAACACTTTATTTAATATCTAATAAAAAATGTTTCAATATCTTTTCTGATAAAGAAAATTGAAATTTGTTAATAATTTGAGCTTTAGAGGGTATAGACGTATAGTAGTGTCAAATAAGTAAGAATTATCCAGTACTTTTCTTAATAATTGGAAAATACAAATAAATTCATTAGATCTATTAAAATTATTTTTAGTGATCTACTCACACTTGCCCACATTTTTTCCTATCGTATTTAAATTTAGTTAATCAAAATAATAATTATTAAATATTTATTATTTAATTTTAATTACTTACCTAAACTATAATATTTTATTAAATTGTATAGATAAATATAAAATACTTAAATATCCAATATTTTCTCAGTACCTACTAGGTTCTACGCGCCATATTTTAGCTTTGAAACAATTGTGTCACAATAAATCTCTCGCGTCGCCATTCACTGTGGTTACTGGTTTACTATACCTAATGTATAATTTAATTTAAATCATGAATGTGATAATTATTCTGAGAAAGGTAACCAGCTGCTATTATTTTACCGCGTTAAATTACTGCTATACCACGGTTATCTAGATAACCATAAGCTATACCTATCTATAAAATGATTAATTTTATAATTTTCTGTAAAAATATAAAATTACCAACAATTAGTAGATTTTTAAATGCATCAAATTATCAAAATAAACATTGGTGAATGATTGATCAGTTTTCTAAAAGAAGTACAACTTCACGAGACAAAACCCACTAGTAACTAGAAAAATAAAGCAAAATGGAAATAAAACTTACTATTCATAAAAGAAATTATTCATTTTACAATAACTATTGTAGAAGTTCTGTACGTAAAAAATCATTTATAATATATTATAAAAAATACTTCTTAGTTCTACGAATATAATAAAAAGCATACAGTTAATAATTAAAAAATCATTAGGTAATTTTTACATATTTTAGTTAAATAATATCCACTACATTTTTCAATTTAAATTTGACATAAAATAATATAATTTTGAATAATTTATTGTTGTAATTTTTACTCTGTCCTTATTTTCAGATTCAAAAAAAGGTGTAAATCGATCAAGTATTACTCATAAAACTAAATGATTATAATTAAAATAAATCTGTACCACTATTACTATAATACTATAACATATTTATTTTAGGTATATCATCTGTTCATTTCCATAACATATATTGATATTAATTAAGACATAGGTATGCTATTAATCTATTATGAAATAATAATATTAATTAAGTTCTTATATATTACCTATTTCTTTTTTTTTATACTATATCCGCTTCAAAAATATGTAGGTAGTTAAAATAGCATAATATTATTTAGTATTTTAAATTATAATATGTAACGTAGAGGAATTACTTGAACATTTCCGTTATCGACCAGTTGTCACTCAATTTTCCGTAGCCAAAGTTACACGCATAAACTACATAATCTACCTATACCTAACATGGCTAAATTCGGCAGACTATTTCTAGCTTCATCCTCATGAAAATCGCTACGAAGTGGTAAGCAGAGCCGGTAGACGTAGCGATCGATTCCCATTACACCTTATAAAGGGGTTCCCTTACACCCAACGGTGGGTGTCAAATAACGAATTACTATTAAAATACAATATGTATTAAAATTATTAAATCTAGTAGTCAAACTCTTAGAATCTAAAAGGAAAACTATTTAAATCTAATAGTAAAACTAAATCTAGTAAAAAAACTATTCAATAGTAGTAGTAATTAGTAGTACCTAAACTGTTGAAAATGTTGTATAATCGAAATAACTATTAAAATTTATAAATTTAGTAGTAGTAATTTTTACTAAAGATCCAACTATACATAATAAAATGTTGATTAATTTAAGTTATTTATAGTTTTATTCACCTGTTCACCCTTTCCCCTCCCTATTTTTTTGAGCATTACTTAATTATTTTGAGAAAAATTACTAAGAATATTTTACTTTCGATTCCTCTAAAGTACCAACTAGATCCAATTTGTACCAGAAAGCATCTTTAAGTTTGAAAATCAAAACTTTTTACTGTTCTCAAAGCTTAGATTAAAAATCAAAAACATCACTATAAAACCAATACATTCATCGCTCTTCTCACAATCTAAAATTACTTAATTTACAATTTAAAAACTTGAACAGTATAATATATATATTTTTTTTAATTTAATAAAAGTTATAACTTAATAATTACACATTTTTGATCAAATATTATTCAATTATTGTTTATTTTATGTTAATTTCTTATTAATTTTAATTTTATAAAACATACGTGGATGATGAATACTGTAATATCAACAGATTACAGTAGATAAAATGCGTTCAATATAGAATGAACACAACATCTTCTATTTTTAATCAAATATATTATATTAGAGATGTGTTTTCAGTTTAAATTTGCCGGGCTTTATATAGTGACCCTGGTATACAAAAAATAATGTTTTTATTGAAATACCTACGTCTTTTCAGATTTTGTATGAACGAGGATTACAGAAGTGCGGTAAGTGGTAACATTTCAGAACATAATAATTGATGAAATTCTAATTTTGTTCCGTCCAGGTACTTATTCTGTGGTAAAATCCATTAAGTATTATTTTGAATTTTCTCATAATAATTTTATCACACAATACTGAATACTGATCTTATGATCATGTCAATAAATGTCATTACTATTTACTAGATTATAGCTAAGCTTATAAGTTAAAAATTTATCATTTATCACTCTCTAATATCATGTATTTGTGTATAAATGTGTACTAATATAATATTATTGTTACTTTTAGACAGTGTATGCTTCCTATTCTTATTTCTCAATTATTATCTCTATTCAGTGACTATGATAATTTATTTTTTTGAAATGTTTATGGTTATTTCACAGAATGTATACGAAATCATATAAGTTTTTAAACTTTTTAATTGAATATGATGAATCGTAATATGGGGTCAAAATTCTACAATAATATCGAAGAAAACGATGGAGAAACTGACAATTATGTTACATGTCCTTTGTTACAACTAAAATATTCTAGACCAAGAAAACCAATCACTAGGTATGTTAGTGGTACGCATTTATTGGATATATAAATATATTATTATTCAGGTCTCGTGTATTAAATAGTCTTATATTCGTCTTAACTGATTTATTGATTTTTTTTAAAAAAATATTTCTCTTGACATTTACGTGAAAGATTATACAATAAATTATGAATAAATAATAAATAGTTAGTTATACATTATCTATATAATATATAGTAATTCATTTTTTTTTTATATTTATTGTACTTGATAAAAATTAATAATAAATAAGTGTATATATTAAATAGCCTAATATTGACTTCATCATGTAAGAAGTACAATAATGTTTATATTAAGTTTGTCTCAAATAAGAGTAACCTCAGGTTAGCTTCTGTGTTTAGTGACAACTATGAATATGACTCATGTTTATCCAAAACACACTGGTGAGGCAAATCGTAAGATTATATTCTTAATTTTTTTATCTACTTGAATGTATTTATGAATACAAACAATTTTAATTGTTAAATATTTTAATATAAAGGACTGAGATAATAAAATCCTCCAATAAGTCACTGGGGATGCAGCTGCCCGTCCTGCCTCCCCTGTAGATACGACTATGGTACGGCTAACATACACCAAATACTTCTCTCTCAGGAGCGTCATTTTATTAAGATTAATATAGTAAAGCAATTTTTGGCCGAATTGTCAGGAACAAAAACTGATTTAATAAATAGGTGTTGACTCTCTGAACCGGACAAAATTTGGTCACTAACTGAGATTACTCGTTTGAGACAAAGTATAATGTACTTTAATTTTATTATTTTGGTTTTGGTAAACAAATAACATTTAAATTTAAAATTATAATAAATGTATCTTTTTAATATAATGATGATTTTCAAAAACATCAGTATTTAGAAAAAAGTAATTAAACTCTAACAAAGTATAATTATCATAATATATATTATTATATTTTAGATTCATTGTATTGTCAAATGCTAACCTCCATTTTAAAATATGTGTTGACAGTCAACACACTAGCCTATTGAACATTTATAATTATTATTATCAAAATGTATTTCTAAATAGTTTATTTGAAATATTTAAATACAATTCAAGTTTTATTATACTATTCAATTTCTATTAATTTATAAATTGGCAATTAGGTCTTTATTAATTATTAATAATTGTATTTTAATTATTTATTTTAGTCGATTGGGACAAAAAACCAGATCTTTAAAACACAGTAATGATAACCAGCCATTATTTCAAAATAAAACAGCAGATGCAAATTTGGGAAGTTCATTTCAAGTACAGACACCTAAAAAATTAGTTAATAGTTTTGAAAAACTTGATTTAGTGCAAGATACTCCATTTGTTCGTCCAGCAATTAAAACTCAAATTCATAGTAATATAGAAACTCCAAGTGATACATTTACAAACTTGAACAGGAATACTGTTCGTAAAATAAATTTTAAACCGGCTCTTCCATTAAGTACCAAGCGATCATTATATGATAATAAAGAAAATTTACCAGAACAATCAAAAGAAAAACTGAAAAATCTAGAATCTATAATACTACCTCAAAATAATATTAGTACAGCTTCTTGTTCAATTACTGTAAAAGAAAATGATAAAGAAATTACAAATAAATTACCAGTTGTAATAAATGATGATACATGTTATACTTCACTTGAAACAACAAAATTCAATTATGATACTAGTTTGTATCATAGTGTCAGAGAAACAACTTCTATACCAGAATTATCATTTTCATCTTTGGCTAAAAACAATTATAATTCTTTAGTTGATTCTTCCTTATCAACAAGACAGTTAGAATGCCAACCTCTTGATGATCATCCTAAACATTCCACACCAGAACTAACTCCTATCGTTAAATGTGATAATTTAGTTGTCCGTGCTCAGTCTTCTACTTGTCCTACTACTGATGTGTCTGTTCAAGTAGAAGATATTAAACTATCAACTAATTTGTCAGGTAGTGTGTGTATTAAATGTGCCAATGAAAACTTTATATCTGTTAAAGGAATCAAGTATAGTATACTTAATACATTGGGACATGGTGGATCTAGTATTGTATATGAGGTATCTCATCAATTCCCTTTTTGTTTATATTTTATTAAATTGCTTATTTCATTTAATTAGGTCTTACATCCGGAAACTAATCAAGTGATGGCAATAAAAAAAGTAGACTTATCTGAAGTTGAAAATATTATAGCTAAAGGATACTTAAACGAAGTTAGTTTGTTACAAAATTTGCAAGATTGTGAAAGTGTTATACGTTTATTTGACAGGTAGGTTATGATTTGTAAACATATTTGTTTTAATCTCAAATAACTAGTATCTAAAATTTATCAACAAACTTAAATTTAAATAACCATATACAAATTAATTCAGTCAATATTCCATCAAAGAGAAGATTCTTTATATGGTAATGGAAAAAGGTGATACAGATCTTTCAAAACTTATACGTGGCACTAAACATATGTCAGTTCACATGATTATGTACTATTGGACAGAAATGTTAACCACTGTTAGTGAGGTACACGCTAAAGGTAAATGATTATAAATATAAATAATAACTTAAATTATGAAATACTCATAAAGTCATAAGACATTAACTTTTGGATAGAATAAAAATATATATTTATGTGTAAATTGGACATTTTATAACTGTAAACAAAGTTCATTTTTAATTTTAAGTTTAGAAAAACTATGTAAATATTATATTTTATGTGTAGGTGTTTTATTATTTATAATAAAATAAAATAAATTAATTCACAAATAATGATTAATAAGCACTTGCTTGAGACATGGTAAAATGTATACCTATAATAATTTAAGCAATCTATAAAAAACCAATATTGAATTTATAGATCATATTAAGGATACATATACCTAACTATAACATTAAATATGTATAGGAAATCAATAAACATTCAAATCAAAATAAATAATTTTTATATAATTATGTAATAAAAATTTTTAATTTGATTAATTTTATTTTCATTTTTCAATAGGTGTAATTCATTCGGATCTCAAACCTGCAAATTTCCTTTTAGTCAGTGGTCGTTTAAAATTAATAGACTTTGGTATTGCATCAAAAATACAAGGTGACATGACTAGTGTATTGAAAGATGTGACTACTGGAACATGGAACTATATGAGTCCAGAATGTATTAGAAGTGGGGGCTCTAATTTTGAAGGACATAAAGTAAGACGTCACTCTATACATATAAACCATATCAATGAAAAATATTATTTAAAAAAATTGATTTTTATATAGATAAACCAAAAATCAGATGTATGGTCATTGGGGTGTATATTATATAGTCTGATTTATGGTAAGACTCCATATTCACATTTGACAAATACCTGGCAAAAGTTGCAATCCATAGCTGAATCTAAACAAAATATTCATTTTCCCAGTCATAGCAAAGTATTTACAAAAGGTATACCATCAGTACTTATGCAAACAATGAAATTGTGTTTGATAAAAGATGTAAAAGCCAGACCCTATGTCATTGATTTGTTAAACCTTCTTGAAGATACAGTATTTAAACCTATGACAGTATGAAATTGCATACTTTTTTTTATTGTTTCAATAATTAAATTTTAAACTTTTCTAATATGTATTTAACCTTTGTTTTTGTTTTTTATTCTGGGTATTGATAAAAAAAACAGACCAATATTAATAAATATAATATGATATTTAATTAATAATTATTATACGTAAATGGTTTTTACTTTTTATTATTTATACACATTTAAACTTTATTTAAGTAAGTTAAAGTAAAAGGTACATGATATTCAATTTAATTAAAATCTAATGTATAAATACCATGCATATTACTATAATTTAGATTCATAATACAAGCAATAAATATGTATTATTCTGAACATTAAATAGAATAATATATTTTGTAGATTCCTTTACTGTCACATACAAATAATTATCAAAAAAATTTCTAAATTTATTTATAACATTTTTGCATTAATTAATTATTATCTATGTAAGGTGTAATAAGTGTAAAATATTTTAGAGGCATTTTGCATTGTAATTATTTAAAAAATATAATTTTAAGATAAGTATTATGCCACAAACAATTATATTAACACAACCATATGATGCCTTGGTGGTTTGGTGCCTATTTCTATGTGGTATTGTCATTTAAATTGACAACAATAAATAGTAATGGATATTATTATTAAACTGAAATAATAAATTAATAAACATCATTAACAGGCTAGTTATTTGAACACGTCAGATCTTACTTTTAATTAAATGTGTAAGTACTGTCGATTCAACAATACAGAAACATTTAACTTATTTTTATCCGTTTTCGTGGTACAATTTTTATAGCGAATAAAATAATTTATGTTTTTTCGTTTCGTTTTTGATGCTTAACTTCTGAGCCCAACTTTATAACTAAAAACCATTCTAAAATTTTTAAATATATACAGCCAGCCAGTGGTGTATTTATATGCAGGCACTATAGGCACGTTGCCTACAGCGGAAAATTTTAAGAGGCAGCATATTTTTCAAGGGATTTTTTTTTCGATATTTATGGTATTGCATATTGCAGACTTAGTGAGACGTATTATATAGTTTCTTGTTATTGTAAAAAACTAATAACCACAACAGTCAATACGATTATTTTAAATTATTAAAAACAATGGCATTGCTTTAAAATAAAATTCGAATTCATTATTTTTAAAGTTTTCTGTATTGACACAGCATTAAGAATTTTCTTGAGTGTACCATTGTCCAATTGTACTACCGGGAGATCGTTTTCATGCCTCAAACGCGTAAAAAATTATTTAAGGTCCACTAAACTTGATGAGAAGTTGAACAGTTAAGCATTATTCTAGATAGATAATGAAATGTTAAACGAATTGAATTGACACATTTGAAAGAACACTAAATGTCGACGTAAATCGATCGTCTAATTAGTGAGAAGTTTAGAACGTATTCAAACATTTTATTTCTTTTTTTCTTATGTTTTTGTATTTAAATTATTTAAAATATAATTAAAATTTGTTTTGCATACCTACCTAGTTAGATTTTATTTTATCATAATCAAGGGCGGAAATATTCCATAGGCCTACAAGCGGTACGTATTGAAATACGCTTCTGCATCGTGGGCCGTAGTCACAAAATAATACCTCACATAAGAACAATAATATCATCGTACCATATACTATTATTTATTTTAACTGCAGTGCAAATGCTAATTAATACATATGAGTTATTATACGAGTAGTAGGTGGCATTGGTGACAAATTAAAAGACAACACAAATATAGACTGTACAGCTAATAAATATATTTTTGAGAAAACTTAAACATTACAATAAATAAAAAAAAATCAGTCTTAACTTACATCTACTAATAGGTAGGGAATCTAACATAATAGTAAATAATAATCTAGGATGCAGTTTATAACGGTATTTACAAATATTATGAGATGATATATTTTTTAATAATTAATCGACTTCTTCGACGGTAGGTCCTCTAGAGCCGGGGAAACCTTGCGCACCGGGGAAACCCTGCGCACCGGGAGGCGCGCCACCGGGTTGTCCCGCACCGTGTATCTTCATCATGAGAGCAGAGCAACTCTTTTGGATTTCCTTGAGTTTGTACTCGTACTCTTCTTTGTCCGCCAACTGATTGTTGTCCAACCACTGGACGACGGCGTCGCATTCCTGTTTGCCGGTGTTTTTCTCGGATTCGGTCAACTTGTCGCCGGCCTCGTCCAACGCTTGTTTAACACTGAACACGTAGCTCTCCAACTGGTTCTTGGCCGCGATCTTGGCCTTCTGTCGTTCGTCCTCTTCTTTGTACCGTTCCGCTTCGCTGAGCATACGATCGATTTCGGCTTGAGACAGGCGACCTTTGTCGTTCTTGATGACGATGTTCTTTGAGCGCCCAGAGCTGTTATCCTTAGCCGACACGTTCAAAATGCCGTTGGCGTCCATATCAAAAGTCACCTCGATCTTGGGTACACCCCTGGGAGCCGGAGGTATGCCGGTCAGGTCGAACGTTCCCAACAGGTTGTTGTCCTTAGTCATGGCCCTTTCCCCTTCGAACACCTGGATGGTGACGGCCGGTTGGTTGTCCGCGTACGTCGTGAACGTTTGGGTTTGCTTGCAAGGAATAGTGGAATTGCGCTCGACGATTTTGGTCATCACTCCGCCCGCGGTCTCGATGCCCAGCGACAATGGGGTGACGTCCACGAGCAACACGTCTTGAATCGCAGAACTCGTGTCGCCGCTCAGGATGGCCGCCTGTACTGCGGCGCCGTAGGCTACGGCTTCGTCGGGATTGATGGACAGGTTGAGCGGTTTGCCGCAGAAAAAGTTTTGCAGGAGACTCTGGATCTTCGGGATCCTCGTGGAACCGCCCACGAGCACCACGTCGTGTATGTCTCCCTTGTCCAACTTGGCGTCCGCCAACGCCTTTTCCACCGGTTGCAGAGTCGATCTGAACAGGTCTGCGCACAACTCCTCGAAACGGGCCCGGGAAACTCGCGTGTAGAAATCCACACCTTCCATCAGAGCGTCGATCTCTATGGTGGCCTCCGAGCTAGACGACAACGTTCTCTTGGCCCGTTCCGCGGCCGTCCTCAACCGCCTCAACGCCCTCGGATTGGAATGTACGTCTTTTTTGCATTTCCTCTTGAACTCTTCCGCCAAATGACATACCAGCCGGTTGTCGAAGTCTTCGCCGCCCAAGTGCGTGTCGCCCGCCGTCGACTTCACTTCGAATATCGAACCCTCGTCGATCTGCAGAACCGACACGTCGAACGTTCCGCCGCCCAGATCGAATATCAACACGTTCCTCTCTCCTTTCAGGTTCTTGTCCAGACCGTACGCCAAAGCCGCAGCTGTCGGTTCGTTGATTATTCGCATCACGTTCAGGCCGGCTATCACGCCCGCGTCCTTAGTCGCCTGTCTCTGCGAATCGTTAAAGTACGCCGGCACCGTGATCACGGCGTCCGTCACTTCGCGGCCCAAGTACGCTTCCGCGGTCTCCTTCATTTTCGTCAGCACCATCGAACTGATCTCTTCCGGCGCGAACACTTTCGGTTCACCTTTGAATTCCACTTGGATTTTAGGCTTACCGCAATCGTTTATCACTTTGAACGGCCAGTGTTTGATGTCCGCTTGCGTCTTTTCGTCGTCGAAACGACGTCCGATCAAACGTTTGGCGTCGAACACCGTGTTCACGGGATTCATGGCCACCTGGTTCTTGGCCCCGTCGCCGATCAACCGTTCGGTGTCCGTGAACGCAACATAACTCGGAGTGGTCCTGTTACCTTGATCGTTGGCGATCACCTCTACTTTTCCGTGTTGCCAGATACCCACACAAGAATAGGTGGTACCCAGGTCGATACCGATCGCCGTCTTTCCGACCATTTCTTCGCCAAAAGGTTGCAGGTTTTGTTCACGTAAAATTAATACGAATAGAAATTAAATAAATCTAAAACGTATACAGAAATAACGCGCACAACTCGAAAACGATTTAAGTCACTTTGTGTTTAATAATGCACTGGAAAAATCTGTGAATAGCGCAAGATTGTATCTGTCTCGTTCGCTCAATCGCACTGGTACGCTTCAAAATTCAAACTGATGCCCGGCACCGCGCTGCTAACGTTTATATATATTCGACGGAACGTTCTAGAAGGTTCGATACGTTTCGCGAGCGCTGCTGTGACTGCCGCGCCGTCCCCCTACTTCACCACAACACATTTAACACGGTGTTTTAATAATCACTATACTGTTATAGAACATTCTCGAATTTTCTACGTCTTTCGCGTTATTTTCGCCGAGTGTTTACTGTTTATATTTTTTTTTTGTTTTTGTTTTCATTTGTATGTAAATTATGAGATTCTCTGTTGTCCGATTTAGTCATTTACTTTTTAAATAAGTGTTAATTATTTTATTACTTCAGATAATCATTCGTATAATAACTGTTTCTCCTCAAACAATGTTTTGTTTTTGATTCTAATTCAAAAACAAAAAACCATAAATCATTATTGCAATGAATTCTCAACAAACGTTTATATCAGCATTTCCTACTCATAATAATTTTCTAATTATTTTGATATTTTTTGATCTTTTTATGGACATTTTAAATCAACAATTTTTTTTCTCTAGTAACAATATACATTTTTTTCTTGTTTGATAATTCATAAAAACAAAGTTTCCACATAAACTGCTGTCATATCTTATATACTTATATCTGTATTAATATTAAAATACTAAAATATATTAATACCTCAAATATTTTCAAACTCCTTTTACCTTTAAATTAGGCTGAGAAAAAATATAGGTACTATAAAGATTTATTTGTTGTTTGATAATTCAAAAAAGTAAATGTTCCACATAAGCTGTTCTTATATTTGTATTTAAATACTAAAAGTACCTACTTCGGTTCAATTGTTTTTATATGCATTTGAATTTTGAAGTTAAAATTATTATTTTTGTACAAAATTCGCCAAAACTACAAACATTTTCAAAATTCTAGTATTCTTTGTGAAAAATGTATATGTATATCTTCAATTTTTATAAACAAGGTTTGAAAATCTTATTCATACAACGGCTTTATTAAATAGTTCATTCTAGAACATTCTCGAATTTTCTCAATCGTTCTTGTTATTTTCACAGAATGCTTGTATAAATATATTTAGACGTCACTATTTTCTTTTTTTAAATGTCTTTATATTATGTAGGAATATCATAGGTAGACGATATTAAATTATGTTTTACCACGAGATTCTGAGTTGACCAATTTAGTAATTTACTATAAGACGTGTTAATTTTTATTACATCGGATAATCACTCGTATATTAACTATTTCTCCTTACACAATTACTGGAATGAATTCTCAACACACGTTTATATCAGCATTTTCTAATTATTCTGATACTTTTTGATCCATTTATGGAAATTTTAAATCAACAATTTTTTTACTTTCTTGATTTTTAATCAAGTATTGTAATTGAAGTGAAATAAGTCTGAATTTTTAAAACTTCAAGAACTTTAGTTAAATAGATATAATTCTTAATAATTCAAAACACCAAAGTTCTCACATAAGCTGCTGTTATATACTTATATCTGTATTAAAATACTGAAATATATTGATACAATTTTATTTTATATGCATTTGAAGTTAAAATGATTATTTTTACAATATTTGTCAACACTTCGACATTTTTTAAACCTCTAGTACTTTTAGACTTGACTTAGTAAAAAAATTATGAACATTTCAATTTTTATTGTTAAGGTTTGAAAGTTTAATACAACGTTCGTTTCTATGGAGTTGGTCATTCAAGAATATTCTCGAATTTTCTAAATCTTTCTTGTTATATTCACTTAATGCTTATACAGAAATATTATATTTTTAATATATTTTCAACATGTTTCATGCAAATTTTAAATATTAATGGAATATGATAAGGTTTTGTCCAGAATATTTTTAATGTTTTTGTTTATGACAACATATTGTCACATAATGTTTCGGCAGCGAAAATCATATTTCTACAATATGCTGATATAATGTTGTCAACATATTTTTAGTATAACTTTGCAACAATACTGTCATAGGGTATATTTTCTTCATATTTTATGACATTGTTTGATTTTTAATATGGTTATTAATTATGCTGTCAGTAAATGTTTTAACAAATAACAGTAAATAATGTTTTAACAGTAACAATATACATTTTTTTCTTGTTTAATAATTCTTAATAATTCATAAAAACAAAGTTTCCACACATATATTGTATTTTAAAAAAAGATATTTATAGACCCAAATTACTAAAAAGTTCAAAAAGAAAATATTTAGGAAATTATTATTCATATTTAGGAAATGCTAATATAAATATTTTGTGAACATTTCAAGTATCTAAAGTTATTCGTTTTTGAGTTCAACTAAAAAAAAAAAATTTGGTTTTGCCTACAAATTTCTTTTATTCCTGATTTTTTTTTATATCGAAAAGTAATGAAAATGTCCGTTTCCCAAAGTTTTCCGCCACTGGGAAGTATTCATCGATGATAAAAATGTATTTGTTTTTATAATTCAAAAAAAAAAACAAAGATCCCACATAAGCTACTATTATATTTGTATTAAAATACTTAATTTTACTAACTTTGTTTAAACCATGAACATTTTAAAACTTCTAGTATTTTTAGTAAAAAATTACGCGATTAAATCGAAGATTTTTATTGGCTGAAACTCCTTTCCACATAACACGATGTTGTTGGAGCTTAATTAAATGACATGATGTGTCCCGGATATAAAGTAATATTAAGATCTATTTCTTCCGTTTTATAATCACCGTTTATAATGTTACTCATTTTTAAAAAAAATGTTTAAATTCCTTATTCTTCTTTGGTATTATGTCCATTTTAATTTAGATAGGTAGTATATTTACAATAATTCGACAAATAAACCAATAATTATAGACGTTCATTAAATAAATACCATTAAAAATTAACAAGATTCTCAAAAATGTATATGTATGCAATTATATGTATTATTATGTTATTATGTATATGCGAAAAAAAATTGTACCATTTAATCAAGAATAAGCCATATTGTAGACATATCTGACAACCAATGAATTTTGACTTAAGGAAAAAAACATGCAAATGCATAGAAATCCTAGCTCTACAGTAATAATATTAAAAAAAAATACATAAAACTATTTTTTATAGATATTTTCAAGTTTAAATTTGGAAAAATTATACATATTTTAATGATAAGTAACAATGTTAAATATTTTGCCATATTTTAAAACATTGTTTACAAGACTTAAAACTCTTAAAGTCTTAATTACAAAATTAATTTAAATACCTATTTTATGCAATAACTATTTGGTAAAAATTTGATACCTATACATTTAGTTAATTTTATGATGTCATTTCTTCATAATTATAAAATGTTTTTAATATCTAAAATAGTTGGCACTTATCACATGTGCGAAATGTTATTAAATATCTGATCCATTTCAAAATGTACAATGTACATTATATTAATTTATTATTGCATTTTTGAAAAAACTAGCTGACCCAGCCAAAATTGGATTACCTATAACAAATTTACCTAATCTAAATAATGACCCATTAAAGCATCACCCAAACCAAATATGTGATACTTTAATTGATTCCAAAGTTACAGAGTACTCAGAAACGCACAATGTTTTTTAAATTGTTTACAATGTTAATGATGTTGTTATATTTCTTGTTTATGGTAAAATTCTAAGGTAATATTAATTCAATAGTGAATAACAATTATATAATTTGGACGTATGGTATTTACATATTTATATTATCATAGTAATTAAATACCCACTAATTATATAATAAATTCCAAAATATCAAATAATTAGATATAAATAGACGTTTAATATTATATTATATTAAAGTTCATAATTAAATATACATTTATAATAAAATAAAAATATTAAAAAATTTGTTTTTTATGGTTTTTGTTCGATACAATATAGATAATACTGTTTGTGTTAATTACAATATTATAGATCCAATAACATTTTCAGTATATTGCAAATCATACAATAACTAAATTCCATTTGTTGTATGAATTTTCGTTATTACAAATGTTCATTACAACGTCTGCATTTATCCTCTTCTCATTTACACTAAGACATGTTCCAGCAGCTAAATTATAAAATGCAGTTCCCTTCTATAAAAAAAAAAAAATATATTCTTAAAAACATCAACTTACAAAATTAAAAAAAAAACAAATTACTATAGTTTTAAATATTAGGTAAAAGAAATATTTCAGAAATATATAAGTCTTACAATGTTGTTTTACTGTACATTGTCAGAAAATTAAAATATGAAAATATTTTAGATAAATGTATTGAACTTATTTTATTTTGTGATATATAACATCCTTGATGTAAAATTAAATATGTTAAATTAATAAGAAGCACATTTTAAGTGTGCATTATGTTTTCTATTAATTCTTTGTTCCTATGCAAAAGCAACATTGTGTTAAAGTCTGTTTAAATATTAATTGTTAATTATTAAATAAAGTTACAAATTTATTATGATCAAAATGATTTTTTTTAATTGATACGGCATCAAACATTACGTTTTATAAAAATGCTTATTACATTTTCTTTTAATAGTTTTCATAAATATATTAATTATAGCATAACTACTAAATTATTATTAAATAATAGTAAAATTATTAGTAAATTGGTAAGAAAAATGTTGATGAAAATCAGTAGTTAGTTTTAACAGAGTATGAAATATACTATTATTTTAGTTATACATAGAACATACATATATTATAGTCCAGCAATAAACGTATAATAAATTTATAAAATTATTTTATCAATTTTTTTTATTAAATATAATAATTTTAATATACTGTTAAAAAAATTAAGAATTGTTTGTATAATCATTAATCATTTTTTAGATGAAATGGATTCAGTTTGATCAATAATTATTCTGTCAACTTAAGTATATACTAATTACTAAGACTATAAATTGTATATATGCTTTGTTTTAAGGAAGAACGATACTATTTTGCGCTTGCAGACTAAGTAATGAAAAAATACTACTGACAAACAGTAGAATGTTACTTTATGATTTGATCATACCAAACCTATCACATAAATTTCCATGTTATAACTGCTGTACAAAGCACAAGTAAAGTTTTCAATCAAAATTTAAAACATAGTAACTTTCTATTGTAAGATAAAGTATATTATTTTATAGATTTTGAATTTAAATATTGGTAATTTATAAACATACATCATCTGTGTGTTTCCAACGTTGAGAACTTCCAGTTTCACTGCATTTTCCTATAATTGGATTTCCTGAAGCACTATCCAAACATAAAAGTTTTGATAAAACTAATTCTTCTTTATCGGTTTCATACCATATCTAAAATAATTTCTTGAATTTTAAAAATCAATAGTTTTATACAATTATAAATAAATTACCAACCTGTTCTTTATTCGTAATACATGATCTGAGAACAAGTTTACTATTTTTGGTTTGGTGTCCTTTTGCTGGATGAATACACAAATTTGTATTGCTCAAGTTAATCTAAAATCAATAGAACAATTGTTATACATTTATATCATATGAATAAAAATAAAAATATTTACTAAAAACTTTGCAGTGTAGTTACGAATTCGTTTATTCCAAGGTTGGAAAACTGGTTTTTCAACATTTTCTAACTTTTTATTAAGGCGATCGGCTTCATCAGTAGGTAATAACATTTCAGGATAAACATTTTCTAAGTACCATTCAAAATTGTTGCATCCTAGTTTGGTACGTAAAGCTTTTCTTTCAGACACATCACCATAGTCTAAGCGCAGTAGATCCATTCGTTTATTAATGAAAAATTTCTGTGAAACAGTATTTTATTATTTTAAAAAATAATTTAGAGATAACTAAAATAAATTTGGTATGTGATATACAAAAAGAAAAAATAATCTAATAAATTGTGATCACAGTCATATAACTTATTTATATGTTTATAATTGTGAAAGTATCAACAATCAATGATTTTCAACAATTTTGGTTTAGTAAACTGGTAATCTAATATATTTACTAATACCAATTTTATTACTGAGTAGGTAATATTATTATCATTATCATAATTATTCTGCATTTGCATGATCACTTACACATGTACTTATATACACATTACACACATACATAGTCAAACTTAGTGTAGCTGTCATATTAGAATATTTGTGTTGTCGCCAAGGTATTATATTGTACAATAATTATTACCAAATAAAAATCAACAAGAATTTTTGAAAATTCTAGTTTTGCAAAAAATACTCAGACTATTGAACAATTATGATAAATTACAAAAAAATAGCTGTGGCATCTAAATAATTATCTTGACAACTAATGGAGGAATAGGAACTTCTATAAATCCTAATGAAAAAGTTAAACTAAAAGATTATCTTCATAACTAGAATGAAAAATATTGATGTATATAACCCAAACTATTTATTAGTTTCTTACAACAAATTTTAAAATAGAATAAATATAGTTAAATATAGTTAGTAGATCATTATATATTTTTTAAATAACATATTACATCACTATACACTGTTCAACTTAAGAAACATCCTGGCTACAATCAGTTTTCATTGAACGAGGGTCAGACAACACTAATTTTTCAACCCTATCAAGTAAACCATTTGTAAACCTACCATGTACAGTGAATCATACTTTTGTGTATAAGATCAGCTGCCATTTATTTTATTTAAGTTTCAGAGTAAACTAAGCATTATTAACTCACTTTATAATTATCCATCCAAACATTTGCAAGACGCAAAGAATTTCTAGCCATTGTGTCTTCATGATTTGGAGCTGAGTATGGTCGATGTTGCCGGAATACATGTCCAACACGTGAACATGGTTCAATATAAAGAGAACCTCCACACATCCATACCTAAAAATATAAATGAAAGAAAACATATATATATTTAATGATTTTAAATAATTAAAATAATATAAAATAAGTTAACTTAAATGTCTAAGATAAATAACTTACTCATGCATTATAAATCATTTAGAATAGACATGGTATCATTTATTTCTTACTCGAAATGATAACTCCAAGTTTTCTCCACCCCAAATATTCATTCCGGAATCATATTGACCAATTTCATTGAAATACTCTCTATCCACAGCAAATAAACCTCCAGCAATTGTAGGTGTCCTACAATTAAAATAAATATGAATTAGAATATTAATTGAATATTAATTGAATATTATACATTAAATAATATATTACTTGATTGGTTTTATGAAATCTTTATCTGTGATTAGAGTACCTTTTGGTAAACTATCCCATTTAAAATTTAATCCCCAATTAAAACCACCTCTCACCAATGGAGATGATTTATAATCAAATGTATCTGGTTGAATAATATCAATAATAGGAGCAATAATTTGTGTACGATTATCACGAACTCTTGTCAAAAGTGGTTGAATCCAATCAATATTTACTTCAACATGGCTGTCAAGAAATATTAAAACCTGTTTAAATAAAACAAATTAACCAAATTTTAAAAATTATTTAATTAAAGAAAACAGTTAAAATACCTTAGTTAGTTATTGATAATTTTGAAAAATACACATAAAAAATCTTACGATCAAATGTACTTTATAATTATTTTACTAGGCAACCTTCTTTTATTTTTAAATCATTAATCAAATAAATAAATGGGCAAGTATGGATGGTCAGAGATATAAAACATTAGGTATCGAGATAATACCCATGATACTGACTGCTAATTGAAGATTATATTATATACCTATGTGTGACTATAATCTTATTGTATAATTGTTTAACATTTTTATTTTTGGAAATTTTCTCTTATTTGAATTATTTCATATGTCATTATACAACAAATATCCTAAGCTAATGCATATTTAAGCTCTTTGATATTTGTATACATAAATTAATAGAATAACAATTATAAAAGTAATAATTAAATCCTTTAATTACTTGACCAGTTGCTAAATTAGCTCCAAATAATCTTGCACGAATAAGTCCTTCTCTTTTATCAGTTTTTTTAAGATAGACTATACCCTGTAATAATTCATCATGTATGTATTGGTCAACAATTTCATGAAGATTTTCTAAAATAAAAATGCAAATAAATAATGATACAAAACAATGATATTAAAAATTATTTTTAGATTTTACTAACCTGAATCACTAAAATCATTAATTAATATCACTTCATGTAAAAATTTTCTCGGTGTTCGTCTAATTACTGATTGTATAGTTCTGAAAAGAGCTTGTGGATGTTCATTATAAAAACAAATTATAATACTAGCAACAGGCAAGTTTTGATCATACTTTATTGTTGAACATCTGTTACAAAATAATTAAATATTATATTCCTATGTATAAATTGTTTTTTTCAAAAGTCAATCAAACTCAATTTTAACTTACAATTTATGCCTAGTGTCAGGCAATGTCTCACGATAATTACCCAATCTCAAACTAACCAAAGCATTGAAACCATGATCTTTGTATCCTTTATCCCTAATGGTCATATCGTCATCAGTTTTAATGATACCTAAATCATTAAAACCTACACAAGAATAATTAATAAAAAAATTTGATAAATAATTTTAAATAAGATAAGTATGTATTAAATAAGTATTATATGTTATGCGCATGTACAAACCGTTTTTGTCCATATGATTCTTAAAGTATTTAGATTTCTGTTTTTTCACATATTCATAAGTATTTTCTTTTCGAAACAATTTTACATTTGAGTAATTTTCGGGCCTAGTGTTAAGTTTCCAATACATATACAAACTTAGAGACCAAGTAAGAGATGTAAATAAACAGCCAAATAAAAAAAATTTATACCCATTCATTTCTAATAAACTTTTGGGAAAATAATTCATTACTAACTACAAAAAAATTAAATATTTTTTGAACATATTTAAATAAGATGATTTTACTTTATAATTAGGTTACAGTCTAGTCTACCTAACACTATTCACAAATAAACACGAATAAGAACTTCAACTTGAACCGGTATGGGCAAAGAGATTACAGAATATATTATAATTATGATTAATGATTAAAAAAACTGATGAGTGCAAATATTCAAATATGCAAATATGCCACTATTTTTGTAGAGTAGTCAATTTATAATTTATTCAATAAACAATAAATTCCATTATACCAGTATTACCGTTAGGCGTTAATCGTCATTAAATAGATAACAACGAATAATGATAACAAAAACATTACTTATCAAATACTTTAAAATATTATAATATCATGTTTTCATGACAAAAACTATACTGTCTACACTGATTTATTAAAGATTTTGAACTTTTAAAAAAGAAGATTCATTAAGTATCAATACGATTAATGCGCACTACAGTAATAAGTAATTTTTCATATTTTATTTATATAAAATATATTTTTTTAAATATTATATTAGTGTTTAATTAATATTAAATATATATAATATTGTATTATGTGTTCCCGGACCAACTATCTACTCCGCACTCGTATAGTTGCATCAAAGTCTGAGTCCAATCTTCGATAATAATCCAATAAAGCTTAGGCACAAAGACAAAAAGTCTGAAAAAATATAATATGTAAAAGATGTTTAAAAAACTTAAAAAATTAATAAAGTATCAAAAAATAAAACGGTATTTCATTATTATTGGTAATCTCTTCCGATTAATTACAATTTTTGTTGAGATTAACTAGATAAATATTATATTATTATCAGACTATTATTTATTTAGTGTTGTTTTTAATACTTATATATATATGTATAATATAAATATTGAATGGCATTAACAATTTATTCTTTTATTTTAATTTAAAAGGTTAAATTGAATTCATAATGTGTTTGTACTTATGTATTTATTGTGTTCGAGTTTTGATACTATTTAGTATTAATGTTTGATATATAGGCAAGGTTTTGTTTATTTAATGCTGAATTGTTCTATTAACGGCCCACATACTTTATCTCCATGTTGTTTTAGATTATGATGAAAAGAATGGAAAAGTTTTGTTAACGCCACCCAGTGCTCAGCGATAATAATTCTTTAAAATATTCACTGGTAAACTTTAAACTGTAAACCAGTAAACCTATATAAAATTCCCTACACATATAGGACATATTAACACAACAGAGACATTATAGATAGATAAAAACAAAAAAAGACGTTTGAATAAATAAACTTACTACACGGTATAAAAATAACGAGAAAATCAGAATTGAGAATATTCTATAAACTCATTGTCGAATATTCGTATTATATATTTTATATAATAATAATATCATTACAGTAATGAAAACTAAAATATTGTGTGTCACTAGTAGCGGTAAATATAGGAGACTACAAGGCTGCTAGAGCAGCATTCGGGAAACGTATCGAACCTTCTCGATGAACGTTCTTTCGGATAGAATAATATAACACAACGTAGTGTTCACTGTTCACTGTAACACATTACACATATATTAACACACTGTATTGTTTTGTTTAAAGATTTTTTTAATAAAATTATTTTTAAAAATGTTTTTATTAATATTAGTAATATAATTTTAGAAAAAATAAATACTTATTAAAAGTACTCATTAAATACTTAAAAATTTAAATACCTAATAAAATAAATTAATTAGTAAAAAAAACGATATAAGGACAAAGGAATTTCGACGAAACTAGATGAACTATAGAATACTAATAACTGTATACTTAGTGATACATATTAATGAATTTGAAATTTGTACTTTTGAATTTTTTTGGTTTCTGTGAGAACAAAAAACGAAGAACCTTGTATAAACTATTAAGTGATAAAATTTTCTACAAAATACTACAAACTACAAAATAATTTATAAATCATCAAATATTTATAAAAGATAAAAACATTAAGTGTACCTGTAAGAACTAAGAATCTCTATATTGCTAATATTTTAAAAATACCTACTTAATTGTAATTTGTAATAAGATCAATTTAAATGGAATTTTGTATTACGATTTCTAGTAATTATTTTACTTTAAAACAAATATTTTATCAACGTTATCATACATAAATCTAAAATAATCCAAAAAAAGTAAAAATTTAAAATATCTATAAATAGCTAAAATACTTTGAAAAATATAATGTAAAAAAAACATGTACATTTACAATAATAAACGAATCAAAATCAAATTAATACAAAAACAATTTTATCAATACATTTTTTAACATAAAACTTCCCGGTTTTAATATTGTTATTTGGTTTTTCCTGATACCTACCTGATTATTTTGTAAAATCCAATTTTTTACTTTTGACTATCTAAAGTACCAACTACCTATATCTGTCTTTCTACGATACAATAAACCATTCATAAAATTGAATCACTTCTTCAGAGTTTTTCTAATGTATAGTGGTTTTAGATAAAATATAAATTTTAATTTGGACAAATGGGTCAATCGTTTGGGTTCACAGTGACATAGTCACATAGTAATATAATATATTAAACAATTCATTATTTCAATTATACTAATTTAAAACATAACATTCTAATGATAATGTTGTGTATCATATAAGGAGATTCGATACCGTGATTTTCTGTTTTTGTCTAACGCACGCGCGACATAGGATTTTAAACGGATCCTTTGCCAATCATACCAATCGATCCAATGAAGCGATAAAAATTCTAAAAACAGATTTGAATTTGTCGTCGAGTCTACTTGTAATCGACATTCCCAGATTTTAGAATTTTTGATTTTAACTTCTCTAAAAATTGAAATACGGCAATTTTTAATTACTCTTTTTTAACATAATTTTTTTAAGAATTTGGAGGAAAATATCAAAGCTGTGAAAAAGTTGAATTCAAAAATACTTGACGAAAAATTCAAATCTGTTTTCAGAATTCTTATCGCTTCATTAGATTAATCGGTATGTTTGGCAAAAAAACATGTCTAAAATACTATATCACGCGTGTGTTAGACAAAAACAGAAAATCACGGGATGGAATTCCCTTAAATATATAATGGATAAAAAAACATTTTTTTATTGGAAAAGGTGTCTGTAGAATTAAAGTTAATGAAGTAAAACACAATATTTAAAAAAAGACCACATACAACTATAAAAGGTATTAGAATAGTACAGAATGAAAATACAAATCGAAATACGAATCCTCGTTCAAATATTCCTTTCTATGAAATAATACTTATGTTGTCCGATAAGAATAATGAAAGTAGTTAGTTGCTGGGTATTAATAAAAAACATATACGTCGATTAGCAAATTTTTTAATTTATCGATCACCGTTGTCGATCGAAACCAAAATTGTAATTCATTTACAATTCAAAGTTCAAACGTCTAACACTACAAGAGTAAAAACGATGTTTACTACTTATCGAAATTTGTATTAAAATCTGAATAAAAATATTATGGATTACGGATTTTGCGTTTAAAATCGGGTGCGCAGTTGTTTATGAGTTTTGCGTTCAAAACCGGGTTGTAATTGTTTACGGGTTTTTCGTCTGAACTGGGTGTAATTGTTTGTGAGTTTTGTGTTTGTAATCGGGTAGAATTGTTTGTGGACTAGGGGTGTGAGGTACAAAAGTGGGACAAATCGTTTACAGATTATGAGGGTTTTGCGTTCAAAACCGGGAGCAATCGTTTATGGGTTTCGTTTCCGAAACCGAATACAATTGTTTGCGGGTTAAAAGTACGAGCGGGAGACCAAAATGGATGAAATTGTTTTCGAGTTATTGGGTTTTGCGTTCAAAATCGGGTAAAATTGTTTATGAGTTTCTCATCTGAAAGGCTGAAACTGGGTAAAATTTGCGAGTAGTGTGGGTAAGGTGCTGTTGCTGTGTAAGTGGGTTTCAGGTATGGAATAAGATAACCTTTTTTTGCGAGTTACCCGTTTTTACTCCCTGAATTAATAATGTGATAAAAATAGAATATCAAAATTATGAATTATATGTTTTGATATATATAATGATAACAGCCATTTTTAATTATAAATAATCAAAAACATTCGATTATAAATTAGCATAGTTAACATATTTAAATGCAAGATTTTGTATTTGTGAGACTGTTTAGTATAATTTAGAGAAAAAAAATAGTTACTTGAAAAAAGAAGTTATTACGTTACATAAAAAAATAATATACCCTACCTCCGGTTACTATTATTTAAATTCAACACTTTTCTAATTCTAAAACTATACTTAATACATAAATATTATCAGGTATATTAATAGGTATAAATATAATATATAAATCAATAGTAAATATAACTGTTTATGGTAAAGTAATTTTTTATTGTAATTGTTTAGATTAAACAGACAGCTATTGGAGCTGAACTCTTAAAATTAAAATATTCGAAGATTTTTAATCTATAATATCTATAATAGTACAACAACTGAAATACATTAATATTATACTCACAAAATGATGTATAAATGTTTACTGATCGCAGACTGGTTAACTGATCCATCCGATCCTATATAGCTGTATATAATATTTAAATAAAACTCATGCACAATATAATAAACATTATAATAGACATTTTGCAAATGTGTAAGTAATAATTGGATACACCGTATAAAATATATGATAAATTCCGTTGCGTTTTGCACAGATAATATGGTTGCATCAAAATAATTAAAATAATGTATAATAACTTAAACTATGTACCAACAATACAATATAATTTAGTTCAATAAAGAAACAAAAAATAAAAATACGATTTATGCTGTTTTACATACTTCAACACTATACTACATATAAAATTTCGAAAAAAACGACTAATGTGTATAATGTATATGTGTGTGTGTGACGGCCGGCGATAGTCGATGTGTTAGATAATTAAGAGGTGAATGGTAACACGTAATGGGACGAAAACTAAATAAATAATAAAATGATAATAATATTATATTATAACGAATAATACGAAGGTGATGTGACACGAAAATATTTATTCAGATCTACTAAAATTTAGTAACTAAATCGACGAAATCCTCAATAATTATCAATAATTTATCATTTGCCCCAATCACGTGTGATCTTCTATCCGTATACGTACTAAATAAGTATAGAAATTAAAATACTTATGTATTATATATTTATATACTATATTACAAACTATAATAAATACTAAAAATAATTTAATAAGTATGTATGCTTATACCTATATACATAGTTACAAAATAAATAAAATTATTGTCTTACTTGAATCAAGTACCTAGTTTAACTTAGCTGTACTGACCAAGACTGAAAAGACTTATATAAAAGTAATTTCTTACCATCACCATGGACTCACAATAATTTTTCTATAGTGTACGTCTAACTATTATGTAACATTGAGGTAGGTTCATAAAACTATTCCGAATTTGTTTTCTGAAGAATAGGAACTGTTGTTAATTTAAAATTGCATTCATTGTACATCATTGAGGCTAAAACGTTGTAATGATTTTTATTTCGGATAAAAAAATTAATTCTTAAAAAAATAAAAACAAGGAAAGTTAAAAAGAGTTGCGGAAAACTTTTAGAAATTACAAAAAAAAACAGTAATCGAAGAAACATAAAAATTATTTATGAAAATAAAAAACAATGTTTATTATTTAAATATTTGTTAGGAAATTAAAAATATAAAAACAATAATAAGAAATAAACAGATTAATAGGTATATAGTGTATTAGTTCCTTTTATTTATATTAAAAGAAAATTAATAACAAACATATTATTTAGCCAGCATATTATTTTATTAGTATTTATTGTAAATCATAATTATAATATAAAATATGAATAAATAGTTTACGTTATATATTATGTCTACTACAGCCAACATACGATAATAAGAAATAATACTAACTACTAAAGTACTATAAGTATTAAGTATTAAATAAGTATAATAGCCAGTGGTGTAGCAAGAATATGTCACGAAGTGTGCATATTCAGGTAGTATTTTTATTCTATCTTCAAAACGACATTTTTTTTATTATAAATTTTTAAATGTGTATAATTTTGTTTATTTGTATACATTAGTATACTACGTGTGAATTTACACCGAATGATAAATCTAAGAATACGGATGTCAGCAGCTCCAGACCTACGAAAATGTTTAACGATGCCGCAGATATATAGATATGAATTATTACGTGGTTAATAACATTATTATGATAATGAATGATTAATAAAATAATCGATATTGTATAGTAACTATAACTAAAGCTAATAACGCCTGTATTTAAAGCTAAAATTATATCAAATAAATTTAAATATAATAATAATACATTACAAAAAAAAAAAAAATATGTGTATCTTATTGCTCGGCTCGTCCGGCGCATTGTACAGACAATTTGACTACATTTATGCGTAGAGTAACGCATTAATGTTTATATTATATCATATAATAATATCTAATCGAAGTGTTTCGGCATACTATCCGCAGCTGATTTAACTCGACACTCGGTGTAAGCAAGTGTATCATTATCTGGGAACATAATAATTTATAGCTAACTGAAGGATATTAATTCTAGTTGAAAGTCTTTCGAAGAAGAATATTATATGCTTGAAGATTTAAATCGTTTAAAAGTTTTATATGTTCTGAAATAATAACTTCTGTTTCACGAGTATAGCCAATACAGGTAAGTACCATATTTTAGGAAATTACATGCTTATTGCAACTTGCATTATTGCCGGCAGCAACCAGTTGGGTATGATTATATACCTATACATAGATAATTGTGTAAAATATAACACTATAGCACGTATAATAATATGTAGTAACTGTTGCATAACATAATATAATGTATAATGTATACACGATATCGATTATTATATAAATCAGTTAGTTTTGATTGAGTGCGGACGAGTGTGTTGGCACACTCAAAACCGTTTATCGTTTTGGTGCGTACAATTTATAACCGCCCGACGATTCACCATTCGTCTTGGTGTGTCGCATTGCCATCGCCTATACGTATACCGGTCGTGTCGTGCGTCGGCCTCGTGTCTTATCGGTGACGCGTCGGTTTTGTTGTCAATACGACGGCCAGTTTTATGCACTTTGGCCGGGCGACGCATCACGCCGAAATCGCGCGTACTCGCCAGTGCAAACGCAGGCCGGTCACCTTGTAAATATGCCGTATCCGATACGCGCGTTGTGCATATTATTATTATTACTAGTACGAATGTGCTTCGTTTCGACCGCGACATAATATCATATCATGTATATAATGTAGTACTAATGAAAATCAGTGGCCGGTATATTAATATTGTTGTATATTGTATGTTTTGCTGCGACCCACGCGGCCTTTAATTCGATTTTATGCTATCGAGCGCGGGGGGTTTCGGTCGTTGCAAGCCGTGGTCGTATTCACGATGCATGAGATGAGTGAGCCGTCTCGCGCCGACAGTGGACTATAACATCGTCACGGATATAGTCCGATATTATTATGGTCCGCAATTGCGCTTTTATATATATATATATGTGTGTGTTGTCGAAACCCATTCGTATAGCCGTATAGGCGTGAGATAATAAGTGGTGGTACACGAATGTCACGAATACCGTCGTATTTGCGTAACCGCTCGCGTATTAATGCGGGATTTAACGGTCACGCAATCATGTAAACTGCAGTTGATGATACGCAGTCATTCTCGATATACACTTCCTTTAGTGGTGCTCTCGCGGGGAAGGCGGATTGAGACTGTTGAGAGGTTCATGCCCAATGCCCATCCCAGTTTGGACTAATCTTTAAATTACAATCCTAGTGAATCCTCCCTATCCACATCACCAATAAAGGTATATATGAGAAGTAAAAATTATTTTATATTAGCGGGTATAAAATCCCCCTCCCGTCATTCCATGTAATTTTGATTTTTCGGGGGATTGAGTGCTTTTTGAATTTTAAACTTATGCTTACGGCATTTTCACAGAAATAGTATACATTCTACTTTTATAAATTAATGTTTAAGAATTATGGTTTACTAGCTGTCCCCGTGCACTTCGTTGCCCGTACAAATATGCATCTGTGTAAAGTTTGGTTGCCTAATGCTAACATTTAGCGCGAAGATAAAAACTATTTTTGGTTTTCTGATTTAATACATAGATGATATCTCTGACATATCAACTTTACATAACTGTTCCGCCCGGCGTTGTCTGGGCTGTAGGTAAATACTTAGTTATTAATTAAAAAATGGTCACTAAGTAACAATAATGTGATATACATGTTCAACACTATGCATACTCAGAGAAAGTCTCACCAAATCGGCATACTTTAACCAATTTTGTGTGGAATGTATGTCTAGATAATTATGATTTTCTTTTAGGCATACTGACGTTATTTATTCAGAACAATTAGATTGTCACGGAAACCCACGGGCCGCCGTTCCGTATACAATTTACACGCTTATTTTAATTATTAATTTTGTAATTAACAATTAACTTTATCGGACTAAATTAATGCCTATGACACTCACAAAGAATGTTGCTTTCTATTGGTAAAATAATTTTCAAAATCGGTTCAGGAGATTCAGAGATTACCCCTAACTTTTCTTTATGTAATAGTAAGTATATATATAGATTTAATTTTAGAAGTTATTTAGAAAATGAATACATTTTTAACAATATCCAATGTGGAAATTGAAAAACCACTAAAAAATTGGATGGCATGAGCATCTAATCGTAACAAAAGTCCATAGAAAAAGAGTATAGTCAATAATACAATAAACAAATTATGTACGTTTAAAATTACATTTATTTTTAGTTTTTTAATTTGTATTTTTACTATTTATAATTTTTATTATTATATTTAAATATTTTTCAAAATAATTTATTTTTAATTTTTACTCTGCAGGCACAGCAATACATTTTTTATAACTTTTTTTTTTTGTGCGATTTTTAACAACACGACTTGTAAATAAAAATATAAAATTTACTATTATATTATTCAAAATATAAGGAGTAATAATTTTTTATTAATTTATCCAAATATATTTTGAAAATGTTTACAATAAAATATTACTAGTTGGAGGTTACTTAAAATGTGTTTGAAACATCCTTGACATAATACTATGACAAACATTTACTGACAGCATAATTAATAACCATATTAAAAATCAAACAATGTCATAAAATATGTTGAAAATATACCCTATGACAGTATTGTTGCAAAGTTATACTAAAAATATGTTGACAACATTATATCAGCATATTGTGGAAATATGATTTTCACTGCCGAAACATTATGTGACAATATGTTGTCATAAACAAAAACATTAAAAATATTCTGGACAAAACCTTATCATATTCCATTAATATTTAAAATTTGCATGAAACATGTTGAAAACATATTAAAAATATAATATTTCTGTGTAAGCATTAAGTGAATATAACAAGAAAGATTTAGAAAATTCGAGAATATTCTTGAACGACCAACTCCATAGAAACGAACGTTGTATTAAACTTTCAAACCTTAACTATAAAAATTGAAATGTTCATAATTTTTTTACTAAGTCAAGTCTAAAAGTACTAGAGGTTTAAAAAATGTTGAAGTGTTGACAAATATTGTAAAAATAATCATTTTAACTTCAAATGCATATAAAATAAAATTGTATCAATATATTTCAGTATTTTAATACAGATATAAGTATATAACAGCAGCTTATGTGAGAACTTTGGTGTTTTGAATTATTAAGAATTATATCTATTTAACTAAAGATCTTGAAGTTTTAAAAATTCAGACTTATTTCACTTCAATTACAATACTTGATTAAAAATCAAGAAAGTAAAAAAATTGTTGATTTAAAATTTCCATAAATGGATCAAAAAGTATCAGAATAATTAGAAAATGCTGATATAAACGTGTGTTGAGAATTCATTCCAGTAATTGTGTAAGGAGAAATAGTTAATATACGAGTGATTATCCGATGTAATAAAAATTAACACGTCTTATAGTAAATTACTAAATTGGTCAACTCAGAATCTCGTGGTAAAACATAATTTAATATCGTCTACCTATGATATTCTTACATAATATAAAGACATTTAAAAAAAGAAAATAGTGACGTCTAAATATATTTATACAAGCATTCTGTGAAAATAACAAGAACGATTGAGAAAATTCGAGAATGTTCTAGAATGAACTATTTAATAAAGCCGTTGTATGAATAAGATTTTCAAACCTTGTTTATAAAAATTGAAGATATTATACATTTTTCACATAGAATACTAGCATTTTGAAAATTTTTGTAGTTTTGGCGAATTTTGTACAAAAATAATAGTTTTAACTTCAAAATTCAAATGCATATAAAAACAATTGAACCGAAGTAGGTACTTTTAGTATTTAAATACAAATATAAGAACAGCTTATGTGGAACATTTACTTTTTTGAATTATCAAACAACAAATAAATCTTTATAGTACCTATATTTTTTCTCAGCCTAATTTAAAGGTAAAAGGAGTTTGAAAATATTTGAGGTATTAATATATTTTAGTATTTTAATATTAATACAGATATAAGTATATAAGATATGACAGCAGTTTATGTGGAAACTTTGTTTTTATGAATTATTAAGAATTATCAAACAAGAAAAAAATGTATATTGTTACTAGAGAAAAAAATTTGTTGATTTAAAATGTCCATAAAAAGATCAAAAAGTATCAAAATAATTAGAAAATTATTATGAGTAGGAAATGCTGATATAAACGTTTGTTGAGAATTCATTGCAATAATGATTTACGGTTTTTTGTTTTTGAATTAGAATCAAAAACAAAACATTGTTTGAGGAGAAACAGTTATTATACGAATGATTATCTGAAGTAATAAAATAATTAACACTTATTTAAAAAGTAAATTACTAAATCGGACAACAGAGAATCTCATAATTTACATACAAATACAAATGAAAACAAAAACAAAAAAAAAATAAACACTCGGTGAACATAACGCGAAAGACGTAGAAAATTCGAGAATGTTCTATAACAGTATAGTGATTATTAAAACACCGTGTTAAATGTGTTGTGGTGAAGTAGGGGGTCGGCGCGGCAGTCACAGCAGCGCTCGCGAAACGTATCGAACCTTCTAGAACGTTCCGTCGAATATATATAAACGTTAGCAGCGCGGTGCCGGGCATCAGTTTGAATTTTGAAGCGATACCAGTGCGATTGAGCGAACGAGACAGATACAATCTTGCGCTATTCACAGATTTTTCCAGTGCATTATTAAACACAAAGTGACTTAAATCGTTTTCGAGTCGTGCGCGTTATTTCTGTATACGTTTTAGATTTATTTAATTTCTATTCGTATTAATTTTACGTGAACAAAACCTGCAACCTTTTGGCGAAGAAATGGTCGGAAAGACGGCGATCGGTATCGACCTGGGTACCACCTATTCTTGTGTGGGTATCTGGCAACACGGAAAAGTAGAGGTGATCGCCAACGATCAAGGTAACAGGACCACTCCGAGTTATGTTGCGTTCACGGACACCGAACGGTTGATCGGCGACGGGGCCAAGAACCAGGTGGCCATGAATCCCGTGAACACGGTGTTCGACGCCAAACGTTTGATCGGACGTCGTTTCGACGACGAAAAGACGCAAGCGGACATCAAACACTGGCCGTTCAAAGTGATAAACGATTGCGGTAAGCCTAAAATCCAAGTGGAATTCAAAGGCGAACCGAAAGTGTTCGCGCCGGAAGAGATCAGTTCGATGGTGCTGACGAAAATGAAGGAGACAGCGGAAGCGTACTTGGGCCGCGAAGTGACGGACGCCGTGATCACGGTGCCGGCGTACTTTAACGATTCGCAGAGACAGGCGACAAAGGACGCGGGCGTGATAGCCGGCCTGAACGTGATGCGAATAATCAACGAACCGACAGCTGCGGCTTTGGCGTACGGTCTGGACAAGAACCTGAAAGGAGAGAGGAACGTGTTGATATTCGATCTGGGCGGCGGAACGTTCGACGTGTCGGTTCTGCAGATCGACGAGGGTTCGATATTCGAAGTGAAGTCGACGGCGGGCGACACGCACTTGGGCGGCGAAGACTTCGACAACCGGCTGGTATGTCATTTGGCGGAAGAGTTCAAGAGGAAATGCAAAAAAGACGTACATTCCAATCCGAGGGCGTTGAGGCGGTTGAGGACGGCCGCGGAACGGGCCAAGAGAACGTTGTCGTCTAGCTCGGAGGCCACCATAGAGATCGACGCTCTGATGGAAGGTGTGGATTTCTACACGCGAGTTTCCCGGGCCCGTTTCGAGGAGTTGTGCGCAGACCTGTTCAGATCGACTCTGCAACCGGTGGAAAAGGCGTTGGCGGACGCCAAGTTGGACAAGGGAGACATACACGACGTGGTGCTCGTGGGCGGTTCCACGAGGATCCCGAAGATCCAGAGTCTCCTGCAAAACTTTTTCTGCGGCAAACCGCTCAACCTGTCCATCAATCCCGACGAAGCCGTAGCCTACGGCGCCGCAGTACAGGCGGCCATCCTGAGCGGCGACACGAGTTCTGCGATTCAAGACGTGTTGCTCGTGGACGTCACCCCATTGTCGCTGGGCATCGAGACCGCGGGCGGAGTGATGACCAAAATCGTCGAGCGCAATTCCACTATTCCTTGCAAGCAAACCCAAACGTTCACGACGTACGCGGACAACCAACCGGCCGTCACCATCCAGGTGTTCGAAGGGGAAAGGGCCATGACTAAGGACAACAACCTGTTGGGAACGTTCGACCTGACCGGCATACCTCCGGCTCCCAGGGGTGTACCCAAGATCGAGGTGACTTTTGATATGGACGCCAACGGCATTTTGAACGTGTCGGCTAAGGATAACAGCTCTGGGCGCTCAAAGAACATCGTCATCAAGAACGACAAAGGTCGCCTGTCTCAAGCCGAAATCGATCGTATGCTCAGCGAAGCGGAACGGTACAAAGAAGAGGACGAACGACAGAAGGCCAAGATCGCGGCCAAGAACCAGTTGGAGAGCTACGTGTTCAGTGTTAAACAAGCGTTGGACGAGGCCGGCGACAAGTTGACCGAATCCGAGAAAAACACCGGCAAACAGGAATGCGACGCCGTCGTCCAGTGGTTGGACAACAATCAGTTGGCGGACAAAGAAGAGTACGAGTACAAACTCAAGGAAATCCAAAAGAGTTGCTCTGCTCTCATGATGAAGATACACGGTGCGGGACAACCCGGTGGCGCGCCTCCCGGTGCGCAGGGTTTCCCCGGTGCGCAAGGTTTCCCCGGCTCTAGAGGACCTACCGTCGAAGAAGTCGATTAATTATTAAAAAATATATCATCTCATAATATTTGTAAATACCGTTATAAACTGCATCCTAGATTATTATTTACTATTATGTTAGATTCCCTACCTATTAGTAGATGTAAGTTAAGACTGATTTTTTTTTATTTATTGTAATGTTTAAGTTTTCTCAAAAATATATTTATTAGCTGTACAGTCTATATTTGTGTTGTCTTTTAATTTGTCACCAATGCCACCTACTACTCGTATAATAACTCATATGTATTAATTAGCATTTGCACTGCAGTTAAAATAAATAATAGTATATGGTACGATGATATTATTGTTCTTATGTGAGGTATTATTTTGTGACTACGGCCCACGATGCAGAAGCGTATTTCAATACGTACCGCTTGTAGGCCTATGGAATATTTCCGCCCTTGATTATGATAAAATAAAATCTAACTAGGTAGGTATGCAAAACAAATTTTAATTATATTTTAAATAATTTAAATACAAAAACATAAGAAAAAAAGAAATAAAATGTTTGAATACGTTCTAAACTTCTCACTAATTAGACGATCGATTTACGTCGACATTTAGTGTTCTTTCAAATGTGTCAATTCAATTCGTTTAACATTTCATTATCTATCTAGAATAATGCTTAACTGTTCAACTTCTCATCAAGTTTAGTGGACCTTAAATAGTTAAATATTCTTTAAACCTATGACCACTTATCACGTGAGGCTAGACTTTATCTCATACAATCTTAAAATTGTTATTGGTTAATCAACATAATGAAAAAGTTACTACCTTCTAATAATATAACTAATTATAGCACAATAACTTTTTATACTGAATACTGGGAACTACGTAAATAGTAATCACTATAATTTGAATTATTTAAAAATGAATACTATATATTGTTAATCGCAAATTAGTAGTATTAATGTAAAATGAATTCACATAAGAATATTTATTGATGTAACAATAAATTATTAAAATAAGGTTAAATAACTTAAGGACAAAAAAAAACTCAAATGGTGGTTGAAAGTTGGTTTTATTTCATTGTTTTTACCATTCATTTTTTTTCATTAATTTACAAATTTACACTAAATTTGTATATAACAATACATCTTTTTGACATGAAAATAGTTGGATACACAGTTAATTTTAATAATACATAATAGAGAAAATAATATGTTATACACTAATTAAACGGGTAACGAGATTTAGTTGATATAAAAATTGTATAAGCAAGTTTTAACTTAAAATAGTTATTGAATGTCTAATATAATTTGGTCCTATTATAAAATATAATTTAGACTTCTTTTATTAAAATATTAATTTTAAATCCAGTAAAATAAAATTTATTTTCTAACTTACAACCATTTTTTTTATAATTATTTTATATTTTTTTTTGATGTAGCAGTAATTTAACTCCTAATTAACGTAGCAAAAAGCCAACATCATATTTTATTTTTTGAAAAAGAAAATTAATAAAGTACCAAATTTTGCATAACTTTTTAATAAGATTATTAATTTTTTTAATTTAGCAAATTTTTATTTTGTTTCTATAAGTCTTAAAACAAAAGTGGTACTTATTTATTTCATTAAGAAAAAATAAAAATTAACAATTTAGTTCCCCCCAATACATAATTTGACTTCAGCCCTTAAATCCCAAGTCAAATCATGAACATGAAATAAATTTTTGAATGATTTAATTAGGTCAAATACATAATAGTAAATAAAATTTTACCGTCCAAAATAAAACCAGAAAAAATTTTAGTTGGTAAGAAAACAATTGGGCTGAAGTAAAAGTTTTCATAAACCAATTTAAGAAAGAAATTTGGTAGGACGGGTTCCAGCTTTTGGTTTTATTTATTGTACCGTAACTGAGACAGCTGTATTCTCAGCACGAAATTTGGATCAATTCATAATAGTCACACTTGCATTAGAGATCTTTTCGCTAATTCAATAGCAACAAATTTTAATTTTTTTAAATATAATAAATAATATACTCTTATATACAATATATCGGACAACAGCGAGGGAATTTGTTTATACCATTAATATATACACAATTTATGCCAATGTGGCAAGGATGCAGTACTGTTCACGAAAGGCTTGATCCAAGAAGTTTAAGTAACCTTAGTGAGATACAGTACTACCATGCAAGGCAACATAAATTTCTTGTGAATTGAAAATAAAATAATACTAATAATAATAATAAAAAAAAAAACAAGAGAAGAGATTTTAGTTATGAATTTAGAAATTAAAATAAAAAATTTAAAGTTAACTGCAAATAGTTTTGAAATCAAATTTTTCTTTGGATTGATTGAAAAATAAAATGTATATATCTTGGGTTCTTGAGTCTTAAATTTAAGTATGTAGGTATTGAGTTTGTTATAGATACAAATATTTACAATAGTTGGGGAAGGAGAATTTTTCATTTACTAAGGTCCATTTCTTCATTAATATCTACATCTTCTGGTCGTGCAACATATAACCTTGGATCAATTACCTGCAAAAAAAAAAAAGAATAGAACATTATTCATATATTTATTTTCAATAAAAAAAGTAATAACATACTTAAGTGTAGTTTATTAAAAATCTATTAATTATTAATTAATTGTATACTATAAAATTAATTAGCAAAACAAGAAGTTATGACAATCAAATAAATTATACAAAAGTCCAATAATTTAAAATTAAATTTTATATAATAGAATTTTTCTGGAAATATACTTTAACCTATAGAATATTTTGATTTACAACCATAAAAAACTTAACTCTAGATTACATGCATTAAAAATATTCACGAGTTTTTAACATACATAGCCTTTTTGATCATGTATTAAAATATATCAATTAAAACTCAATAAATAAAAATATCAAATATAATCATTATTTTATTGCTCTTTAAATAAATAAAAATTGTCAAATGCTTAATTAAACTTTCATATAAATGTTATACAGTTTTTTCAATAGATAATGAACTTTGAATCCTTCTATAGTACAGACATCGAATTGTATACAATTGGGTTTTATATAATTTAAGTTTATCACCTAATTAGAAAGTACCTAAGGTTGGGTTGGATTAAAATTTCATATTTTTCAAGTTATGAACTAAATTCTAAAAGCCCAGTTTTTTGACCATGAAGCATGTGCTTTAGGGTTAATTTATAGTTCAATTCAAAAGTAAATTAAAAGTAACAAACATAAATAGAACAATCTCCATGAGAATTAGGGACTAGTGCACTACCATAATTAGTCACTTTGAATTAAACAATTTTATGAAACACATAATTTGATAAGTTTTTAAAACAGATAATGATATACGAAAAACTAATAAATTATATGATAAAGATAGCATTTAACAGCCATCCAATTAATGAAACAAATTAAAGTATAAATTAAATGCATAATATTATACTACCATTAGTTTTATATTGTACGAATAATACATAAACTCTAATACAATTGTCTTAAATAAAGATATGTATTATTTAAAAAAAAATTGGAATACTTTGTCATTAAATTTTTTTTTTAAATTTAATATTTCAATTCTTCTAATTATACTCTGTTCAAAATGAGATTGTGAATCAGCGGCAGCCAGTTTTTGTCGAGCATGGGTCAAGCAGACAACACCTGTTTATCAACATCACAGAGTCGACTATCTGTATACTTGCTGTGTAATAGTCACGCCCACAAGTTGACTGCAGATTCACAATCTCATTTTGAACACAGTATAGTGGGATCCTCAAGAAACAACACAAATACTCTTGTCTTCTAGATAAAGCAACAATTAATAAATGATTTTTATTTAAAGTACAGCCAGACAAGTATCTACAGCAATAAAATTATAAGGCTAGTCTTAAAGTAGATTATAGACATTTCAGCTTAAGGTCATTAAGCAAGAGCTACAAATAAAACTCAAATTAATTATTACCTACTCTTTATATTTACCTATAATGTTTTATTTTAAAATAATTATAATTAATATATGTTTGTATACTTTGGTATATTATATAAATATTAACATATAGTTTAGGGATTATTCATATAATAGAAAATGGTAGTATAATATGTATATTTGCTTTATTAAGTGGATGGTCATTTGATGAAAAAAAAAACCCATTTTTAATTAGTTTACTAAGTACAAAAATATTATTTCTATTTAATGAATTGGATAATTTCATACAATACACATGATTAGAGTAGACCAGTCGTTCCCTAACTTTTTCCTATCGCGGCACATTATTATTAGTTATTATAAGTAACGGCACACTTTGAATAAATATTATCTACTTATCGAATAATACATAGGTAACATCTGATTTGATAATTAATCATCTCATAATTTTAAAAGAAAAAATGAAAAAGTACTTCCATCTATGCCTATTAACGAATATTATTGGGTGCGCAATCCTTTTGCAGTAACATCAGATGTAATATCAGAACTTCAATCTGATCGCTCATTGAAATTAGAATTTATTTAATGAACTTTAACCGTTCCAGTTTTGGAGTCTTAATAAAACATAATATCCGATAATTACAGACATTTTAATAAATACATTATTACCATTTTCTACAACATAACTCTATGAACTTAGGTTTTTCACACTAACAAATATAAGAAATAAAAAACGTGAACTACTTTTATCAGTTGAACAAGAAATGCTGGTGTGCTAATTGTTGATCCTTCCTAGAATTGAACTAATATGCAAACTACATCAAAGCACGCACTTGTTTTACACTAAAATTTATTAAAGGTTAGGTAGTTCATTTTTATATTAATTATATTTAAGTATTTTGAAAAAAATCATTATATGTTTTTTTTTATAACAAAAGTTCAAGTAATCGTGGCACACCTTTTGGGAAACACTAGTATAGACTATAGAGAACTCTTGATGGATTAATTATCAGCAAAAAATATAAGAACTTCAATATAACCTTTTCTATAGACTATAAACTAAATAATAATAAATATAAATTTATGTTACTTCTATGAATTAAAATATAAAAAGGAGATAATAAATTATCATTTAATACTTATATTAGTGTACTTTAGTAAATAACTTACCTTAGGTATGGGTTTTATTTCTGTGCCTAATTCTTGTTCAATACGATGTAAAGCAAACCGGTCATCATAAGTGATAAGATTGATAGCTATACCAAGATGACCAAATCGACCTGACCTACCAATACGATGCAAATATGTTTCTGCCATTTTAGGAAAATCAAAGTTGATCACAACATTTACTGCTTGAACATCAATACCTCTCGTAAATAAGTCTGTTAGAAAAAAAATATTAATATTAAAATATAAACATTAATATAAATTCTAGAATTAATTTTATTACCAGAACAAACAAGATTGCGGCAAGATCCTTTTCTAAAATCATGGAATACACGATTACGATGTGCTTGGGCCATTTTAGCATGAATGTAATAACAACAATAGCCGAGATCAGTAATTTTTTTAGCAAGTAACTCCACACGTTGTGTTGAATTACAAAATATTATACTTTGATTTATTTGAAGCTAAAATATAACATTAATAAACAATGTAAGCATTTAATTAGAAAAAAAGAAATATTTTAGAATTACTTAACATTCTAATATTGCATACCTTTGAGAACAAAGTGTTCAAACAGTGAACTTTTTGTTTTTCTTGAACAAAAGCATAATACTGAGTTACTCCTTTCAAGGTTAACTCTTCCATCAAGTTTATTTCATATGGACTACGTAAATGTTTATCCTAAAACATAATTTTTTTTTTTAAATTTATCTATATACAAGTATACTATACCTCAAATAAGCCTGATGAAACTCGCACAAGCAACAGCACAGTGGACTGATAAGTGTCGTAATTTTCTCCAGACTTATTTGAAATAGAAAATTGTTTTATTTACAGTATTACAGTACGCACCATAAATTGTTTGACAGTCAGAGGGAATGTGGCAGAATACAGAAGGATTTGCCTCTCTGATGGTAACCTTGAAATTATATGATCTAACATACCTTTAAAATCTTGTGACAAGAGTTTATCTGCCTAAAAATAAAAATGACTTAATAATATTATTAAATCAAATGAGGAAGTAATAAAATGTATATTTACCTCATCTAAAACTAAAATCCGACAATGATCAACTTTAGCTATGCTTTTGTCTAGGAGATCCAATATTCTTCCAGGAGTGGCAATAATAACATGCACTAAAAATAAAATAGTACTATTATAATGAAGCATAATATAATATAATAATAAAATATTACAAAATTCTAAGATATAATGATGGGAATAAGAGTTGTTTATTGTAACATAATACATTCAGTGGTATGTTATTAACTTCAAACCTAAATGCAATACATAAGTATACAAAAAAAGTAGTCAGAATCACTATTTACTAAATTAAAGTAAACATATATATAATATTCATTTTTGGTTTATCAAAAAAATAGTAATGATAAAAAAATTTAGAACATTTAAGTAAATCTTTTTACGATTATACTAATGGTTTTATATAATTACTTAAAAAAAGTAAACCTAAATTCAATAAAGATTAAAAATCAGATTCATTAAAAATAAAAAACATTCATGTTATTAACAGATCTTGTTAAAGGGACATTGCTCGCATGTGTTGTCTCTGTCTTACTAAATGTAGATCATAGCAAATTTTCATTCAGCAGAACACATTTTGTGATGTTAGCTTTAATATTAATATTAATTTTTAAGTGAATTTACCTATTATCACATTTAAAGGTAAGAATATTATCTAGAAAATGTCATTTGCTATTATTGATATTATCATTTTAAAGTGAGTTATAGCTATGTAAAATATTCATAGGTGGTTAAAATAACAGATAGGTACAGCAACATTGAATACATACTAGAAATTGATTTAGTTATAAAACTTGGTTGTATTACATTTTATAATTTACTTTGCTCAAATTATAAAAAAAAAAAACTCAGGATCAAGTAAATACAATTTTTTTAACTCAATAACTAAGCACTATTATTTATAAACCATACATATCATACCAAGAATTTTAAATAATAAATTGCTCTCAAAAATTATTTCTCACTCATAAAGTTTAAGTGAAGGGGAATCCAAGTATATCATCATAGAGCAAATTAATTTACAATAAAATTTCCAAGGATTAGTATCTTTTGTTAAATAGTTATTTGTTATGTATTAATACATATACTAGAATTTATTACTTTATTGAGTTTATTATAGATACAATATGGTTTAACAATTATATATTTAAAATCTGAAATTATAGCTCTCAAACATTATATCTCACTCATATGTTTTAAATGAAGGGGAATCCAAAATATATCATCATAGAGCAGAATATATTCTAATAACCAACAATAATTATTTAAATATGAATCAAGATTCAAATATTTATTATCAAACAGTAAAAAAGACAAGTTATTTTCTTTGAATTTATCACAATGACAAACACTTTATGATCAAAAAACTGTATTATTAGAGAATAGGTGTAAGTATATAATTTTTAATATGATTTGGAATTAAGCTCTCAAATAATAAATCTCACTCATATATTTTAAGTGAAGGGGAATCCAAAATATATCATCATGGAGCAGAATATAATAGTAATAACAATTATCCAAGTAACTATTAATTATAATTCAAATATTTATTACCAAATAATAAAAAAAACTAGTTATTTTCTTTGAATTTATCACAATCACTTTATGATCAAAAAACTGTATTATTAGAGTATAGGTATTAGTAAATAATTCATAATATGATTTCAAATTAAACTCTCAAATATTAAATCTCACTCATACATTTTAAGTGAAGGGGAATCCAAATACTTTCATCATCGAGTAAAACTTATAATTTTCAAAAAAAAAAAAAAAATAGACGATTAATTTAAAATATAATATTTAATAGATAGTTATTTACTTATAGTATTTTCAGTGATTTTTAATGCACTATTAGCATAACTCTCGTCAAAAAACATTCATTAGAAAATTATTTGAAAATCTTACCTCTTTGGTAAATACGAAGAATATCATCCTTAAGATTAGTACCACCAGTAGTCACCATGACCCTAATGTCCAAGTGCTTTGCAAGTTCAATACATATTTGACTAGTTTGTAATGCTAATTCTCTAGTTGGCACAATCACAAGTGCTAAAAAATTAATTTAATTTTATAATAAAAATAACAAGCAGGAATTAACGATTTATACCTTGTATAACATCTAGTTTTGGGTCTACTTGTTCAAGTACTGGAATAGAATAAGCTCCAGTTTTTCCTGTGCCGTTTTTTGCTCTTGCCAATATATCTTTGCCAGAAAGTGCTATTGGGATACTTGCTTCTTGAATAGGACTAGGTTTTTCCCACCCTTTTTCAAATATACCCATCAATAATTCTCGTTTTAAACAGAATTCTTCAAAATCATTTCCTTTAGTTGAAGTTACATCCTGTAATCATATTTTAAATTTTAATGTATTTGATCACAAAGCATTCATTAAATATTTTACATACACTTGTTTTAATCCGGTGATCTTGAGGAGGAAGTTTAAGTTTGGCCTTCCAACCCGCATCATCTATTCCTTCAAAGCTACTAAACATATAAAAAAAATTATGTTGTATTTATAAATTTTGTAACTAGTATTACTTACATTCTGTTTAACTGTTTGCTGGGCATATTGAGGTTAATCCCAGAGTTATTGTGATTTGTAGCAAGCATCTAAACTTTTTTAAGGTTCTAAGGAACCAACGTGTGTACACAAAAAAAAATTGTTTTAATTTATGATAAAACAATCACTTTTTAACACTAAAACGTGTCTACTTAGACTTTATTATGTACAACAAATAAAAAAATAACAAACATTTAATAAAAATACCATGAAGTATTCACTTTTATCTTTATAAAAATGTAAGTTAAATTATAGAAAACTTATTTCACTTATGAAAATAATGTCTTTTTTTCTTGGGTTGATATCACTATCAACAAAGAGCTACAAAAAGCTGATTCAAATGAAGAAACTTTTAATAAACCTGAAAAAAAAAAATTACAATCAACAATAATACTTGATCAACATTTTTATATATAAATAGAAAAATAGAATAAATAAAAATTCCTAATTTTAACTTTTAAATTGTCAATTAAATATTTATCAAGACATTAAATACCTATAATCTAATATATTAATGGGTTTTACCACTAATATCTGTTGATACAGTAAAAGTTAGATAGCTATAAATTGTATTATCATGTTCTGTAATGACATTGTAGGATAATATTATTACTAAAGGTACCATACCTATTATAATTTTACTTTCAAAAATAATAATACAAATTGTTGATTAATTGAATGTATATTCAAATGTAACATTATTTGCATGTAGGTTAAACGTTAATACTTTTACCTATGTTACAGGGAAAACACTCTTGATCGTTTAGTTTGTTAAATTAAGTAAATATTATAAATTAAACTAAATTTAAAAATAAAACTTTACAACTAGTAAACTTGAATATTAGTAACTACCTATGATACCCTATGCGATTTAAGGTAGTTAGTTACTAATATTCAAGTTTACTAGTTGTATAGTTTTATTTTTAAATTTAATACTTATACATTTAATTTTAAAAAAATTAATAAAAATTAGTCATAAAAGAAATGTATGTTAAAATCATTATTTTCATAATTATCATCAATTATCAAATTATTATTAAAAATAGGAACCAGTTTGTTTAATCTACCCTTTTTTCATAAAATTATTCCTAGTCTAGACAATACAAATTATTTTCTGTTCTAAATCACTATGATAAAATGTAGTTAGGTTACTATCAGATTTAAGTAGATGTAATAGAATATTTATACATGTACACTTAATTAACATCTGAACCAAGTGCCAAATCTAAATTTCAAAATAAAAAATTAATCAAATACTGATTTACATAACATAAATATAATTTTTACAATTAAAATGTAAGTACTTAGTATTTACATAATTGTTTTGTTTAAAATTCTTGAATTTTACTAACCTACTTATAAAATTATTTAAAAAATTTATAAATATGTGAAAAAAGAAGCAATATTATTTTCAGAAAACTTGAAGAAAATCATCCAGCATCGCGAAACTTGTGAAATTATCGGCATTTTAAATTGACTTCTACTATAAATAGAATATGGAAAGTTAGAACAGATACACGCGGACGACGTACAGACGGGATTGGGTTATCGCTAACAACCGTAATTACCATTTACCTAAATACACACTTGGGATAATGAACAGTCTAAGTACTTGACGAATTATTACGTGAATGCAACATCGACTTATGGGATGTAATACAGGTGATTTATCGGCACAGCAGTGATTATTTGAAATTAAAACGATTCATCAGCTGACTGTGAATATAATTAATAAATACCATCGTTTCTGACGATCGGCTATTTGGGGGATGATGGAAAAACCCGTAGGACGGTCAGATAAGGCGATGCGACAAATTCCAAAACACAAATATACAAGACCCTCCCCTCCCCCCATATGGGGGCAGCCACTAGTAGTTGAACTATTGTCGAGAATGAAACACGGCGTTCTGGTTCTGGGTCAATACCAGGAAGTAGCACGCCATGTTTGGCACGAATTTGGAACACAAAAAAAGACGTGTCCCAACGGTTAGGAACATCACGGGTTCGGCTGGCTGGCAGCCTAACGTCTATGCGTATTCCTCTGCAGCCACTACCGGAAACCCATAAGTTTATCAGAGTACGACCACAACAATAACAATAACATCACACCACCGCTGCGACAAAATGGCGGCGGTCAGGTGTTCGGGCAGACAACGAGGTTTCTCGCCGGCGCCGCTCGCGCCATCAGTACATACGAACACGAAAATACACTTACCAGATCCAACGGCGGAATGTCCACGGGTGGCTCGCGTTTCGTGTTCAGATCGTCTGCCAGGCGGACGTCGTCTTTCGCAGTTCGGTTCGTTTTTCCAGAAAACGGGCAAAAAATAACATCTATAGTCGCACAATCAACGTATAAATGACGTCGCGCGAAACGGCGAAACGGTCGCAACACTCACAACAACAAAACGTTCGTTCCTCCACTCCTTCCCCGTCATCCCTTCCACGCACCGCGCGATCGTGGCCGCATCCCCCACCACGTGCCGCACGGTTAAAGTAGTTGTTCTCCGTGTACACTTGATCCCGTGGGGCGCAAGTACGTCTCTCGATAGCGGCGGCTAACAGTGTAGCCAACCCGTTTGGTCGTCAATCCGGAAGCCCACGACGACGAATAGCACAGTACGCCCACTGGCCACTTTTGGCGGGACATTTGACGACGACCAGCGATGTGATCACGTCACACACTCACACGCAAACATTAATTTTTTAATGCCGCTGTGGCGACACTCACGGTATTCGACGAGCGCTGTGACGTCGTAACGACGAACTTTTAAATTTGATATTTAATATTATTATTAAATTATCGAAACGTCATTATTTCTATGCCACTATGAGTTGCGTACGATGCCGCGTTCACCCCAGTGACTTAAAATCATTTAAACATACACACCACAATTTACGTCCATAACCATACTATACCCTATAGGAATCTATACTTTTACCTATTTACGTACATATATTGATTTTATTTTTTTTATTTAACGTTACGGCCGCGTTTCATTGTGCATCAAAACAGAAACTTCAAACCATTAAAGTACCTATAATGTTCGCGATATGTGGGTAAGCGAGAATAATTTATATTAATAAATATAATGGATGAGGTATATCGTATATCACATTTATATACATATATTATTATATTAATATACCTAGGTATATATTATATTATAAATCATAGTTATGCTATAATTATATATATATATATATATTATTTGTTAAGTATGTATATGTAGTGATGTTGGGTACAAATACAGTGATTCGTTATGTACGCTCACGTAGATTTTTTTCTTTAATTATGAATTTAAAAAAAAATTGTTATGCCTAATTAAACACCTTATTTTCAAACACATATATATGTTATAAAATGTAAGGAGTGTTCTGTTACAACTGTAGAAACTTCTCCTTTTAAAAAAGATTTTAATTGAATTTATTCTATACTATTTAATAAAAAAAACTGAAATACGAACGAATAGCTTCTAAGTTATTAAAATATAAAATAGGTATTAGGATAATATTATGTTTAATGACACGGAGACATATTATATTATTTAGTTTTTAGTAGTTTCAATAATTAAGAAACTATTCGCAAAGATTGATTTAGATTTTAGATGGTTCAGAAAAATCATGTAATGATGACCAATTATAAAGGGTGTTTGTCATTTGCAGTGGCGGATCCAGACTGGGGCGATCGCCCCCCCCCCCGTTCTATCTCATAAAAAATAGTTTAAGTCCCTGATTTTAGTTTTTAACGTAATTATACTTCAAGGGTAACAAAATTATAGTGATATATTTTTTTATTACTATTATCTACTATAAAAAATATTTTTTTTTGTTCTGTACGAGACTGTGGAAAGTAACATATGTATGTACCTAAATAAATACTTAATCAAAATTAATGTGTGCCCTTTAAAAATCGTCCCCCCCCCCTGTTATCTCGGTCTGGATCCGCCCCTGGTCATTTGAATAAAGAAGTTGATATTTATGATATTTTATGTACAATATTATATTAAATATTTAATACAGTTGTCAGTTACTGTAAACTATTATGTGCTTTTAAAAACCTTGCACCTAATATTTTATGCTTTTATTTAATTCAAACCTAGTAGTCATTCTAAAATTCTATACATATAACGATATAAGTTTATGAAAATGAATAGGTATAATGATATTAAAATTCATTAAATATTTAAAGATACGTCGAAATGTTCATAAAAAAATTGCTCCAGAATACAAAATTAAAAGGGGATAGTAGATAACAATTTTACTGTATCTGCACACTGCAGTACTGCAGTAGCCAGTAGGTGTCGAATGTACCTCGCCATTGAGTAGGTCACTATAATGTATGTATTAAATTTGAATTCAACGATGAATAACTGCAAACGATAAACGATTCTGAACAGAGATTGTCTGTCAGCCTATATAACTAAGTAATAAGTATATTTTAATATTTTATGATATATATATGCGTATTAACGATTAAATATTAGTATTGCCATTAAAGTAATTTATTTTACAATAAGTAATCCGTTTGTGACTATACAACATCATTGCAATTGACAATTGCATTGTATGTATAAAGTTCAATAATATACATATGTTAAAATTTCAACTTTCAAGTACCAATAATATTTTTAAATAATTAAAATCCCTAGTCTACGCATAAATATTTAATTTCATTCAAATTTTGAAATTAATACAGTAAAAACTCCCTTAACGGCTAACGAAGACCTCCTTATAGCAGAGTTTTATTTTAGGAATGGGGAAACCTCCAAATAGAAGACACCTATTCAATCTTAATTTAAAAATAAAGAAAAAAATATGACAGAAAACCCGCTTTTACTTGTTTGACAATAACAAATTGGTTCATAAACCGATTTTTTTGCCAAAATTGAATTATATTTATATATGTATTATTCACTATGCATTCCTTATTTTATATTTTCATAATATATATTATAGAATTTATTATATCAATAGATCATTAAATAATAACACTATAACCTAGCGCATATATTTTTACGTTACCCCCTTTGAATAGTGGACGAAATTTTGGTGTCTGAGAATTTCCGCTATTTAGAGGTTTTACTATACAAAAATAAATTGTGTTTATATATTTTTTATATTTAATTAGTGTCAGCTTTAAATGAGAAACCTAGTACTATAATTTCAGGCTTTTGACTGAGCAAATATTTTTTTAACTATATTTATTTAAAAAAAAAAAATGTTAAACGTCTATAAATAGTTAAAAAATAGTCAAATTTATTTAAAAATTACGTCATTCATAATTTAATAAAAAAGTATATATTAAATTAACTTAATCTATTAATTTGATCACTTGTAAAAAATAAAACACTTATTTTTGTATTTGAGTTACATAAAATTAAAAATACACAAAATCGATTTTGCCGAAAATTAGTTTTGCATATAAAATTCTTGTTTTAAAAAAAATTTTGTTTTAGTTTTTACTGACTATATTTTGATTAAAATCGGATTTTGTCCTCTCAAAAGTACCAACTAGATCCAATTTGCTACCAAATCATCCTCACAAAGCAAAATCGAAGCATTTTTTTTTTACTATACAATGTATAATTTATATACCTACACACACACAAGAATAAATTATATCGTTGTAAAATCAATACTACATTAATGCTCCGCTCAAAATCTAAACTACAAGTTGTCCATTAAAATAGTAAAAAATTATGGCTTTTACTCAGTTCTCAAACTGTCTAGTGAAATTATATCTATTTTTTAAATTTCAAAAATGTAGTGATGTATTTATGTACCTATAATATACACACAACATTTCATATTATGTAATTAATGTTAGGCTTTATAATATATACTCACGTTTGTTCAAGCGTAATTTAGTGTTATATTTGACAAATTATTAAAAGTAGTGACATTAAATATTATATAATTTACTGAAATACGATTGGTGAAAGTATACAAATCAACAAACAACAGTGATATTTTTAGGTGGGGGGTTAATGGGTCAGCTAATCTATAGTATACTACACTAGCATCCGTAAAAGAACCATGAAGAGTGGCTTTATTTTAATGGTAAACTTGAAATTTAGACCATTTAAAAGATAATATAATTATACTTACCTATAAAATAAATATAATTTAAAAAATAATGTATTATAAATAATATATTAAAAAATATGGTAGATACATATATCATATTTTTATATCAATGTTTAGTAAATTAATATTAAAATTTGATATCGATTATATATAAAATGATATAATATTCAACCAAAAATAGTTTATTAAACATTAACCATTAACCTATCTATTTCTATATTATTCATTATGGATAAATAAATATAGCTTTCCACTTTCTTGTTAGGTATAATAATTTATTTGAGAATAAATATTTTTTAATTTTTACTAAGTATGTACAATTAATATATTGAATAAGTAAATAAAACATGAAAAATGTAATAATATATATTTTAATTATAATTTTCATATATCTACTACATCAAAATTACTTATATACCTACTTTATGTATGATTTGCATGGACAATTACAATAACGATAGTATTTAATAACTTCTAAGATAATATTATTTAATCTAATACAAAAAAGTGTTTTAACAAATTAAATAATTTTAAACAATCCTTGGCGATGTAAAATTATTATAAACAGTCCAAATAATAAATATGTCATCATTGTGTATTATCAATGGTTAATAGATTTATCTATCTTAAATAATATTCTAATATTATTTATTTATTTTATCATAAACCAGAATATGGAGGATATTATTTCACTTAATGCTCTTATTTTTTATAGCACTGTAGCCTGTATAGGGACAATCAGTTTTACCATTGATTATAGAGTAGACTATTCTATAATCAATAGTTTTACTAATGAGTAAACCCACTTAAATTTAATAATTATCATTCGATACGATATAAACTTTGGATATATCATGTTTATGTATTATATAGTACATATATATATATATATAAGGTGATTATTTTAAAAGTGAACAGTTATTTTCTCTAAAAATTTAAGTGATAATTTTAAGTTAGTACTAAACAACATTTTCTAATAAAAATGATATTTTTGACTATTTTTTATCGCTATAATTTTTATATTTTTAGTATTTTAAATGTAACCAATGCAAGCCTAATATCATGCATTATTTCAATGTAGACAACTATAGAAAAATCTAGTTTTGGACGAATAATAATTGATTTTTTAATTTTTGTATTTAATGTTTAAGTTGAATGAAGGAATGAAGTGGACAATATTGGTCTTCTAATCTGCTCATCTATTATAGATGTCTATTTTTACATAAAGTGCATGTCTATGTTTTACGCGGAATTGCGATGACATATATGATATATAATATGTATGACACTTTGGTATGATAAAAATAAAAGTATACCTATTAATCTATTATATTATACTAGTATAATATCTGAAAAAAGTATATTTTCAAAAACGTTTAACATTTTTGATAAAACGAGTAATTTACCTTTAAAATTATCATCCTGTTTATAATTTTTCAAACATTTTTTTGTGTTTATATGTAACTATGAAATATTAATTAATAACTACTCTACTATATTATGATTATCTAAATGTAAACAATATATATGTATATTTTCTTTTATATGAACATTTTTTTATCGTCATATATAAAATATCTGAGAAATGCAATTAATACAGATGAAAATACATAAGTACCAAAAACGGTTGTCTACAACTACTAAGCTCGTAATTAATAGAACTAGAATAGATTTAAGTATATATTTTTAAATACTACCAAATAAAAGATATTGATCAGTGGCTGAATTACTGAAATATTAGGACTACAGCTTAGAATTTCTACCGTTATTTATTCTTAAAAAAAAATGATATACCTTTATACAGACATTAGGTATAATACATAAAAATAAATACATTTTTATTTAGTATTTAAAATACCTATTTGTCTCATATTCATAGTTATGTATTATAAAATCTAAATGTCTCCTTTGAACAAGACATCATCATGTATCGATTACAGACCTATCATAGGTGTAACTATAGGATTTAATAGTTACAGGGTCTAGAGTCCTAGAAACTCAAAGTTAAAAATAATTTGAAGGCTAATTGAGGCTAAAAAGTAAAACCTTATAGGGGGGCTAAATACAAATACAAGGGGCTAAGCCCTCTAGCCATCCCTAGTTACGCCGATGTACAGACCAGATCTTGCATAATATTAAATAGTAATTATCACCGTTTCACTTTTATTTATACGTTATACGTATCATCGATGTTTTCTATATGTGCAGTGATAAGGAGATGGAAATGCTGCCTACAAAATTGCATTGATCTGAAGGAAACATTAGACAGAGTGCTTATTTTTTTACAAACGACATTCGAACGTCAAAAATACAAATTTCCTTTTAGAGTTGTATCGGCACTTAATTGGCGTACGGACAATTCTGATGTACGGAACTCGTTCGTAGCGCGTAAAAAATAGATCCCAGATCAATTGATCTTTTTAAGTAAGAATTTAGACATTTTATAGACTATTGCAATATAAACTTTATAAAAAAATAAAAATGTATCTATTTTGACTTAGGTAATTTTTATCATCTTTTTTATTATGCTAAACAAATATTAAATAAAGGCTTACTAATTTTTATTCAACCCCATGCATTTTCAGGGACGTGTTGGCCGTTAAAGTTTTTCAGTTGTTTAGAGTTGATATATATACGATGTGTGATCTGCAGAATTAATCATGTAGATTTATTTTGAATTAAAACTTAAAACGAAATTTTGTCAACTGTAGTTCAAAATATGCCCATAGAGGCCAGAGATAATTTTTATCAGAGGATCATAAGCTCACTTCTTTAGATCTGAACAGTGATTATAAGTAAAAAAACAAATAACTATACATCTGATACAATATCTGAAATTTCATAACAATTTATGCATTTATTAATGTTTTTTTAGTTATAATCTTACGTTCAGGATAACATAATTAAAACTTAAACTAAGACTAAAAATAAATATTAAAACAAAATAAGTTTTTAGTATATTAAACTATGTCAAAGTTAAGTAAAGATAAAGCAAAGATCACATTTTATTTTATACTTAGACACTAGTTTTTCTTTTTTATTAATACATTTGTTGATTTTTTTTTTATTAAATATTTGATAAATACAATAATATCTATCAGTTTCAATTCAAAAATATTGAAATAAAATTAACTATGAAAAATATTTTATACGTCATAATCTATTAACGTAATATACATTAATACCGCACCTATATATATAACATTGTAATAATGGTTATGTGTTATTTTATGGTATCACATCATGCAATGCTTTTATTACTTAAAATTTGAACATAATAAATTATTATTATTGTAGAATATAATCAGTTAACACTTGACATTATTAAATGCGATATGTATGCGTTCTTTATAAACGTGAAATATAATGTAATTGTATTACAATGTATAAATGTAATAATTAACCAATTATTAGTTTTTGTATTTCTTGTCTATTTAATTTAATATTTTTATTGTTAAACAGTAAACTATATTTGTCAATTATTAATAGTGTAAATAATAAATAATTTAGCTTTTAGATTATTGTTACCTACATTACTATAGATGAGTTAAATAGCCTACTATATTAATTATTTTTTATTATTCTCATTTTTATGCTATTGACCAAGTTCTTTATTATAAATTATAATTAATTATCATCATTCGTCAGTATATTATTGTATGTGAGTACCTTTTCCTAGTTTACCTAGTATTTAAATTTGTGTTTTTTAATGCAGTATGTATTGCCTTTTCAGTTACTGATAGCATAGTTAATGTTTTTAAAAAATGCCTATATTAGCTATTTTATGTACATTATACTATTATATGCACCCATTTAATAAATTATATTGAAGTAATAATTTTTTTTTAAATTTAATTTTCAAAAATGTAATGGAGTAATATAGAATATTACATATATGTAATAATATACTTATATTATACCTGTTATAGGTATACCTACTGCACGTATTATACTTATAATAAATATAATATAAAAAAATATAATAAAACAGTAGATGTCTATTTCAAAGGCTCTTAAAAATGTATGTAGCAACTAGCAGTACATACGTTACATTACTTTTTTTTAATTTAAGCAAAAAAACTTATTAGATATCTTGAATTCAGCAGATTTCAAAAGATACAATCAAGGGTTTAAAGTTTTAGATACAATTTCATATGTTCTCGAAAAAAAAATCATATCGCATATTTTATAAGGTTTGGTATCACAGCAGGTGCTTATTAAAAAAAAAAAAAAAAAATTGCATTCAGTCTTTCTGCAGTCATGTATATTATTTTTCTAGTAGATATTTCAGTACTCGTTTCAGTAAAGTGCTTTCGAGTTAGCTAAAATCTTTTCGGGTGCTCTTCAATAAGGTGGAAGGTACCCATTTACTCTACATTTACGTTTTAGAACAACACATTACAACGTGCTAAGCCCGTTGGTCACCGATTAATGCTGATAACTAGGCTAATTCTAACCCCATTATCACTTCTCACTATCTTTAAAATCACCTTTCCATCATGGTAAACTAGTACATAAAATGGAGGTTAAAAATAAATAAATCTAAATCTATACATAACATATTAATTATCCTCAGATTAATTGTGCCTTGCCTTGATGTCTTTATCAATGGTATGAAAATTCCAATTTTATAAATAATTAAATATTTTGGGTTAACTTTAGAGTTTAGAACTTATATTTTTCTATTATAAGCAATTCAATCTAAATTCTCAACTATGTCTATTTAAAGCATTTATTAATAATAATAAACACATTAAAACCAATAAAACTGCTCATCTATAAATCCTTAATTAAACTAATCTAAACGAATGTGGAAACTAAAAAAACTTAAACTTAAAATCTGAATAAAAATCAAATATTTCAAAGTATAATATTAGAAAACTTAAACTAGTAAATTCATCTTTTTACATTTCAAACAATATGATACATTCTTTAACCTAAAATTAAAATTAGTTTATGAAGAAGCTAAAATACATTACCAACACTCTCACAACTGTCTTACCTCCAAAAATAACCCATTAGTACGAAATCCCATAGTCCCTTCCATTCCTGGAACCCAGGACCCACCCAGACATTTCAAACTAAAATTATGTCATGATCTCCAGATCTCCTTGACACCCCGCCCCAATTTACACTATAACTAGGTTTACTTTCGATTAAAAAAAGAAATCATCCGTGAGTATATTAATGGACGACTGTTCACTTCAAAACTTATCACGAAATAATTCAATTGAATGAAATAATAAAAGTATTAAAATAATTAATTACTTATCATATTATTATGATGTATTTCTTATAATTAGCTTATTAACGTGATAATATTATATAAGTATATGTATCAATAGTTACTCAATATAGTAATGTACCCTTAATAGTTAACACGTCATATTATGTTATATATTAATTGTGCCCCTTCAGTACAGCAGGTAGATAGATAATTTTTATTGCAATAATAGAATATATTATATATAGATACATCATTTTAAAAATATTAGTTAATATTACAGCATGTCCCATGGACGAAACTATGGCGTGGGCCAACTGGGCCATGACCCAGGCTTATTGGCTCCGTATTAATGTATACAATATACATTTGCTACCTAAGAACATATTATTTTAAATGTAATAAAATAAATTACTTATGTTATACATTTGTACTGTAATAAAAAACATTGGTGTTCCCTATCGCCCTCCGCCCTTTCCTTTGGATATGATAGGTGCAAAATGACTCTCATATAGTCTCATAAATGGCCCAGTCTAATGAAAATGTCTAGTTCCGCCTATGGCATGTCCTATACCTAAGCGGTTAAACTAATCTTGTGCTGGGGCAAATATAGTATATTGTAAATAATGAAAAAAAGGGATCTTGTATATATTGTATTAAATTTTAAAACTTTATTTAAGTACTTATAATTAATAATTTTATCCTAAGCCAATAAAAACTAAAAGAAAAGACAAATTTCGACAATTTCAATTATTTAAATAAATCTCAAAACGAAACAATGTAACAGAAATAATATAACATTTAAAATATTATATAGTAGGTATAGTAGTAGTAGAAAATTAATTTTGAATACCGGACTATATTAAATAACACCCTAATAGTATATTATATATTTTATTAATCTATGTTAATAACCATATCAGAGGCTATATCTACTATATGTCTATATTATATATACAAGGTAATCCATTTAAGTGAACTTCGAAATATAAACAATTTAGTTAGTATAATATGGTGTTGGTGTCTATAATTGTAGTGGAATAAGGATAGGTGTTACTTTTTTACAACAGCTATATAATGAGCATTAGACATTAGGACTATTAGGTATGAGTGGTATTACATTAGTTAAATTCACAAATTAGATCTTAGTTCGTAGTTATATTATATTTACAATTTATTTTTTAAGACTAGGTGGTAAAGTAAACAGAACTAGTTTTTTATGCAGTTTTCTAGAGATTTAATTAAAATAAAATTTTCTATTCCAAAAATTATAAAGAATAATATTTTCAAAGATCTGATTATCATTTTGACAACAATTAACAAAATATTCTATTTAAAAAAATTAATATCGTTTAAAATTTTTTATTATTTTTTTAGTTGAATATAATTAATAAAATTCAAAACCAATGATTTTAAATCCTCATAATATTATTCTCTATTCTCTGTATTTTTTTAATAAATGATTTAACCATTAAGATTACTCAAAATCCACTTGAAAGACTACGCATGAATATTTTTTGTTTTTGGTGCGTGCCACGTGAATCAGAAAGAAAGAGAAAGTAAATTGAAAATATTATTATTTTTTTTTTTTTTTTAATAATAATAATAAATAATACGAAACACATTATAAACATATGAATGGTGAGGATAAATTATTTAAGATTTTTGTTTTAACCACTAAAAATAAAATATATTTATTGTTTCATTGAATTTTAGAAGATTCAACAGTATGTACTTAACTTACTCCTAATATTATTCAAAAGTTGCTGTGGCCTAGGTGCTGGAAGGAGGGGTGAAGTAACTATGATCTAAGCATCTACTTACTTACCTGTCTAAATGTAAATATTTCATATATTATATATATAAAAGCTCAGTGGCGTAGGCAGGATTTTAAAAGGGGGCCAAACCTAAAATACTAAAAAAACACAATTAACAATAATTAATAAATAATAAATTATATTAAGTTGATAATATAGTCGAGGGGGGTAGGGGCATAGGTGCATGGCCTATTGTTCCACATGGCTACTCCACTGTATAGGCATTTACTAGTATACCTACTATAAATGTATCATCTATATGACTATATATTAAATATACCTAGGTACCTATCGTTATATATAGGGAATGGATTTAAATGCTCTAAGAACCAAGAAAAATGCCTTAAAAATACAATTTAATGTACTCATAATAGAATTTTTTTTTTTAAATGCTCTTAAAATTATTATTAACATTGAAAAATATTGTTTTGTTGTTTTATTAATACGAAATTATATACGATAGTGCGAAACTAAACTCAACAGTGTCATACGAAATCATGATTTAGTTAAATAGCTTATCTTTATCTAATTGTATGTATGTACCTATAAGTGTCTACGGTGTAGATTTTACACGTGTCAACAATAATTTCGTTCGACAAACCGTATTATAGTTGGTGTCATATATATGATTTATCTGATCGGTAAAAACATAATAACAAATAAAACAAATAATAAAAATAGAAGTACAACTAAGCAAAATAAATAATATTTTATTTTATTTTTTCAGAATGAATTTTAATAAATTTTTTAACAAATTGTATCCATTTTTTTTTTAAATGACTTAAAAACATAAAAATTTACTAAAATGTCAAAAAAAAAAAAATAAATAAAAGTTACATTTTACTAGTTATTAGTAACTATATAGCATTTTCCGTAGGTACTTATAATATAAAAATATAGGTAATATTTGTTTTTCGGTGTTTAAACAAACTATAAATATTATGTAATAATAATATTATAATATGGTGTTGAAGTACAAGTACTTAGGTACCTTAGTGCCTATATAATATATAAAGTCATAAATAGTTGTAATTATTGCTTAGTCTCTAATTTCTATTTAGTACCTATTTAATGTAATATAGTCTACTACTTAACAAGCTAGGTACCTACTTTACTATGTCGGTAGGCATCAACTATTAAGTTTAGTTTTTAGTAAGTTGTAACTTGTAAGTATAGCTTATAGGCACATATTACATAATTTGGTCGTAGGTAATAACATATAGCATTGATTATAAATAATATAGTATTTTAAGTTCCAATATTTATAATCAGTCAATCAGTGGTAATTGCCAAAAGGTATGTACTAATTATTGAGTAATGTTAAATACGCTTTAATGCTATTGTCATCGTGTCATTAAAATTACTGACCTTCAGTTTTACATTTCATATTACTGATCATTGATCAACATCGACAACATCTATTATCTAATTAGAGCCTTCGTACACCGTTATAATCTATAAGTCATAATATTTTATTCTATACCTATTTATATTAATTCCAAACAATACGTATTAATGTGCTACAATTCCTTCTTCGATTTTAATTTTGAAAAAATATTTTAATATTTTTAATTATCTATAATAGAATTTAATTATTAATTTTTATCAATTCTAATTTCTAAAGCTAGAAGCTAACATATAGTTATACAATATTTAATATATTAATAATAATAATATTATGTAATATGTACCTAACTGGCTGACTAAGTAAAACCACAGAACGTAAAACCTAAGTAAAATAGTAGATATAATATTCCAATAATCCTATTTGAACATTAATGCCAACCTATAATTATTATTACGTTTTAATTTTTAAACGAAAACTGATAAAAGACTTATCATTTGCTTAAAGAATGATAAATAAGTATTAGATAACATTATTTAACTGTAATAAATAATAAAACATTTTAGAAAATGATGCACTTCTATAGACTATAGTTTTATTATAATTGTAATAATTTCTTTACTTTTAAATGTTTTCAGACCAGACATAAATTGATAATATAAAACAGTTTTATGACTAATTTCTAGTGATGTGTATGTGATCATTAACAAAGAAAGTACCTTTTGCATGTTTACAATTTGACGACTATGTTTTCTTCTAAAACGTTCTTATTAGATTATTAACTTGTCTAGATAAATATTATTTAAGATGTCTGAAGAGGAAGATGAAGGATGGTATGTATATACAAGCTACCTATATAATATTATGTTCACTGATTATATGATTTATGTATAGGATGAAAGCATTAGAAAAAGCACTTTGTGAGAAAGACGAGTCTCCACTTAGTGAAGAATCTGGAAATTTTACTGTAATAGCTAATGAATGTAGGGGTCAAATGTGGCGTCAGTTACTGACCCGTGATGATGATACTATTCAAACTTTGTTAGATGAGAGACCAATTATAAAGAACATAGAACAATTGGAGGTTGACTGTCAAATGTTAATTGGTATGTGAATAAACAAAAATTATTAAAGTATTAAAAACATTTTAATGTATCTATTTCTAAATATGTTTAGCTTCTTTAGAAATTGAAGACGAAGAAGAAAAATTAAATTGTTTGTCAGACACTGAAGCTATATTGGTGACAATGTGCAAAATATATAATACAGACACGTATGATATAAGTAAGAGATGGCCATCAATAATTCGACCAATCATATCATTAAAACTACCTCGAATTGATACATATACTATGTTCCGCGCGATCGATGAAGAGTACTTAGCTAAACATCAAGACTGTAATCATTTACTACGGATATTGTTATTATATCATGATCCAGAATTGTGTAATTTATTAGATTCTCTAAAATTGGGGCCAGAACTTTATAGTGACTCATGGGTATCTATTAATTTATTGATCTATACAAAATTTTTCAATAATTGCTAATTTTAATTATTATTTTTTTTTTCAATTAGATACAAACTTTATTTTCTGAAACATGTTCTTTAGAAGTAATTTTAATTATTTGGGATTTATACTTAGCAAAAAAAGACAGGTTTTTTATATTTTTTTTGGCTTTAGTATTCATCATCAATGCAAGGTAAATTTTTTATAACAAATATTTATCCAAGTCTAATATTTTAAATCTTATATTAGGGATCATATCTTTTCATTAAAACATCAACCTAAAACACAATTGATAGAAATTCTTGGAAATTTGCCATCACAATTGGCCATAGATGATATAAACGATTTTTGGTCTTTGGCAGAATATTATGATAAACAAACACCTTCATCTTTTATAAAAGTATGTAATTAAATATCTGTTAAAGTCAATACTTAGTATTTTGAATTATTTTCAGGATATTGCTGGATATATTTTTGACCTAAAGCAACAGGATAAAGGAATTTCTCAAATGTTATGCCTTCCAATTAGTGTAACTGAATTAGTGTCTCATACAAATAAGACAGTCACAAACAGTTTGAAATTTTTTGTAATGGATTGCAGACCTGCAGAGCAATACAATGCTGGACATTTGCCTATTGCCTTTCCGCTAGATAGTACTTTAGTATGCACCATTATTTATTTATTTTTTTTTTTTAGCATAAGGCTTTCTATGAAACCCAGATAAGTATACTTTTCAAAACTTTTTGGAATGATCAAAGAACACTAATTTATAAATAGTTCAACATTTTATTGAAAATTATATTTGTTTAAAATTTTGAATTTTATGAAAAATATAACATGTATCAACAATGTTGGTTTATCTATGATATATTTTTTATACACAACTCATAATAATTCGACATGATATTACCTGGTTTCTTTTCCATAATTATTATTTTTTTATTCATTTAAAAATTGATTATGATATTTTAAATAAAACAAAACTATATTTACATTAACTGAGTTATGGAATAATTGAATATATGCATACTACTTATATTTACTTAATTTTTTTAATACATTAAAATGTTACCAATTATTTGCAGCAAAAATCAGATAGGTCCTTCTTATAAATAATAAGATTTCATGTTAAAAATAACATTCAATATTTATTTTGTTTTTAAAGCTTTTGGAAGATCCTGTTTCTTTTTGGACTGCTGTTGAAGGGCTATTATCATGTCAGAAGCAGAGCTTTGTTGAGGGCCGTTCAGGAGGAGGAGAACATTGGTGTTTCTCAGGTTGTGGTAGTGGTTTAGATGCTAACCAAAATACTCACATGGTTGTTTCTGCATTTTTACAAAAACATTCTCTCTATGTTTCTATGCTTAATGGTGGCTATCAGGGTTTGTATTTTTCTTCTTAGAAATAGTTAAAATTGTTATTTTATTCATAATCTCCATTTTAATAGCACTTCATGAATATTTTGAAAAAAACAATATTGATGGCTTGAGTGATCATGATCGTAAACGATGTTCACAGTGTCTAAGTAGTCCAAATCAAAATAAAGAACGATTGACTCAAACAAATTCAACTAATGAATTGTTTTCTAAACTTGGGTAAAGAATGTTCAAAATATTTCATTGTTTTTCAAACGCACAATTACATGTATAAATATATTATAGTGTGGCAATGAGATCCAAATCGTTTGAAGTCAAAGGTAAATTAATGGATTTTTTATCAAGTAATAACAATAGTACAAAAAATGAAAAAACAAATGGAGGTAGCAAAAGATATAGAAATATGGCACCAGTTTTTGCAATAGATGAAGATGACAATAATCAAGATTCAGAAGGTATTTAAAAAAGAAATTATATTTTCATTATTAATAAACCTTAAGTTTCAATTTTAATTAGATGAACCAGATGATGTAGCTCATTATAATAGTTTATCGATGCTATTAAATAAATTCAATGTAATTGCATCATTTGATTGTCAACATATCAGAGATGACGGAACAGTAATTCCAGGGTAATAAACTAATAATTAATTCTTTGATGAATTAAAAAATTGTTTAATATGATGTTTATATACTTTTTAAAATAGGAAATTGGTGTTGACAAAAAATAACCTGATAATTGTTGAAGTAGACACAAAAGATTCTAATAAAATTTGTTCACTGGTAAATCATTCACTGGGAACTATTTTGAATATTAAATGTCGTAAAAAACGACCTGATTTAATTATTTTTGAATATTCTGGACCAGAAAAAGATATAGACAGGTTATTATTAATATTTTGTTTATTAAGTTATGTTATGTGTTTAATATGAGAAGAATAAGCGTAATAGAAGTAATACTTTAGTTGATACTTGATAAACATATTTAAATACTTAAAAAATTTATGTTTTGTTATAGTGTATGTTGTACAATGATTTATAGTATATAAATGTATGTTTGTATTATTTTTAATAGTATAAAACATGTCATACCAGGATCGTTATCTAAATCTCGTATATTGTAACCTACATAGCTAAAACAAGTTTCAACTCCTACTGATGAAAATAAATTATTTTATTTTACATTAACATGATACATTAATAAAATTAAGAATAACATTGAAGATTTTTTAAGTAGTATTTTGTATTATTCATTTTAGCTGTATTTTGAATAGCTTGTATAATTTACATTTTTTATTAATAAACATGTATAATAAAGATACACAATTTCTAAAAAATAATAATTTTCAAGTGAAAGCTCTAATATCACTTATTTAAATTTTTGCATTTAACATGTGTATATGAAAAATTAATAAATTTTGTTTGATATTCTATGAAATATTATACATTTATAATTATTTTGAATTAAAAAAATTTAAATACTCAAGGTTTTTTAAACAATGGTTCCCAAACTAATTTTATTGGCACATTGCTAACTGTTAAACATTGTGATATACTTTCAATACATATTTTTCACTTCTTGATAATAAATAATTTATGGTAATTGGAAAAAACAAATTTCTCAAATAAATTTATATTTTTTTTATAAATAGTGAGGACTAAAAAAAAAATTATATCTATTTATAAAAGTGAAGTAACAAGAAAAGAACAAAAAATACTGAAATAGCTATTGATAAATGTTTTGTTAAAATAGAATTTAGACTGATTGTATATTTGTAGGTAGAAATTTAATAATAGTTTTCAGTTCGTAGTATTTTAATAATCCTTAATATTAATACAAGTACCAATTATTTTAATTTTATTAAAGTACTTTGGTGTATATTAAGCCATTTTATTCAATTTTACAAAATAATATTGGTTTGGTAGTTGAGAAATCTAAAATTTAGAATTATTTGTATTAGTTTTTTTTTAAACTAAAAAATATCTATTTAAGAAAATATAATGATTTAAACTTTAATATTATTACTATTACTCGTATTCTAGATCATATTATATATGAAATTATTTTAATTTTATTGTTTTTAGATTTTTAATACCACAATCACAAAAAGCTACTGATATAATAAGCAAGCAAATATTGGATTACATTGAGCGTACTGAAAGCTGATCAATTTTGTACAAATTGCTAAAACAACATTTTTTATCAAAAAAAAAAAAAAATTCAATACAATTACTTAATACAAATAATTAGAAGTTAGTGAATACATTGTTTTAATAATAATAAAAAAAAAAATTATTTTATTAAAAAAAACAAATTAAGATTGCTCATTTATTAGCTTCATGAATGTTTTTCATAAACATTATGCGAAACAAAATAAATCTTTACTAGAAAAGTATATAAAATATATATTATTTCATAATTTATTGTTTTGAATTCATTTTAGTTATTGAAAAATTTGAAATAAATTTTTTTATTGAAAGGTCGTTTTAAATCGTTAAAATTATGAAATTAATGTTGATTGTATTATATCTACGGTTCATTATTCTTAACTTTTTTAAATATGATTATTTATATTATGATTTGTTCTTGTTTATTTTAATTAGGTATATTATTAGAAATTTAAATAATGTTATTTTGTTTTTAATTATTAAGTTGTTAAAATTATGAAAAAACTAAAAAGCCTTATTCTTAATATTTTAAAAACAGTCTATAAATAAAGTTTGTATTATACTTTCACATACTTACTTTAATTGTCTATTTTTAAGAATTAAGAACTAATAGATTATTAAATCTATTAATTTACTTGATATTAATATGAAGTCAAACTGATAAACTAATTAATTGGCCAACAGTTATGAGTTGTGAAAATATTAACATTATAATAATAAAAAATATTCTTATTTCCTGACTTATTTTTAACTTACACTGATATTTATTTTTGTTAGATGAAAAGTTTGTTAATGTTAATTATTATTTGAAGCATTATTGATAATTTTTTTACACACAGTCTTTAAAAAACATCTTTGTAATGTTTGTGATGAGTAGGTATTAAGTTTCTTGTTAATAAATATATATTATATATATTGAGTTAATTGTATTGTTTCCTTTTTCCAATAGAATTAAAAATTAATTGTATTCATTATACTTACATAAGTAATAACTTGGTCTATACATTTATTGTATGAGTTTGATCAAAATGTGTAATCCAAAACCATAGACATACCATTTAGTAATTAGTGCTTTCCCTTAAACAATTTTATTTATTCAGTGAGTTGGTCAACATTTATTTAAAAAACTTACATACTATACAGTATGAATATTTTGTAAAATATAATAAAATGATGAATATTTGTTTATTTGTTAATATTTTAATATAAATATTCCTTGTTCAATGTTGATCAAATGAAAAATTATAAAATTATTTATCAATGCTAGAAGTCACATGTACATAAATACATCTATGTTATGAAGATATTTAAACACAAGTTCAGTGACATGATTAATGATTATATTAATAGCTTTACACTCTTGCACTCAATAGTCAGTATTTGATCAATCGGGTACTATGCAGAAAAATAGCCCATTATCTATGCGGCCATGCAGTGGTGTGCCCAGGAATTTTCGAGGGGGGGGGGTCATATATGTTTTAAGAAAAGACCGGATTTAATTCCATTTAAAACACATAAAAACTGTATAATTATACCAAAAAATACATAAAAATTACATAATAAATTGCACTGTAAAAATAAAAGTCATATAAAAAAACTTTAAATTCTTAATTATAATTAAATTAATTTAAAAAAAAAATTGATGAATGTATTACTTTTTTGAATTAAAGTTAATAATTAAATATATTTCCAAATTATGTTCATTAAAATTAAATCTTTTATTACTTAAAATATGTTTGTACAAAGAAAAATATGTTCTACTACACCAATTATTTATTAGTGAAGATTAAAAAAACTCAATAATTTAGGCGTTATATCTAAATAAACATCTGCTTTACTCGATATGACTTCATAGTAAGATTTAATAGTTTTATATGTTATATCCTTTATTTTTTTTTCAATTATATACATATACATACAATCTATAGTTTTTTTCCGTTTAGACCAGGAATATTTGTTAAAATATCTTCAGCTTTTCTAAACCTATTCATATTTTAAGTAGCTCAATATTCGATTCTTCCATGCTTGTAAGATTAATGGATAACTCAGATAAGTGTAATTGTATAAATACTATAAACCACACTTGACTGCATGATATTGTACAAGTTGTTTCAGCTTTTTCACACTGATTGGGATTAACATCGTTTTATAAACATTTAATCACAATTAAAAAAATTTCAAAATTATTTGCATAGAAATTTGTAGCAATAACCATGTTTCCGACCTTGTAATAATAGGCTCAGGAATCGGGAGGTCAAGGTAAACCCGACATTTTTTTTCTGTATTTATTTATTCTCAATGGTATTACTTTTAAGAAAGCTTTGTTTTCCTAAAATAAACAAAATAAATTACATATGTATTTAAATTTTATATACTAAAATAATTACCATTGTTAAATAATCTATTTATGTTATAATAAATTTAGTTTAGTTAAGTATTTTGTTCATTCAAACACTATATTTAAAAAAAAAAATCCAAAAACGTGAAAAATTGCAAAAAATTGCATTATAAAATTAAGTAGGCAGATAATAAGAGAACATAAAGTATATAATTATAATAAAATGTATATATTATAATAAATATAATTTATATAAGCAATAACTTATTACTGATAATCAAAAGCAATGACTTTATAATAAGTAACAATTCTAATATCTAATAATTTGTTTTCCGAAAGTCAGAAAAAAAAGTCGATGGAGGGGTATATAACCCCTAACCCTCCCCCCCTGGGCATGCCACTGCAGCCATGCTACAATTTAAGTTTTAAATAGTCAATTTTAATATAAAAACAAATATTTTGAATCTTTGCCATTTTAGGACAGACATTGAACTTTTAAATTGATACAAACTGATAATCAATAATCATACAATTTTTAAAACAAGATGCTTATTCACCACCTGAATGTCTGTCAGTTAATCAGATTTTAAAGTGAATTAGCTTTTTGTAAAATTAATATAAAAAATTTTTCTCTGAAAAATCAAATTCACATTAAAAGGATGTTATACAAGTTATTTTTTATATTATTAAGGATTCTTATTTGATTGAAAATAAATTGTTTTGAATTTTTATGTATAAAAATACTTATTATGAAAGAGGAAAATATAATTCTAAAAAATAAAAAAAAACACACACATCATTGTAGAATCAAAATATTGTTCACTTAATCACTAGTGTAAACAATATATTAATGAATGTCGTATTGATGAATAAAAACCCAGGTGATGTATATGTCTCTAACCCCTCCTCTACATTGGAATTTAAAATCATTTTTATACTTAGCATGTATTTGCAGGCTATTGAAAATACTGTTTCATTAATTTTACATAATAAGTGATTTGTCTTAAGATCATTTGGGAACTACTTATTTGTAATCAAAGTGAATATTTTTTTCCCTCAATAATTTTTTATTTATTCTTTATATTGCTACTGTCAACTTCATTATTCATACCAACAGTCCTTTATCAAATTTTACAAAAAATCAAAACAAATTAATCATTTGCATAAAATAGTAAAAATATTTATTAATATAAAATAAAAATGCATATAATATTATAAATTTATAACAATAAGAATATTAATATATTTATCTTTATTTTATAACAATTCAATAATTTCATTTTCTTGAAAAAAATATCCTAAAATTAATTTATAAAATATAAGTTAAATGGTAATCAATAGGGCTTAGAAGTTGATGACTTAATATTTTTAACAAATACAACGTAATGAATTTTAAAGTCATAAAAATACCAAGATAAATAATACTTTTCCTAATTAGTTTAATAAATAAAATATTTACATTAAATAATAAAATAAAATAAATAATGTAATTCTATTTTTATGAAAAGATAATTTAATATTTATTTAGTCAAATGAATATTTTTTAAATATATTTAATGTATTGTAAAGTTCAATGTGTATCATAAACAAAAAAAAGTAATGAATAAAGTCGTGTGATTTGGTTAAAAATAATTTGAAATTACATAAATGACCTTAAAATATTAACAAACTAGAATATAATTTGTTATTTAGATTTGTGTATTATTAAAATACATTTTAAGCTAAGAAAGTATTGTTCAATGTTTCAAAAAAAAAAAAAATAAAAATAAATAAATAAATACATATTAAAATGAATAAGTCATTAACTTCGGAGCTTTTTTAATCAATAAAAATACTTATAATTTTTAATAATAAAGATAATAGTTAATAATTCAAAGAATTATATTCTTAAATAAATATTTAAAAAAGTTAATAATTAGTAAAACACCATTATAAGGTAAGCGGTAATCAATTTTATATAATATATAAAAAATACTAATAATTTGTTATTACAAAACTATTTCATTTGATTAAAATATCTTATATAAATAAATGTATTCTTAAAACTTTTAATGTTGTTAATACTTTTTGAGCGCTTAAATAATTTTTAATTCCCACAATAAAAATAAATGATTTGATACTTATTGTTTAATTGACAATTATTTATTTATAATAGGAAGTTTTTTAAGTGTAATATATGTATATATATATATATAAATAAACATAAGTATTGTTCTCGGTGTATATTCTACTATTTTAGGAATTCTTTAGAAAATACATAAATATTCAATTGTAGAGTAAAGTAGTTTTAACAAACCATATATTATTTATTGTATAAATTATTAGTATTTTTTAAAACAAAATCAAAAGAATTAAATGTAAACTTAACACGGTTCTGCCGTTATCGTAGATTTTTGAGGTTGTTGAGTCCATCCTTTCATATTTTCTTCATTGACAATTTTTTCTGCTTTCATCTGAAAAAATAATATTTATTATATATTAATTTAACAATTGTTACAAATCTTAATATACCAATAATAAACCACACACATTAAAACTATATTATAGATTTTCTTCCTTTATCATAGAGTGCTATGCTATCTTAAATCTTGCACTGAATGCACTTATTCTATGTTGTGTTTACAATCGAATTATTTTAGTTCCATATTAACCCTTCTTATTTTTCGTATCAAATCAATTATTAATTTTTTCAATCAATCAAATCACTTAATTCAATTTACTTAGTTCTTAGACAAATTGGAATTTGTAATAATAAAAATACTGATATTTAGGTAAATTAACATTCAACTTGGTTTACCTTCATTTACTTAATAACCTTGGGATGATTTTACCCCAATTTTATGTCGCAAAAGTACATAACCAATCTTTGGTTCAATCACTGGACAAAATTACTGACTAACTTTGCACTCAAAATTAAAAACATTGTTTTTAGTATCAAAAATGAAAATACTAATCTAATAGCTTAAATTTTCTTAGATTTTCTATCATTTAAATTAATCAATTATACTATATTTATACTATTACCCAATCATGCTAACAAATATAAGCTAAATGATTCCATTTTCTGTACACTACATTTCACTGAAAATATTTGTAACCTTCATTATACCCTATATGGTTGTCCTTTAAACAACAAATATCTAACTTAGTTTAATTCTCTAAAATTCCTTATTATTCCTCTAAACTTCTCCACCCTTAATACTAATTTTTTAATTATCATATAAGTTATTATTTTTATCACTTATTTTGTTTAATAATAATTGTATTGTTGTCTATTATAATATTTTGTATAATATAAATAATTAATTTTCAAGCTGTCATAATATATTATTGATAGCTAATTAAAGTAATAATAATAAAAAAATGTATTTATTGACTCTTTTATAACAGAACACTTAATATTCTTTAACATAACCATTAGTTAAAGCAATGTTTGGATATAAGGAGAGATATTGAGTGTTCCTAAAAATAAATCATTCAGTAAATTTTATAATTTTATATAAACTAACTTTCAATAACTTTCTTTTGTATACAATTTTAATTAAAATTACCATTCCAATTCTTCATTTGTACAGTAATTATGTTTTCTAATTTTAAATAATCATAAATAGTTTTATAAAGTATAAATATTTTCAACGTGAGAAATGTACTAAATATTTTGAATTAATTAATTAATTTATAAAATTTAGATTTATCTAAAAATAGCTGGATTTTTCCACTATGTATGGATTCTGATAATACATGAATTATTTCTTAAAACATGTTATAAATCAGTTCAAATTTGGGATTATTTTTTGCTCTATGATCGTAATTGTTGAGTAATAATGTAACTTATACATTTAATTTAGTTAATTTGAAAATCAATAGTTTTTAAGTCTATGAATTCTGAAATATATCTATATTTTCAATAAAATTATCATATTTAATAGATTTTTAAACATATTCTGTATACTTTGTCACATAAAAGGTTAAACTAGGATGGGCTTTGCGCACAACAACAGCAATGGAAATGTTATTTTACTACTACTAAAACCACTTAGCTTGAATTTTTTAAGAGATTTAAATGGAATGCCACAAATAGGAAAGGGTTTTTCGGATAAGTCTCTAGAGAAATAACTTTACTTATTTGTACTACATACAAACTTGTATAAATCTAACATAAATAATAAAATTTCTGTGAAATCTAGTAATAATGTTAAATTATTTTTAAATTGATAGCACTTACTTCTTGCATTATGTTGTTGTGATAATTTATTTCAAATTGATATTTAGGTGTAGTGATACCAAAAAAATTAGCCAAAGATTCCCCGAGGTAATCAACTGTATTCAATGCACTAGAACCAATTACTGCTGATTTTGTAAGTAACCATGATGGCCAATTATTAGTCTATAATTTTAATTTTCAAAATTATATATAAATATTAAACACTGCTAAAACAATAATACTAACAGATTCATTAGAATCAGTTTTTGATTCTCCTCTCAGTAAATCTGTTTCATCAGTTCCTGCAGTTTCAACACACCCATCACTAAAATATGTTTTACATGGTTCAATTTGTATATTGATGTCTTCCATGTCGACAAATGGTTTCTCCTAAAATAAGAAAATCACAAAAATACTTTACAATTAACAAATCAAAGTAATAAAAAAACCTTTAACAATATTGGTTTTGATGACATTGTTCAAGTGGTATTAAAGTGTTTGACAAGCACAGACATGCACACTTCTTTGAACTGACCTTGTAAGCCCGAGAAATCGATATAATTTGCTTATATTATTCAGAATATTCAGAAGAAAATTCAAGTCTTCTAAATATGATTATATATTTATAAATACACTGTTACTGCTACTACTACTACTACAACTGTAGTATATTTTTCAAAAATGTCACGCAATCACCTAAAAAAAAAAAAATTACTACATAACAATACAACATTTAACGAATACGATAACCAAATTAAATCTATAGTTATTCATGTTATTGTTATGTTATCACTTATCAGACTATAGTCTATTCTGTGTTGTTCTGTCGTTTTCATAGACCTATAAATTATAGGTCTATGGTAGTTTAGTTGTTCTTATCAATACCGCTAGAGTTCAGTTACTTTGATTGGAATCGCCAAAAGCTAGATAGTTGAAAACAAAATTTTGAATATTAATTATAATAATTATATTATTAATATTTAATAATTAATATAATATTATTAAGTTAAAAACACCATTATGTCATAGACCTTCAAAGTATAATATGTTTTTATTTTTATTTTTTGTATTTTAGTAAGTTTTTTAGTTATTGCATATGTTATGTTTACTTATTAGTAACTATAGAATAAAAGTGTATAATAATTAAGGTGGGTGTGCTTACACGGCTCCTCAAAGGCCTATGGATTAAACTATTTTATTTTATTTTTTGTATTTTTAATAAGAGACATTTTTATAATAAAAATATTTTAGAATAATCAATTAAATCTATAGATGGAGTCTGCAGAGTGGCATGAGACCGTTTTTGTGATTGGTAAGAGAACAAATGCTGGAACATTTGATAATGAAAATTGCAAAGTGTTTGATAAAAACGGTTATTGTTGGATTGTTGAGCAAGAGTTTTGCAAAAGATTAGAATTATTTGAAGATCCATGTAAATGGGATCAAGTAGGTATATACCTAATTAATAAGTGATAATATTGTACAATATGCTTAGGTATATACTTAGTAGTGTAACTAAGTAGGATCAGTGGGTACTGGGTATGGGCAACGGGTGCACCCAGCCCCGTTTGCTTAGGGGGTATGAATTAATACAATGTTTTTCTTTTAATAATACATTTATAGTAAACTATTATTTTAATTTTTAATAATTCAAAATTATTATACAGTTTTGAATTAATAAAAGATAAAATATGCAACAATATTTTTAAAAAATGTATAAAATAATTTTGATAAGATGAATTGCTAAAAAATTGCTAGAATTTCACTCTCTTCTCTTAAACAGTCAGACCCCTCTAAATAACGTCTGGATAAGGGATTGCAGTTGAAGATTTCACTCACAAGCCCAAATTTTTAAGTTACATTACTGTATATAGTTGATTGATTCGTTCAAAAAATATATAATTGATTTATTTATATATATAAAGAATAATAATAATATTAATATTAAACTGGCAAAAAATAGGATAATCTCCTAGAGTATAATACAAGTTAACTTTCAATATAGGTATTGTAATATAATAATTATTATTTTTTAAATACATTAAAATAGTTTTAATAAATAATATGTTAGGTAATAGGTATATATTATATTAAACTGACACGTGGTTTCAATTAATTGCTTTTAAAGATAATTTTAATTTTGATTTAATAAATAATCAACTACTTTTTAGACATATATTAAAATTAAATTTATATTTAAAATAATTATGTTAAAAGGACGTTATACCCGCATGTGTTGTCTCTGTCTTACTAATGTATGTAAATTTACTCTAATATTAAAGCTAACATCACAAAATGTGTTTTACTGAACGAAAATTTGCTATGATCTACATTAGTAAGACAGAGACAACACATGCGAGTATAACATCCTCTTAATACTGTTGTTATTTACTAATAGTTTCCTTATTTTGATTTACATGGTAAATTTTGACATATCAATGTTAGAATAGTACAGTATTACAATTATTGGTATTTATAAAAATAAAAGATTATAGTGATGTTATATTTGATTTAGGTGCAAGTTCAAACTTGGATGAAATGGGTTAAAAATGAATACAACTTAACTAATTTAAATATTACTGAATTAACAATAAATGGAAAACAGTTAACGTCAGACAATTTTAGTTGGAATATTGCTGGTTTAGAGAAAAAGTCTTCAAATGATGATTTTTGGACACACATTTGTCTGCTCAAAACTATGCACAAAGTATATATTAAACAAAATGATGAAGAATGTATCGATATATGTGTAATTCTAAACTTTAAAAATAAAATGTATTTAAATTCTGACTTTAATAATGGTGTAGAAATTTGGCAATTTCTACTAAATTTACTAACAGATAGTGAATATCAAAATGTGATTGAATGGGTCAATAATGAAGGAACATTCAAAATAATAAAACCAAATACTATAAGTATCATGTGGGGTTTAGTTAAAAAGAATTGGAAAATGAACTATAATAAAATGGCTGCAGCATTAAGATACCATTATGGAAAAGGCATTATAGAACGTGCCAAGGGAAAACATGTTTATAAATTTGCTGGTGATATAAAAACTATGATTGGTTATAATCCTATGGATATGAAGAGTATGTTTCAACAAGAATCTAATTAAGGTATCTAATAATTGTATTGTATTACAAATTATAATACCTATGCTGATTCTCATTAAAAATTTGATTAATTTAATGGTTTGCTGAAAATTGAATGGACTGATCATGGACCACTAAATTATGTTGAAAGAACTACTAGCTACTAGCTCATGATTGATTTATTAAATGTTTAGTGATTCTTTAAGCTTAAGCTAACTGGCATCAGTCTTGTAATTGCATTATATATTTCAATCAAAGTAGTCATCAACAGTATCCTACTATGAGCTCCTCTACATTTTACTGAAGTTGCAACATCAGCTTACAAAAATCTTATTTGTGTAAATCAATTATAATTTGTATACAAATAATTACTTCATCCAAAACATAGTTGTTATGATTTATATTTTTATAATTTTTTTACTTAATTGTATTCAAATATATTTTATTTACGTAATTATAATTTCATGTTTTAAAAAATCTATTTTACTTTTATTTCAGATTAAAAAATTGAGTTGAATAAGTTAAAGTATTAAATGTACCTATTTGTAAGATTCTTATTAATGGGGAAATGGTTTTAATAAAATGTTGACCTTAAAAAATACAAAAATTATAATATTTTATTTTAAAATATGATAGATCCCAATCTATATTTTACATTCTCTCAGTAGTCGGTATTGAACATGGATAATTTTTTAAGCTTTTGATTTATATTTATTATTTATTAGTTGTTATGTATAGTGATCTAAAGATAATTAAATATTTTTTATTGAAGTGCGTGTAAATTATATTAACAAATTTTAAATTTTAATTGAATAATTATGGTGCTACCATAATTACCATTTTACTATTTATATTTTTGAAAGCTATAATATTTGGTACCAACAATTTTTAATAGTTTTATAAGCTAGGAAACCATTTGATTCATGTATTAAATTTAAATTTATGAACCTACTTTATACATTAGATGTAATATAAAAAATAATTACTGTTATTTTAATAGTTCTTAAAATATTTATTTTATTTTTTATTTCATGATATTACCATAATTTTAAGTAATATAAATATTATTTAACTATAATAATTTATAAATAACCTTTATTGATTTAATTGTAATACAAATCTTTCATACATACTCAGTGACGTGGCCAAGCATGTAATCGAGAGGTGACCTCTTCTGAGTTTTTTAAGGAATGGGTGGGTGCTGGGTGGGTAATTTTTAATAGATATTAATTTAATATTTATAACGACAGTTAGTTTAAAATATGAAATAAATGCTTTGGTAGGAGTTTTGGGGGATGGATGGAATACTAAATTAGCCTTTATTTAGTGTTAAGTTCAGCATGCCACTATTTATGTTATACCATAATTGATGTAGTTAGGCAATTCAACTTATTCAAGAACTAAGATACATTAATTTACATTAGTATATGAAATGTTTGTAACAAATACAATTAAAGCTGATGTTCTTATTTATTTGAAATTAATATTTTATTGGTAATTGATAAGGTAGGTTAAAATAATATTATAAAAATGAGAATGTATGCAACCACTTAGCTGTACAGTATACAATTTAAACTTAAAATGTGTACAAAAAAATCTGTGTTTAAATATTTATTAGATTGTTTAGTTACTATATGAACTACTCATCTGCAGCTTTTTATTAAATTGTGTCAATCCTTAACCTTAAAAATTGAACATTTTATATATTTTTAAAACAAATTTTTAGGATTTTTAACAAAAAAATATCTATAATGTAATATTACATAAAATTTCTCTTTTTCCTTAATCCCTCCCCCCGACTATTTTGTAAATAACTTGATATTTTTGTATTTTACCCCACCCCCTCAAAAAATAGCATTAATTTTTTACCAAAAACTACCCAAATAGTTAAACATTGGAGCATTTTTGGTTTTTACTGACTTTAAAGGTGGTGACAGACAAAAAATACTTTCATCAGTTTGCTCAGAATTTAAAATTTTAATAATAAATAAATTTAAATATTTAATAAATAATCATGTATCTAGCCATTTAGAATAATGACTTATCCTTTGGTGCAAACCATAGACCTATTATAGGTCTATGGTGCAAGTGCTGAAAGGGCTACATCAGCCTTCCCAAAAATTTCAGAAAAGTTCAACAATTCTATTATAGTCTAACAAAAAGTAGTTTATAAATATGCATAAGTTGCTGTAAAATTTTAAAATTCTATGTATAATGTATACATGGTGATAGTAACGTCATACCCAGGCACGTTACATGGGTGGGATTGGGGGTTCTCCTCCCCCCAGAAATATATTTTTGTGTGTGTGTGTTTGACTATACCACACTAATATGGAGGTTCCTATAGTTAAGCCTCTCATGTATAACAAAACATTTACCTAATTACTAATTAGTTAAACATAGGTTACTGTGATTAAGTATTATAGGTACAGGTATAGGTAGGTTCCTATTAGCTATTATAGCAATCAATTTGATTTTGTGAAAATTCAAATTTAAAAAAATATATGGGTGCTCTAATTTTTTTATTAATATTTTTATTGCAACATGGATATTAATAAGTTCTTGTACAAAATCATTTTTACTAAAATATTTAGTCTTACTAATAAAAACAGTATACTATTAGTTGCTTATAAGCTACCTATTAGCTAACTAATAAACCTAACTAAATTATATATCTACCTTTAATAAAAAAAAAACATTTTACAATTTATAATTTCAAGTAGGTAGATAAATATAACTTTCGAGTTGGAAACCATAACGACCAATATGTAATTTATCATTATAAAAGTTAATTCTTATTACTTTTTGTAATAATTTGTATTTATTTTGCTGTTGTACTTGACATTTGTTTGATTAACTACAACATGAGTATCTTTAATTCATCTTTATCTGACAGTTATCTATCGAGGTTAATTTTCGATGAAATTGAACTAAAAAACAACGTTAATCAATACATCAAAAATATGAAGATGTTTGAATGGTCTTGTAACTTTAATCGTATTTTTATTAGTCCAGGGAACTCGTTTAATATAAAATATTTCATTAAGGTACCTATTTAAAACAAAATGTAGATATGCTATTAGGTATATTATAATTATTAAAATATAAATGTTAGTATAAGAAGTATCTTCGATAATTATTACCTACCTATATTAAATCTTTAGTTTTTATCGTCAAAGTTTGCTAAAAATAACCGGATGTCAAGAGCACGTGTCCTCTTATCCAGCTCGAATAAAGTAAATCAACTAATATCCGAAGAATCGCAATCTAATGTTTTAGGGTCTCAATATCCTACCATTATAAATGAATTAAAAGTGGAAGAAAATGATGAATTTGTTGTTGATGATATTATTGATAGGTTAACAGGCGTAGAATTTTTTAGGTGAATTTTAATGTATTAAATATATAAATAGTTAGGTATATAATAGACTTATATAAAAACAACAATATTGTATAATTGAATTACTTATTATTATTATTTTATTAAATTTAAATAATAAAATATACGGTTTTAGATTATTAAATATAGAACCGAGTAAACGATTGGAAACAATAATGTATAACTACTATGTGCTTAATAAAACTTTAGAAGATGTATCGTTCGAAAAATTAGATAAATTGAGCAATGAAGAAATAGAAACAGAAGTTCCATATGAAATATACATCGAAAAAGTAGAAGATAAATCGCTAAATTTTAAAGTAATGTATTAGACTATAGTATAATAATTAATAAAAAATACTATTAATAACATATCTATGTCCTATGCTACCTAATTAATAAAGTTTTGAGAACATAGATTCACGTTATTTTTGATATTTGTGTTAAAATTAGAATGAAGTTGTAAGTACAGTTAACAGTTCTGACCTTTTGAAGTTACTAAAAACCTGTGGTATAATAGTAATTGACATATCCAGAGATATTGCGGAATTATCTAAAGGAAAAGAAATATTTAGATCATTAAAAAGAGAAATCGTTAAGTTTAGAGGTATGGAAAAAACTCATGGGTCAAAAAATAAAAAGAAGATAGTGGTAATATCGACTGTGATGACTTGGGCAGGTGTCAATAAAAAAGCAAGTGAAATATAAATATATTTATTATTTATATATAATAACAAATGAAATAAATAATATTAATTATTAATTATAATATTTATAATATAACAAATTGTTAATTAAAAAAGATTCATGTGAGCGAGAATGATGCGAATAATAGAGTTCCAAATCCGGAATATGTGGAACATTATGAATTTGAACTTGAAGTGTTAGCTGTCAATGAAACACAAGGAGTAAATATTTTATTTTGCATTGATAAAATATAATAGGCACTGAATACTAATCTTGTTATTTCATTGTACTAATAAAATGAATTATTTTTTGTTATTAGTTAAAAGAACAGTTAAAGACAATAATCATTTGGTCTGGTCTTACATATGGATTCGAACAAGATTTGTTACAATTTGCGTTCGACTCGGCTTGTAAAACTACCGATTTATTTCCAATACCGAATAGCCAAAATCACGTACCTGTAATACACGTTGAAAATTTGGCTAGGTTCAGACATCTATTTATAAAAAACTTAATTACTGTGAATTTCTGTACTTAATAATATTGTATCTATCACCTTATGTTAATATTGTTAGACTCTTACATAAAATAATTTCTGAAGATCAGACGCCAGAGTATCATTATATTTTTGCTGTTGAAAGTCCAATAAATACGTTAAAACAAATCATCACTGTAAGTATCCGATTAGAGACTAGGCTATTCAGGTATAATAAATAATTTCATAAGTTCGTAATTTGAATAATATTTTCCCAGGCTCTTGCTAAGTCATGCGACGTAGCTATTTCAACGGCTGTGTCATTAAATACATTTATTAATAAATATGAACTCAAGGTGAGCAAAAAATTTTAGTTGTAAGATTAAATACTTGTATAAAAGTTATATTTCGAAATTATTATAGGGCATACATAAACAAATTTTGTCAGTCGATATTAAAATCAATTCCAGCATTAACCAATTATGGCCCAATTTCGAGTGGTACAACAATAAATCATCGATGCTGAATTCAATGAAATATTTAGTTGAAACATACAAAAGAGCTCATAATATTAAAGTGCATTTTTTCAAAGCATTTTTCAGAATGCATATTTCATATTATAGACCAGAGTAGAGATAAACATATATTTTTTTGTGTATAGAGTATCAAGTTAATTATACTCGGTCCACCGGCTTCTGGTAAGACTAAACTCGCGCTTCAACTTGCCCAGTTTTATGGTTTAATCTACCTAGAACCCAAAACGATAACTCAAGACTATATCAATGGAATTGTAAGTTTGAAATTATTTATTTTTAATAAACAATGTATGCGATGCATTAATGGTGTCAATGTATTTTCTGAAGAGAGAAGAAATAAGCTCACTGTACCATAAAAGTCAATATGACGACGATTTAGTAGATGATGCCGATAAACAAACTGAAATTAATTCTATTATAACTGATAAAATATCAGAATTAAATAAAAAGCTATCAATTTTATATTCATCTATGGATGCCAATAATGATATATTGGAAGATATTCATTTAATTCCGTAAGTTTATTTTTTACATTTTTCTTAAGTATAAAGTAGATATATATCAGGGGTGGCCAACATGAATGGTTTCGCGGATCGCATGTCTAAGTATAATGATATCAAGAGCCAACATTAAAAATAATAATAATATAATAACTTATTACATATATACTATATACTAATGAAAACCCATCAATGGATATTGAATTTGCACCATCTGATATATCAATAAATATGAAATATGCCCCATTAACCTCGGTTGACGTGGAAAACGCTCTTTCAGCCGATACAAATCAATTTTAAGACCTAACCGTTGCACATTTAAATTTGAAAATCTCCAAATGTAGGTACATTATTTCAAAATTGTTCAAAGACTACTGCAATGAAGATGAATAAATAAAATTACAAAAAATAAATATGTTCTATATCAGAATTCTATATCTATATTACTTTTTTTAAATGATTAAAAATTAATTAAAAATACATATTTTTTGTTGTTAAATATTTCATGATTTTTAATACACAGTTTGGCAAAAATAACAATATAAATATTTAAATATTTTGACTTTTTTACATAAAAATCCACGCCTTAATAATAAGTAAATTTTAGTTTTATGAATTTTATGATTAAAACGCGAGCCACATCATCCACAACTATATTCTATCATTTATTTTTATACTATTTATATTTATTTTATTATTTTCTTTTTTTTAGATTATTGATTGAAAAAATAATATTTTTTAAACGTGGGTATGTTCTGGATGGATATCCAACGACAGTAGCTCAAGCAAAAATGCTATTTAAATTTGATGATACGAGTTTACTTCAACAAGATATAGATGTTAATAAATTACCCGGTACCTATACAAATCTATTGATTTTTTTTTTTATTAATGAAATTGCATAATACACCCAATATACAACACATCATAGTATAGGTGCTATAGTAGGTATTTGGTATAGGTATTTAATAATAAATTAATATACTAAATAATATTTCTTAGTTAATACCTATTAAGTATTAGCTATTAGCTATTTATCAAAGATTAAATACATATTATAAAAAAATGTGTTTTTGCGTATCAATTTATTTTATTATTTACTACATTTTTGTAGATTTGACGGTTAATTTGACGCAGAATGCACTAGGTGTTAATTTATTCGCTGATCAGAACAGTGATAACGACATCAGTACAAAAATACTTAAAAATACTAGTACAAAAAGACGACTCCTATTCTCTGAAGTTAACACAATACACTCATCAAGTTCTGATATCGCCATATCATCTAATGTGGTTAATGCAGCTAAATCTATTCTAAAAAAAGAAATTAAAAAAAAACCGTAAAATATTATTTATTTTGTAAAAATGTTTTTTTTTTAAATTTTATATAATTTTAGCAAACGCTTAATTTGGAATCGACAAAATCATAATAAGCTTTTGAAATTGCTCAATTCGTATTATGCACCGATAAAGATGATTGAATCTCCATATTCACCATTAAACTATAATACTAACAAAATTGAGTTACCAGAAATTGACCCAAATTTTGAACACTTTCTTGATATAGTTGTAAAAGAAATCGAATTGAATCAACAACATGGTAATTGAAAAATGATTGTAACATACTATTAGTATGATACTTATATATACTATGGTCTACAGTCTATAACGTTTAATATATTAGGTACCTAGTAGCTAGTACATTAGAAATTAATTAGACATTAATATAATTATTTATTACATGATTCAGTTTCAATATTATAATAACTAAATCGATGTATTATTTATGATTTCGTATTATAATTTATAATTTATAACTATAGGCATATTGGAGAGAACAACTGATCTAAATAAAATGAATGCATTAGTAGAAGAAATTAACGCTGAAAATCAAAAATATAAGCTAAAACAGCTCAAGGAAAAAGTAAATATCACTAAATCAGTATAATCTAAGTATGTATAATATAAATACGTATAAGTAGCTTGGAAGTTATAGGAGCTTAAAAAAATTAGCGGTAATAATACCTAAATGTAGCGTTTTACTACTTTAGTAGACACTTATTTTATGTTTATTGTTTATTAGGTATTTATTATATTTATATTTATCATACTCATCATAAATATATTTTTATCTTTTTAATTATGATTAAAATAAAAAATGTATAGATGAAATTACTATGGTAGTATGGTACTGTAATTATATTATGTATTGAGTGCTATGATGGTAATTTCACAAAACATCCTATTACCTATATATATATTGTATTGTATCACAAAATTATAACAATACAAATATTAAAAATAGATACTTGTATTAAAAAATCATATGCAAAAAAATATTATGTTTTAAGTAGTTTCAATTTGTACCTATGCAATTATTACCTACCTAGGTCTGCTATAAATAGGAAGCAAGTCAGAGTATATTTTAAGATTTTTTTACTAAGTGGCACTATCACTATAAGCCATAAGGACTATGCCAAATACTTACCTACCTCGGGTACCTTTTATGTTGTATAATCATCTGTAATAATCGGTGTTTTATGTTTTTAGACAAAAGCGGAAAGATTAGATTATTAACTAATTGTATTATCGATATAGCGGCGAAAAAACTGCAGATAGTAAAGTTGAAAACAGTAATCAAAACGTATTTGTCAATAAATAATAATAATATGTGCTCCGGGACTTAGGGTATGGCCGCATGGGGTACGAGGCACATTATTTAATAACAAAATGGCACTAATTTTTCACTCTTGACATTTTTTACTCATGACACCTACTTTATATGTTTAAATATGCTCTGAAGCACATAGAAAAACATGTAAATACTAGATATCTGATGACTTTTGAGCCATATTTATAACTTTATTTGTATCTAATTCCCATTTATGACAACGGCAGTAGAATAAATTAGTAGGTAGGTAATGACAAATTGATGTGACTAATATTTTTTTAATAAAAATGTATATGAATCTATAACAGATGACATTGTTAGAAGATTTTGAAAAAGTAACAGATTTCGAATACTTAGAAAGTTTGTCTAACGAAGAATACTTAATGAAATATGTTACTCCTACTTTAACAAAATTGATAGTACAAGTTGCTAAAGTGAGACCAAAGAATCCTGTTGATTTTTTGGTGAATGAAATTATATTATTTATTTGATATTTTGAAATTATATAATAATTATATTGTAATTATTATACTTGTTATAGGCATATATGGCTCTTAAAGAGAACCCCGAAGGTTTACCAAATTTTCCAGGCTATTCTAAGGAGGGTGTAAAAATACAAACAATATTGGAACGCATGTTTTTTATCTATAATTACGACGAACATGATATAATTAAATTAAAACCATTAATGGACGTTTTAACAGCGCATTTTACAGATGACGAAGATACCCAAAATAGTGAAGAAGAATTATAATTCTATACTACTATAGTTTTACACAAAGTGATTAAAAAAAAACATAAATGATTTTACATAGTTAAAATATTTCATGTATTATTAATTATTGTTAATTTTTATGTTCTCAATTATATATACTCACTAATAAGTACCAAGTACTTACCTGGCTACCTATAAATATACTTTTAAAATGTCAGTGTAGATAAGTATACGATTTTAGTTATTTTATTGTAATTTAAAAATATTATTTTGTAGGAATACGCACTTAAAACTTTTAACGTATATTAGGTATTAATTATTATATTTAAGAAACATAAAGCAGTTATCTACTTTCTTTCCTATTTTTCTGTACATTTTACTATTTTTTGTATTTGTTAAAATATATAGGTAGGTAAAATAATTAAAATCTATATTAATTTATCCAATGTGATTTCTACATTATGTATTAATTATATTATACAATCCGAATCTACCTTGTTTTTAATTCCTAGGCAATTTTTTTTTTCTAATTAATATTTAAGTCTTTTTTGACATAAATAGGTACAATAGAAATATCACTGTGAAAGAAATACTTGTCCAAAGTTTAATTCATCTCTGTCTGACTATTATTTCAGCATTGTCATTTTAAATATTCTAACGCACGTCACATTCATAAAATTATGTAATAAATTATTTACTAATTATCAATTATTAACATAATTAATAAATTATAATGTCTCTTGCTAGTCCACTCACAGAGGTTTTCATCTCTGTGTGTCACAACCTAATGCCTGATATCAATGTCTAGAGCCGAGACCAAAGCACCGATTATCTGCGAAATGGTTCCAATCGAACCAAGCGTCCGACCGACCTCAATGTGACTGTTGTTTAACTGTTGATGATTTTGTAAATCTAAACTAAAAACAGGTTACAGCTCGATGCCAAACATAACGTTTATAACATTTGAATCCGAGATAAAAAATTTAACGCTGATCTCTGTAGTAGGTATCGTATGAAAAAATTTGTCAGGCGCATGCTTTGTTGTGTGGCATAGTTCAAGCGTTTTCTGTTGTGCACGGTGTGCCTATATTATTAAAATTAATAGTTGTCTATTTTATACATAATTACTAACATTGGCGTAACTGTGGTTGATATGAGTATTATGGATGATGCATCCCTAGACTTTTTTATTTTATATAAGTATTGTATTTTGTATTAACTAGTTAGGAAAATTACAAATAATTAGGTAAAATGTTTATTAGTTTTACTCCTTATAACATGTTCACAATTATGAAATATCCATACCACCCCCCCACAAAATTATACTAGTTACATCATGCTTGTTAAACTAAATTACATTAGATAATGTAAATGTTTTTGTCGACTAATGAAATTGGTTTTTATTGTTTACATTTATAGAATATAGTTATATAAAACTAGTTTTATATATTTATGATTGTTTATAATTCACCGTATATTATTATCAAACTCCATAACACAATGGTAAAAATAATTTATATGGTACTAACATAAAAATTATCAATATTATTATTTTCTATATATGGTAAAATTTTCAAAATATTTTGCCTCTTTATGAGCTATTAATAGGAATGAGAAATTTTTGAATTTTTTTTATGAATAAAAAAATGTTATTTAATAAAATATAATATCATGTTATTGATTAAATATTGTAATGACATTCAGTATGTTAGCAAAAAATATACCAATTCTCAGAATTTCTTAAAGAAAAACACATACCTCAAAAATAATTTTAGATTGATATTAGTTGTTATAATTAGAGGGTACATAATATGTCATTAATATCTTAATTCTAATGAAAGGATCATAAAAATAGGGACCATTTTAGATTTTAGTAACTAACAAGTAACAATAATTTTACAATTAACATGTTGAGAGTGTTACAGCTGGTGTATAGTTGACAATGGCATTATTGCTATACCAAGTTGTGTAATACATATAATTATTTATAATGTCAATTATTGACGTGTTAATAGTTAAAGATTTTATTGTTGATAAGTTACTTGGAATTTGTAAGTTGTAATTTCAATTTTATAAATTTAAAAAAAGAAAACTTTCATTCTAAACAGTATATAGGGTTCATATTGTTATCTAACAATATAAGTTAAAATTATTTGAGATTTTTTTCTATTTTCACTTATAGACTCTTAGAGTATAGAGAACACAAAATAAACTATGATAGCCATGACTTAATTTAATATCAATAACCAAGATAATTTATCATCAATTATTTTACCAGTATTTGTTTAACTTTTTTTTAAATAAAAACTACAGAAGTCAGAGATAGTAAAAATAATATTTATATAATTATGATTCTAAGTTTCACATTATTATTTCAATCAGGAATATTGAGTTTTTTTTAACATTGTTTGTTTAAAAATAGAAAATTGTATACTTGGATGAAAAAAAATCTAATGTTGCTAACAAATAATAAATAAGTTAAAATAAATCAGTATACAATGATTAAAGCAATATTAAATTGGCTAAATTTTAAAATAAAAATATATAAATGTTAACATTATAATGTGTTGCCTTTGATTAGGAAAATTGTATTAGTTCTTCAATGAAATGTATCATACAATATATTTTATGACAGTATCACGTTTTGCAAAACTCATTTTACAAGTACAACATGATGAGCAGTGTATGCCTTCACTGTGTATTTTTATACGATTAGTTAAACTTTGAGTGGGTTTGTCAAATGAGTACATATTAATGTGGTTCAGAAAATCATTAAATTGCTTAAATGTTTTAAAACAAAATAGACATTTTATACTTTCTTCTTCATGAAATATATCATGTTTGGATAAATCATTAGGATTCCTAAATGTTATATTACATAATTTACATTCATAGATTACCACATCCCTTTTGTGAGTTGCTTTGTGTCTATTGAATATTGAAAGGTAAGAGAAATTCTTGTTACAAATATCACAATTATATAAAGCCTTATGAGATTGCATATGAATAACCAAATAGGTCTTAGAGAATAACTGTTTACATGTGTTGCATTTTACTTCATCATCTTTAGTATAATTGGACGCTTTTCCAATTTTTAATTGTATCTAGAATTTATAATATAATAAAATTAAAATAAATCTTAATGTTAATGATTTTTTTATTTTTAGTCAAAAAAAATACTAACTTTATTTGATTTCTTTTTCTTTTTATTCAATTTTTCTGCAATTCTTTTCAATCTAAAATCGACAGTTATTATTTAAAAATACGTAATGTTTTATGATTGTAATAAAAATATACAAGCAATTTTCTATAATATGCATTTTGAAAATTTATAAAAATAATATATTATATGATTAATTTATTTTTAATTCAATAACTTACAAAAATTTAAATTCTTCATCATCCAATGCATTTTTTGAAGAGTATGTAGTACTAGTAGCACCTAAATATTTAAATTCAGCTTTAATAAATTAAATCTGTTTGAAGCGTATTTAATAATTTATTATACATAAAAAGTTTATAGAAAAAACTAAAATATTACTAAAATAAATTATGTTCATGTTATTATTTTCATTAATAGTATTAATAAATAATGCTTTTAAATAGTTAAAAATTTCTAACTAGTTGTATAAAATTGTATCAGTAAAAATGATTGATACAAATCTTTCAAATTAAAACCAAAGTCACAACTTGAGATGATTTACAATCATTCCTAAAATTTTATAACACAAAATATTAAATTTTAGGTAAGTAGGTTTTAAAAAATTAAATGTCACTATTAAATATAAATATGTCAGTAATATTATTATTATATTATATTATAAACAGAAAAGTTCTTTTTTAAAAACATTTTAATTTTATATGTAATTCTTTAAATTTTATTGTTTTTGAATGTTAGCCAAAATTTAAAAACGAGGTCTACTATTGTGTTAGATTATTATTTATTTAATGTTTTCCTCTCCTGGTTTACGTTATCATGTTTTTTGTTTATTCATTACTCTTTAATCTAATATTTAGATTATTTAGGTTATTAACAGGGGGAGAGGGGGGTCCATGAACCCATTTGGAGTCTATAAATGGTTAATCAGGGGTTCACGGGATGGCTATATTTCTTATGTATTCATATTATATTATATGTACATATTTTATAAAAATTATATTTAATTTTTTTTTAGGGGGGAGTGGGAGTCTGTGATTATATTTTATACTTCAAAGGGGTCCATGGCTCAGAAAAGGTTAAGAACCTACATTCAAATACATACTTTAAAAATTTAGTTTGAACCTAAAGTTATAGATTGTATTAGGTATTATTATACAACATATTTTTGGTATTAATATTTATAAATGATCAAAAATTATAATTAAGGAATATACCTTTAGTTTTTTTTTGTTTCTTGCGGTAATGAATTTCATTTCTTATAATATTTGATACAAAATCATCTTTAATGCCCATATTTTTCTCAATCTACAATTATAAATGAGAATTAATTACATAACTGAACAAATTAAATAGATGATAACATAAGTTAATTAATTAAATTAATAATTTTTTTTTTAAATTAATAAAATATTATTGGATAGCCAATTCTAAAATTAAGATATAGCTAAATTTAAAAAACTTTATAGATCTTAATTATTAAATATTACTACATGGTTTCTTACAACAGTTATAACCATTACCTACTACCATATTATATTGTAAATTTGTAACTTATAATTTATAATTGATAAGTGTAACATGTGATTTTGTTTAATATGTACCTATAATACCTATACCTGTAATAGATACCAATTACAGTAAACAGGTAAATTGTTCTTAATTTAAATATTTGTATAATAAAGAATAATAAATTTTTTGTTTTTAATTTCATTTTTACAACAATACTAGTAATACTAAATATAGGTACCTACCTTGTTATTTATTAGTATGTAGTGGTATGAATACTAAGTAGTACGAAGAACCGAAAAAATATAAATAAAAAGTCAACAGACGATAATTATTAAAATTTGGCATTTACACATTCAATCGTTAACATTTTTCACGCAATTGCAAAATTCTAACATTAAACACATTGTATTTTATATTTTAATGATATTTTATGGAACGTACTAAGCTGGCTACAGAATTGCCTTGTCCGACTGTCGTATTCACACAAGTCACAAAATCTATAAAGATTGATAATGTTCATTAATCTTGGGCGATGGATCGTAGCCACGATTAAAGATATACATTATATATCTTGTAATACCTGTACTTTAATCGTGATCGTAACTAAAACACATACTTGTATGTTTAATCTGATACCTTATCACCCAGTACTGTATTCTCTACCTTAACGAGTCTATAAATAATAAATAGATAAATAATAAATGAAAAAGGTATCACTTCCAAAAATACATATAAATTGGAAGGAGGTTTACCTGGAAAATCCCGGTTATTCAGTAGGCCTATACTATAGATTAATGATTATCGAGAAGCTGTAGTAGTGTAGTGTTGTGATTTTTGATAATTTTATCAATATTGTCACAGTAGTTGTGCACTCGTGCGCTATCGAGAAACAGTTGCTCCAGTTGTTCGTTGAGTGACTACGGAAAATAATTGAAAGTATACTTCAAAGTTTGTGCGGACAGCGCCGGCGAAAGGGCAATTGCCAAGGGCCCCGTGCCTTTCACGCCATTTAATGATTTGTAAGCTTATAATTATAAGCCTATAAAATATAATGCAAACTAATAAACACATTTTTTTATAATGTTAATAATAATTGAATAACACGGGTTGCTGATAGCTGCATACAAGTAATGTAATTATTTTTTTTAGCTTAATAATATTTTATTTGTTAAAAAGATTGTTTACATTGAATATTTATGTTTTATTAAAAAGTAATGTTGAGCAAATCTACTAATCGGTTTAGCTATTTTCTAATTATTCTAAACTACTTAAACGATGCATGGATGCAATAAAATAAAATATAAATGTAGTATTATATATAATAATATGTACTTTGTACATGTCTATAAATATTTTAGAATAGTCTAAATACTTTAAACATTGCATTGAGTATAATAATTGTATAATAAATGTTGTCAGTCCACGTTCAACTTGATTATTTTAAACAATATTTTTTTTGTGCACTATAAATATTAAAAATAAAGGGAGTTCTGCGGTGGATCCAGGTATTTTTTTTAAGGAGGGCACATTATTTATATTTTGAGTTTCCAGTAAATTATTTATAAATTATAATATATTAAAATAATTTAAAATATATGAATTAAGTTTCAACACCGATTGTTCGAATATTGTATAGATATTTATTTAGTTTTTAAAATCATATTTAATACCTATGTATAAATAAAAAAAATTACTATTTCAAAAATGTTGTGTAGCCCATTAACAGGGGGCATGTGCCCCTGGATCCAACACTGGTTGAGCCAGACCTAACTACTAGTTACTAGTTAGATCTGACATTGAAAAAATCAATAAAATAAATCCAAGTATAAAAATATATTGTCAGTTTTCACTCAATATTAATAAACTATCAATATAGATACATGATTTATAACAACCATTTACATGAGGCAATTTAAAAACACTGCATTTTTAATTTATGTATCGGGAAAAGGGTGGATGATACATCTCGTAGGTATACACACGATCAAATGAAAATCGATGTTCTATATTTTGAAAGTATACAAATTTAATTAAATAAAGAAAAAAAAAACAATTTCAAAGGGCTTATTTATACATGCGGCGCGCGAGAATAATATATTAGAACATCGTACATAGATATTGATAGATTAATGTAAACTGTAGACATTATAGTTTAAATAATATTATATTGAATTATTTATATAATATATAAAACTATACTATACATGCCTATACGCTTGAATCCTTAACACACATTATTGTTGTGAATTTTTGTTTTTAATTATTAACAGCATAGAGAAGACAACGTTTATATAATAGTATACAATGGGTGTATCGTATAAATTATAAATATTATTTAAGTATTATATCTATATATATGTATATGATAATAAAATTAATAATCGTAAGTATAATATGTATATAAATAATAAAAATAATAATAATATGGAACAGTATTGCGTATAATATATAGGCGGTATATTACTCTAAAAGATTAAGAGTGCTATTGGTCTTCCTCAATTGAGCTCTCCACGGAATGATTTTGGCAAGACCATCATCGCTGTCTGCGTCTTTTGTGTTGTTATTGGAGACATGTTGCTGTTGCTGCGAAGGAGGCTGTGGCACCGATGGTTTCTCATCTGTGTCCGGCACAGATTCGTCGTCCACTGCTGGTAGATCGTTTTCCTTGTTCTGGCCGTCCGTTGCAGTATCGGCAAAGGTCACCTTGGCCATGGGAGCTGGTGGTGGTGGTTTCCCATTGTTCGATAGCCTAAGCAGACAATAATTTCCATCAATAAAAATACACGACGAAAAAACTAAGTGTTCTTATTTTCAGATAAGTTCTTTACAAGACAATATTATTACTGGATGACTATATAAAAGGAAAATTCATTTAATGTTTTGTACACTACTGCTGCCGCTGTACCAGTTTTCTTTGAAACCCACCTGCAGGCACGTAGTTTCAGCTTTGTTTTTATAAATTATTGGTGACTATATTTTTAAGTAATTACCAGTCACCAGCTGATACTATACTTGATATAGTTCTTATTGTAATATAGGTACAGAGCGAGTACATTAAAAAAATTATATTAGTAGACGATGTGATTAAAAACGTTAACAACTATAACTATAAGAATGCTATGTTGTATTATTATATTTATTTTTTTAATATTATAATACATTACTATAAGCAATTTTTTCTCGTTAGTAAATCGAACCTTTTCATAATTATCTGCGGGACACAACTAGTATGGAGCCGAAAGAAACAATAGAATGATTTAGACAAAAAAAAAAAAAAAAAAATAGCTGCAAAATACTGTAAATGTTATACCAAACCTCCTCCCAAATAATGTACCAGGTAATTGATTTCAAAATACTTAAATAACTGTGGTACAGTATTCACATTCTGAGGTAGCATGATGTAAATTTCAGATATATTATATATAATGTATAACAGATATTACATTATAATCATAAAAAATTTAATTTGTTAATTAATGTTCGTTTTTTGGAATCTATATTATAAATTTAGAATACGTCTGTACTTTGTAGTTTGTAAAAAGTCTATATACTATTATAACACGATACCCTGTGTATGTCAATATTTATAAAATATTAATATATTATACTATAAAGTGCTTTTCTCGTTATAATTTGTAATTTAAATAATTGTAGATTTCTACAAGTTAATAAGTAATTTTATGCTTTTGATCTTCAGTGCAAAAATGTTAAATTTATAATCACGTTGCTTGTCTTGGAAAAATAGCTGTAATTAATTTTATTGTAAGTATTTATCAACAGATTAACTGGGATATAAAATAAGCTTTACTCAAACTGTTGAAAATGTGATAATGACGATAATGTATCTTGTTACCTACTCTCGAACTGTTCAAATGTGGATTAGTATGTAAATTACGTAGACACGCAATAAAAACTAATGTTTTTCGACTTATGCGTATTATATATTATCATAATAATTGTTATTGAAATTTAATTTGTTCAAGATCGAATCAAAAAATGAACGACGCAGACGAGTGTTATAAATTGTATAGGTATTAGTAGTTTAAATTTACTAAAGCAATTAGTTTTTACATTTTACTTTTAATTCACTAATTTACAGACATGACGTATACACACACACACACATACTCGACACACACGACTAGGTAGGGACCGGCTATATTTTAAGTGAAAACAACAGCTGTGCTCTCGCGGGAAATCAAACCGTGACGGCAACAATTTCTATACTAACTAACTATCTCGGTGACTAATAATTAGATGCTGTCGAAATGTTTACTTAGGTATTAGACTTAACATTTTTTTGAAAACATACTTATCGTCTTGTCTCTTATTTTGCATCAGTTGCCGTTTCCACGGCGGCAAAGATTGTAAACGCTTTTCCTCCGCTTGCCGGCTAAGCTCTTCTTCCATATCTTTTCGTGCTTTTTCCGCTGCCTTTTTAGCCATCATCTGACGCTTCCAAGCGGGTATCACATTACCGTTGGCGTCTTTTTCCGGGATCTATAAAAAAAGCATTCACACCAATATTTTTGAAATTTTGATTGCAACAATGTAATATATACAAAATACTAACATACTAATTTATTATTATAAACTAAAGTTTGTATCAGCTATTACTTATTACATATTTATTGTTATACATGTTAGGATATCTAGTGTTCAATGTTCATACTAAGCTGTAGTAGAATACAGCTCAGCGAATATGTTATAAATTATTCAAATAATAAACGAGTTCCACTGGAACTGAACATGATATATTATAATTAATTAGGAACATAAAGTAATTAACGACCGACGAGAATCGCACGAAAAATAACGTCATTGAACGTCTTGATGTCTAACATGAGGTGAAATCGCGTAAAATATAGCTTTCAGATATTTTTATGTTTGGAGTGAAATGCGCGTGTAAATCTAATGGCGATTGAGTATCGCACTGGTTTAGTCACGATATTATGATTGACGATGTGTGGACTACATATAGGTATCAGATTAACAGTTTAAAAAGTTTAAATTCCAATATCTCATAAGTCTAATTGTGAAACTTCAGTAAAAAAAAAACAACAAATAGCTTATTTGTAATATTACTATAGTTATTATAAATAAATAAGAAAAACGACAAGAATAATAAGAATAAGAATAATCTTTGAATTTTAATTTAAAATAGTTAAACATTTCTATCAACAAATAATTAATGATTTAAAATCATTTAGAATGAACGATATTGTTAGTTTTAATTAGAATCTGTTAGAACCTGTTTTAATCTATATAAGATAAAACTTAATAATTATTAAAACGTATAGGTAATTAATATTTTTTAACACGTGTATAATAACTAAAATGTCAAATGTAAGTATAGACTCAGTAATCAGAAAGAAGCATTTAAAAGATATGTTATTAGAAAACCAGATACATTAAAATTAATAATTAAGTACCTATACGATTACAATAAATTCAAAAAAAAATTTTACCGGTAAGGTTGGACTTAATGTAACGGATACAATTTTGAATACGATTATTACAATTTAATTGCATTTTGTACATTATATTAATTAAATTAATATTCGATTATATCAGTTATAATATTTTATATAGACAATTAGATACCTGATCTATGATATTGTCAGGTGACAACTGTTTGGTGATCTCGTTGATCTTTTGTTTTTCGCTCATCTCGTCCATTTTGACTTTTTCAACTTTCATTTTTTTAATGCCGTTGATATCTTTTGACATTTTTAGTTCTGCTATCAGATCTTGCCTTTGTGCTTGTAACGGAGGCACGGCACCTAATGAAACATAATAAGTAATAACACACATATTACACGAGTCAGTGAAAGCTGAAGAAATTAAAAACCATTCCCATAAGATAGTTATTGTAATATTCGTCTAATTACACGCGTTGTTATTTATTACATTGTTGGACATTATTAATATGATATAGAAACTAATTCCAGTGTATTGAATTCGCCAAAAATCAATTCCGTCATATTATTGTTGTGTACAGAAGCATATGTCGAATGAAAATCAAATCTTTATAGACATTAGACAGTATTATAACTTATAAGTAGGTATACGCATTGCAATTTGCATATTGTTTTTCTTTTAAGCATTGATGTATTTTTTTCTACGATAATATAATTTTTCATTAACAAAAATACAATATTATTTAAGCTGGAATTAGATTTTTTTTTTATTGAAAACGATAGATAATAATTAATAATTAATATTTCATTATAATAATACAATACAGAAGTATAATATTATGGTAAATAATTTATCTCATTTACATAGATTCATCACTATTTTTAGCATGTATACTTTTAGTTTTATATATTTTACTCGGAACAATAAATTTTATAAATTTATTTCTGAAATGTCACTCTAAGTATAAATGAAAATTGACTTTTCAAGTTTAATTTATGAGACTATGCGTTAGTTAAATATTTTTTCTATAATTTAATGATACTCCGTTTTCATTTTGATAATGAACGCAGTTGTATTTCGAAATTAAATAAAGTTACCAGGTCGTAAAAATAATTAACACTCATCATAAAAACATCATAATACAACAGAGAAGATTCTACAAACTAAAAAAAAATTCACAACGCCGTGGGATGTATAAATGTAATTAAACGCAGAGAGAAGTCATCACTCGTTTCAATTACGATTCGTTCTTTTGTCGATATCTTCGTATAGTAACATTCCACTAGTGTGATTTATTGAAAAAAAATCTTACCCAACCTACATATACTTTAATAAATAGAATCGTTTTTCCGTATGGTTTCGACGAACAACAGAATACGTATAAATAATGACAATTTCAAATGCAAAACATTATATGTGTATTAAAGTATAAACCGGTAGCAATTTAACAATAATTTTGTAAACATTTTCGTAGAGGTTTTGAATCGGGTACCAGTGAGGGTACATGTGAGATTGTGAGGTACATATTACGACGTATTTATGCTGTAATCGTACGTCTGAGCTTGTCGGAGAAGTAATAATGTAACATCGTAATAATTTTTCGAAATGTTAAATGTCACTTTCTTCTATGACCGCGGAACGCGAATAGCAAACGTATATATATAATAGGTACACAACGATGACAATATTATAATGTTATTATTGCTTACCGGAGTGTTTGTCCGCGTCGTTGTTGTTGTTCTGCATGATCTTCACGGTGCCCGGCGTTTTCTTGAGCTGTACGCTGTGCAAGTCGTGTATGCTGATCGCGGCCAACGGCTGTTGCTGGTGCTGCTGTTGGTGTTGGACGGCCACCGACAGTTCGGACTTGGTCCTGTGCAAAGGCGCGTTTGCCGGTCTGACGGCCACTTCGTTGGGATCGCCGGTTACGATGCTCTTCAAGTACTCGGAGGGTTTGATGAGTCCGATGTCGTGGACGCCCGTGGCCGGGAACTTTGGCGGAATGAACGCTGCCGGTTGCTGAGGTCCGGTCATCGCCGACACCGTCGCCCCTCCACCTTCTGAATATTCCCCTGCGAAATGTGCAAGACCGTGTGACTTACCGACCGTGCGCGCTTTATCTGATATGGTGTGCAGCGGCCGGTCAACAGCGCGTGAAGCTTTTTACATTCTTTTATTTTCCTATACGCTTTTCGCACACGCGAGCACCGCGCGCGGCACAACTGCGATAACGCTGCACAGCGCGGGCAAGGGGTTACCTATAATAGGTGTCTAATACGAGAACAGTGCAGTATGCGGACACGTCGATATAATTGGCGGCGAAAGCCAAGTGAAATCGGAGCGATTTGTAGACGATTATTCTATTTTAAAAACGTTTTTAATTAATTTAATTGCACTCGAAACAAGTCGATTGCTACATATCGTTATGGTAAAAATCACAAATATATTATAATTGTTAAAACTAATATTATGCTCGAGAACCGTACACGGTTGAAGATTTAGTCGAATTTTAGAGGGGCTTATAGTATTTATTTTTCGATTATCTTGTGTACACATCGAGGATTTCGGGTAATATTACACCTTATCCACGTTTTTGTTTTTTAAATATTTCTTATTGTGAAATAAACAATAACGGTTATTTAGAATCAAGCGTAAAAATGACCGCAATGCAGTTAATAATAAACAAAAACATATGCGAAAAAATCAAAAACGTATTTAAGCTTTTTAATTTTATAATAAGACTACTGTATTTATTTTTGGGACGAGGCAGGCCAGTCCAAAGACTTCCAAAACGACTTTGCCAAAATAGAATCTAATTTTTCTCTTTTCGGCTAAGCCGAATCGGTAACAAGATTACCGCGACGAGCGTAATATTCTATTATACACCTGTAGCGTGTACTACTTATTTTCGACGGGTGTATAATAATAATAATAATAATAATATGATATTGTAAAATACTCACTGGGATTGCGGACCGACTGCTGTTGCACGTACACGTACACCTGTCCGTGGAAATCGTTGACGGGCATGGGCGGCGGGGGCGGCGGAGGACACACGACCGCCGCCGGTTCCGACACCACGCGCTTCAGCGGCGTCCGTTCCTTGTGGTGGTGAACGGCCGCGTGCAGCGGCAGCGTGTGATGGTGATGCTGGCCCGGCAGCTCCGGGTCCGAGTCTTCGGCCGAATGGCTCACGTCCGACGGCGAGCCGCTCGACACTCCCGACTCTGTCATTACACGCACACAAGACGTCACGTTTAATTTTCGTTTTTATCACAGTTTTTACTGTATTATTATTATTATTATTATTATACTTATATATAGAAATTACTAAGATCGGCAGAATAGTATATACCAGCGTGGTTATACGGTGGTCGAGGTGAGATTCGATATGGCGCTATTGCCCTCCAACCTCACCTCTTATGATCACAAAGAAAAAGCTTATATTCAAATAAACCTCCAATCATTTAATACCTATATAATTTAAATTTTTACTAGTATAAACGATAATAAATTATAGGTACTTTTTAATATTTTTTTTGTATTTCCTACAACGGTATACAACACTGAAATACTTACTCGAAGTTTGAGTTTTAGTTTAGTTGATATAATATTAATTAATATTAAAAATCGTAAACAGAACTTTTTGCATTTGCGTAGGTATATATTGCTTATAAGTGTATACTAATTCATTGTATGACACTTATAATGAGGTATAGAAAAAAATGTTAAGGTAAATAACCGACCTCCCTAATTAATGTTTCTCTCTACACCACTATGATTACAACACTCAAACACTGAGATTATATTTTAATACCCAAGAAGATGGACGAAATTGTTTTCTATTTTTAAACACAGATCTGTTTGATAATACATTATTGTAAATTATAATATTAAATTTCCACATTGCGTGTTAATCAGAAAGGATCCAAATGATCGGTGACTGTGCAATATTATGTATACCTATAATTATTATGCAGTGCTTTACCGTGTCTCACTTTAGACCGTTTATTAATAATTGTTATTTCTATGCAGTTATGGTTAAGTTCACTGCACTGAATACAGCATTCGGTACACCGTACACATATTACAGTATATACTATATTGTAATTTGATTATAACGAAAATCCTACTTTTGGATTTTACCACTTCCTAGAAAGCCGAAACTACTTTGAAAGTAGTGTGTAATTTTACTATAAAATCACGATTACGATTTATGACAGGTACCTAATTGGGTTGAACAAGTGATGTATATTGTAAAGATGTTATAATACGTAAGTAATTTGATAATTAAACAAATTTATAAAGATAATTTTTATCGACTACCGTGACTACAAATGATAAGAAATATGAAAGTACAATACAATCGATTTGAAATCAGATTTGTTGTCATCAAATGATAAAATCATAGAATAGAATAAAATGTTATATTATTATACTAGGTGTATCATAATGTGAAAATCCGAAAAAAAATTCACCAGAGTACAATAACTGGTTATTAACGCCGTAGGTGGTGGTTAAGCTCTTAAATGATCCAACTCGTGTAGTCGTGAATAATTCACTAATGGCAATACAGAATAATTATTATTACGGATGTACAAATTAAAAAAAAAAAAAAAAATCAGTGTTTTCTACTAATATTGGCGTCTTCGAAGTCTCTCTTTTTATGGAGCAGTTTATAGAGAAAAAACATATGTATATTTAATAATAGAAATATTATACTGAACACCAATGGTATTTGTTTACCAGTCACTCAATCTGCATCCTGGTGATCACGTCATAATATTTAACACTTTCATAATGAGTTACGCCGTGACCACTGATCGACAAGTTTATCTTAATCGACCGTGTATTGGAATCAAAAATAAAACATAGCCAAATTCTATACATATTACTAAATTGTTAGTATAATCGATCTTTTGCTATGTAATTTATACCAGACAACGAATAATTGAAACACTTTTATGGCTTTATAAATATTAAAAATCATCACTGATTATAATGATAATAAATAACATGGTTATGTAATTTTAGGCAAATAAGAAAAACAAATTGCGAGATGGTGATTTATTGGTAGCGCTCAAAATTGTTTATAGTACCTATGAATGTAATTTTTTTTTCAATAATACATATTAACCTATACGTTAATATGCACTATACGTATTAATAGTGATTGTCGGGTATCGATGACTGGTCGATATAATTAAAGTGCGATAAACCGATGGCATTAAGCCCCCGACACATCGTACCACGTCTGCAGCGTCGTATAAGCAAAGATCGTCTGCCGCACACGATTTATTATTATCACTCGATTTGCTACTACCATTTTTTTTTTTTTATTATACGATTCGATATTACACAGTACGGCGATAATACGATAGTGCAGATCGTGCTTAAAATGATCAATGAATTCCGCCGAGTGAAAATAAAAGTAAGTCGCGTGTAATGTAAAACATCATTTTGCATCCGTAGACTTTGATCGTGCATCGTACACCTCAGGCGCACCGCACGAAGGAAGGGCTTAACTAACAATAACTATGTCTAAATCAAGCCAAACAGTAACGACGCACAATATTGTTATAATACATGGGGTTGGGTACGTACCTGGCGTCATTGCGCCGACGGGCTCGTAGCACTCGATCATGTCGGTCGAGCCGCCGTTGACGGTGACGTTGGTGACCGCCGAGCACGGCGAGCTGACCGACTTCTTTCCGTCGCCGGCGCCGTTGCCGCCGCCGCTACTCGTGTGCAGCACGACCACGGACGAACCGACGACGCCGGCCGTGCCGCCTACACCGCTGCCCGTGGAGCTCATGGATCCCGATCGGCTGTGGCTGCCCGAGTCCCGGCTGGGGCTCTTGGACTCTTTGCCGCGGTGATGGTGTTGCGTGTGGTGCAGGAGGCCCACGCCCTCGGCCCGGTGCCTCACCTCGTAAATGTCCTCGTAGTCGTTCTCGCCGGCGGCCGTGCCCGGGTCGCTGCCCCTGTCCGACGACGACGAGCTGAGGTTCTCGTCCGACCCGGCGCCGGAGCTGCTGTTGCTGCTGTGCACCTCCACCTTGACTGTGGACACGGAAAAATCGGGCGCCCGAGGCGTCGTCGTTAGTGGCGTGAACGTGCCGGCCGGACCGGACAGAGACGAGACGTCGCGCCGGGCGTCCGCCGCGCCGCCGTACCGGCTGTGGCCGCCCGCCCACCGACGCCGCTGCAGCAGTCGCGACGGGCACGGCGAGAGCGCCGCGCAAAGGTCGACGGCGACCATTATGTTATTATTATTATTATTATTATTATTATTGTCGTTAGGTATATTATACGGTCATGAGCGCTGTGTTATAATGATAATATGTTGTCGTCGTCGGCGGCGACGACGTGTAAACGACGCTGAACGGGGCTGCTGCAGCGGCACAGACGACTGCGGTCGTATAAAATACGATATAATTATGCGATATGCGTGGAGCGTACGCCGGTGGGCACGCGGCGACGCCTTTTTCCGTTTTTCATTTATTATTGTTTACTTATATCTTTAACCACTTATCTCGACACAGATAACGCGCCCTCGACGGACGAGATAACGCCGCAGAAAACGATTGACTGTATTAAATGGGCGAGTCGTCGCAGCAGACACTTGTATCGCGCGCGCCCGGCCAAAGCATACATTTTTTTACGATTTCTAGAATTTTTTCGAGCAGCAAACTCGGTAAAAATAAAATTAAAAAACCAAACGGTCGTTTTTTAATAACAACGTGAAAATCCATAATATGTACTTATTATCATATAAATGTGTACCGGTAGGACAGCTTCGTTATCGTTAATTTATTATATTATACCTATACGCGTTATTCGTTGTGGTATGGCATATCACTGTGGCGTGTTAATCATCATACGGGTACGCTCGCGTGCGAGAACGCGAAAGTGATTAGGAAAAAAAAAATGCGGCCTACGTTCGATACATATATAATATTAATACCTTTAACGAATCGTCGACTCATAAACGATCGCGCAATGTTTTTGCCCAGAGAATAGTGTGCGTGAAAGTGATGACGTGAGAAAATTTACCGACGGAGCGATACAGACGGTATATTTCTGCACAGGACTTTACGACGTAAATCGATAATATTGTTGAAATATTATGCTCGAAAACACTCATATGATGCGTCGTCGTATTTGTGACGTTAGTGTCATTACACTGTTTGTTTGTCGAATGCGTTAAGTATAACGATATTGTACGATTCGAGTACTGATCGAGCCCATAAAATACGTAACAATGGTCTTGACGGTCTTGTCGCATTATTTTATTAATATTAATTTGTCGACTTTTATTCCACTCCAACCTCAGGTACCTCACACATAAGTTCTGTATTTAAAGTTGATTAATAAATTCCTCTAGGTCCCCCACTGCATAGGTTACAGGAGTGATTAATGAATGATATTGCCGACGCCGATCACATACCGTTCTATTCTACTAATATATTTTCTGTTTCTGACTTGATTTATATGAATATATTTTTCGCCTGTAGAATCAAAATTTGTAGAAGTTACCCGAAACTCCTTTCTCTCGGTGTATGGATTCATCCGTCAGATATCACACTTGAATTCGTAATGTTTCTTTACCCGTATTAGGTATATAATCTCTCCTCTCGTTTCTTTTAATATATTTTCATAAACTGTGCGTTGATCCCATCAACCTGACACTCCTCGTTTTCATTATCATCATCCTGCCGTATTGCTTTTATAAATATTTATTGTTTAAAGCCTCAGTACCATTCTCCTACCAGATTTGTATTACTAATTTTAATATTTTATACGGTATTTTATTTTATTTGTACATTAATCGTACTTGAACAGTGTATTATGTCCAACTATAAACCATAGTATTGTTATGACGAAGTAAACATTTTTTCTCGTTACCATTTTTATTTATCACCTTCGATAAACCGACAGCGCGTTATATAATTTATCGAAGTGTCAACGCGTATATAGACGTACCTACAACGAATAATGATCTTCCGATCGGTCGGATGTCACCCGCGGTCACGCTAATAATAGCCTTCTTTCGCTATTATAACTATAATATTATTGTGTTGTGTTATAATAATATCGCGTCTGCTAAATAAACATGACAGCGTTCGCACGTTATTAAAATATCGTTACGCGGGCGGTGACGGCGGAGACTGCGTTATAAAACGTTTAAATAACCGAAAAAAAAATCCGTCACGACAAAAAATATAAAAAAAAAAAATAAAAAATGGTACACATTTAACGACGAGTAAAATATTATAATAATAATATAAAGTAAACACACTGCGGTGTTAATAACAATATAATGGAGAGCGTAGTCTTACCGGTCATGGTGTTGAGGCCAATGGCCGGCAGTGGTGGCGGCGGGGGAGCGGCCGTGGTCACGTACGCCGCCGCTTTTGCCGCTGCCTTGTCCGTCGCGAATATGTCCTTCACCGGGTCGTCGATCAATCCGTTCGGGTTGTGCAGGTAAAACGGTCCCTGCGGCTGCGGCGGCGGTCTGACCGGTTCGACGGCCTGCAGCACGACCGTCGCCGCGTTGACTTTGCAAAACTGTTGCTGTTGCTGTTGATGCTGCGGCGGCGACGGCGGTGCGTTGACGACGTACAGACCGTCTTTGACGGCCACCTTGCCGCGCCCGGTCCCGTTATGCTGTTTCTGTTGCTGCGGATGATGATCGCCCACCGGTGACGGAGGGTGTAGGTAAAAAGGTTCCTGGCTCTTCTTGTAGTTGACGCAATCGGCAAACGAGCACTATATAAACGACAAGCGTACGCGTTATTAAGTCGATACGATTTTATGTAATATTAGTTATTAGTAAGGTCCTAAATTTGAAATATTTCACTTGAAATGTTTCAATTTAAATATTTCAAAATTGAAAATTTCACTCTTTTTGAAATATTTCAATGAAATATCGAAAAATATTTTTTCTTTTTTTAAATGTATTCGGTTATAGTTTAATAGAAATAATATATTGATTATATACAGAAAATATTGATAGTAAATATGCAAAAATATGCACTATGAATTTTTGATATTTATCACTTGTATTATTAATTGGGTCCTTATTGGTTATTATTATTATTATTTATTATACATATTTTCTTTGTTTCACATAATAAACCAACTTTTGAAAATTTTTACTTGCAAGTTGACGTGATTATAAAATTTAAGACATAATAATTTATATTTTATTTTTCATTGCAATAAAATATTTCAAGAAAATAAATTTCATGAAATTTTAAAATCCTAGTTATTAGTATGCTCGGGGACCCGAGAGGACCATTTTCGATAATCCACGTGCACGTGACGGTATTACGTATAATAATATATTACACCTCCGCTTTCTGCGTTATCCGCGTTGGCAATTCGACCCCCATCAGGTGCTATGACGATTTCATGGCGGAAAACTGATTGAAAGACCTGAATTGTTTTTAAGTCGGAAGTTTTGGCAAAGATTTGTGAATTAATGGTTTCTCGAGGATAGGAGAAGTTTGGCGGTACACATAGAGTTTACAGATTTTATTTTTAAGATTTTAAGCAAGCTCAAACATATATAGGCGTTTATCGAACTTAAAATATAAAAAAAAAAATTACAGAAGTCATGATAATACATTAAAATCATTTAAAGTGACACAGATTGACATTCTCGTACAATAACTGCCGTGCTACTGTATTAGAAGCTGAGAAGAAACTAATATTGTATAGTGGTGTCATCTTAGTGATGGTTTTACTGCTTACTTTAGTAAGAGGTTTGACCGGCTTTAATGGCGTTCTATAATAACATTATATTGATTGAGACGCGTGTACAATTGTATGGAATCTTTACGTGCGTATTTATAAAATAAAAAATACACAATAATATTATGTAGGTATATAGGTAGCAATTCCACCGATTATCGGTAAATTTCAGTGACGTTGTAACTGACGAGCAGCAATAGTGTGTGTTCGCGGTTATAGGTAAGTTTAGGTTGTGTTTATACGAGTATACTAAGTTTTTGACGGACATTTTATGTAAATAAATTGTATCATTATACTTTTTTTAAATAACTTAATTAAATACGTAGAAAGACGCCCAAAAGACACACACAACATTTATAAAATAGTTATATTAATAATACAAAGTTGGGAAAGTAAATGATTTTTTTAATTCCGTTAAGATAATAATATGTATTCAGTAGAAAAAGTTTTAGATAGTCATACTAGTTTACTTTATTTTTTTTTACCAAAACTCAAGAAGCAATCTTACGATTTTATAGTATTTCTATAATATTATAGTACTTCATTGAAGTTTTTTGTCACTAATTAAAAAACAATTCACATCAAAGAAATTTTTTTGACATGAAAACAAAATTGATTGAAATTAAATTTATTAATAAGAAATAAAATTGAAAACAAGATAAATTAACTTAAACGAAAATATAATTAGTTGATTTCACGTTAATTAAAAAACAATTAAGACAAGTTAGTACAATAGCTATATTAATGGGATCCAAAAGTAACTATAAGTATAGTATACAATATACATAGATAAATAGATAAATTAAATAAACTTTTCAATTCGTTAATTTATATTATTATTTTTTTGTAATATTATAATAAAATATACTCACTCGTGTTTTCGGTTCTTCTTTCCGACACGTACAGCCCAACAGCCTGCCGTTCTTTTTCTCGTCGTGATAATCCGGCATCGTACCATGTTGCACCAATATGTTCAGACACTGCATAATATACACACAAACATATTCATGATATAATATTTCATTATTAACATTTCGAAAGGGTGTCGGTATAATATATAGATACAATACAAAACGTATTATCGCATTATAATAACATATATATAAATAAATCGATGGGTTTCACAATACTCAGACTTATATATTATACTGAATATAATATATTAAATGTATTACGTGTGAGAAATGATGCAAACGGCAATTAATTTGCGGTCGACATATCGAGTGCGTATGTTTTTTTGTTTGGCCTATACACAGCATTACGAAACGTCTATTATTATTATTCGTCCATATGGGATTAATTTCAGGGCGTAGTTATAGGTACTTGCGTTATATATTTTTATAATCGTATATGCACTCTGGGGTAAGTACGTATACCCCCCCCTTCCTACACGGCAACTGTGTTAGTTAACCTAACCTAACGCACAGTGGAGAAAACGATAGTATTGTACGTATACTTTAATACATTATTGTTGGTCAAAGTTTTGAGCTTTCGTTTTTCTTACGTTATACACCTCCGCACGTAAACATAATATCATTCTTTCACCGACCACGGTGGATCAAGGTCGCCTACCACCGGGAGAATCGCATCTACAAGAGGTTATTGGAACGTGAACGCTAACAGTGCCGACACCGGAATGTCCGTCGGCCGTTGTCGATTTCACCGTGCGATGATCACCACTATAATATTATTTGCCCACGGTCATCATCATCGCGATATAAATATGTTGTGTATATTGGTATAATAGCCAGGAATAGTTAAAGATCACGGTCGTGGTATTTAACGAGCCGCGGAAATAATATACATTGCACTGCTAGTTGCACACTAATTGGGTTAACTATCCGGGCGATGAGGACAAACACGTTTTCCTTGTTTATTTGACGCCACCGTTGGTATATATGCTATCGGAAATTCGACAAACTGTTGCTGTCAAAAATTGCTGGTAAATACGACAACATGATGATAGGTCAATGCCAATTGAAGACGACTGACGAGAGGTTATTATAAAGACGCTTTGTCGAATGTTCGTCAGCAGTATAGGTACGCGAGTAATAAGTAATAATGTCGGCGCGTGAAATTTATGTTTTACACCAAACACGCCGATTTACTGTGACCTCATCCAACGCATTTGACGTGCGTTAGCATAGAGTAATAGCAGAAAATTGGGTACACAGTGTTACAATAATAATAATTAAATTATTGTTTCTTTCTCGATAAAATATTATGCGTTACGTTGCATAGCAGGAAAAACGACTAAAGAGAAATTGATATACGCACGTGTCTTCTTCATATTCACACACGAAATATAATAACTATCATCAAGAATCGCCGACTATCATTAACTACCAGAAGATATCGGTGAATTTGAGTTATTGAGTTTTTATCGATGGGTAAGGATATGAAAAAATTACCAACAATAACAATTACGAAATTTAAAATACAGATTATTCATGCAGTTGTTTTCTCGCATGCATTAAAAAAAAATATATAGAAAAGTCACCAGCTCGTTTTAAACCAATGAATTAATCATTTTGTTATTTTATATTTTTTAAAACTGGTTAAGAGACTATATTGTGTATACATATTCAATGTACAATTAGGCGTGAAGACGTCTCTTAAAAATAATTGATTATAGGGCTTAGACATTACTCATGTATTTCAAATTCTAACTCCATCGTAGCGTTAAAATATATAAATTTAATTTAGTACGCATTATTAACATTGCAATATTTAAATTACAATACATACATTTTATTAATTTTCTTAGTAAATTTAATTTTGAAATTGTAATTCTGCTATATATTTTGCAGAAAAAAAATTACAGGAAAACAAAAAAGCCAGTAAAATTTGCTCACCTCCATTTGATGGTTTTCCGCTGCGTCGTTGATTGGGCTCTTCCCATATTTGTCTACGACCAGGTTGGCACCATGCCTCAACAACCATCGCACCGTGTCAACATGACCTCTGCTTGCAGCGAAATGTAACGCTGTTGCACCATCGCCATCTCTGAGGTTTGGGTCGACTCCTTGATCTCTAACCTGTTCAATCACACACACAATATAAAATGCATAAATAAATTATAAAAAAAAAAAAAAAAATATAATATATTCTCGACAATGACGATAATAATACTGTAATAATTGATGATTATTATTTGTGAAACAGAAAAAACAACATAAACGATATTATGTTATATCAGGCAGTATTCAAACTTTTGAATTGAATGAGATCTACGGTGATAAGTTTGTAAAAAGATATTTAAAAAAAAATAATAACAATACCACCGAGAACGTGAAAACCATGACGAAACATCTCGGGGTTCACTGATATGAGCGTGAAAGATGTTGTTATTTCGTGTTTTCAATATTATGCGTTATTCTTATTATATAGATAGATTTATTATAATATGAAGTATATGCAAACAAAACCTTCAGTGCAAAAATGTTTAGATGAAAATTCTAACACAACGTATGTACGACCAAAACTTAATATTTTCTATAAATAATGAATACTGATGTTATAGTCACAAACTCACCAAAATTAAAATGTATTACCTGTTATGTTTTTATAATTCTTCCAGGTTTTTGTATTGTTATAATTTGTAAGTAAGTACTTGACTTTCACTAAGTTTTAATGAAAAAAATGTTTTTATTATGAAATAAGACGTTTGTATATGTGTTTTAAAGACAAATATTTGTATAAAATTTTAATTATAGTGATTATATTTTTTAATTATCATACAGTTATTATCTATTATGTTGGTTAGTGCGAAAACTATGCGTGAAACCAAAGATCAGCAGACTTTATTATGAAAGTTGAGTCGTTATAAAATATAAAAATCTCACGTGTAAATATCTACAACTTCCGCAATATTTTGTAGGATAATTAAAAAAAAATCACACATTTCATTTTTATTATATGCCTACCTAGTGGTTAGTTCCTACTATAATATATAAGTAAATCTAATAAAATAAATGTTCGATAATAAATCATTATAAAATGTATGGCATTAGCAAAACTTATTATTATATTATATATATACCTACATAACTGATTGCGTAGTAGGTCAACAACTTTAATATTGGAATTATGAACTACTAGCAGTGGCTTTATATGGGTAAAAATATGATGAAAAAAAAATGATTTATGTTCTATTTTCTATTAATTTATTTCGTCTGATGTGATTAACTCGTCCACATACTATAATAACACATAATATAAGGCATTCTAAATAATTGTGCCGTTGGGGCGCGGTGCTTTTGTCGGAGAACCGTAGTCCAATATTAATGGTAAAACATCGTACTCACCATCCATTTCAAACAGTTGAGACAACCCATTTGAGCGGCGGCATGTACGGGTGCCATACCGTCTTTGGCTCGGACGTACAGCGAACCGCCTGCCTCGAGTACAAGGAATTTGAGTACTTCCAGGTGTCCCTCTTGTGCGGCCAAGTAAACAGGCGTGACGTCGTTGTCCATTTGAGTGTTTGCGCTGGAATAAAATACATACGATTTATATAGATTGTTAAAATCGCATACTATAATAATTAAAGCTATGAAAATATTTTAATATGTATCTTGTTATGTCTCAGTGGTTTAGCTATACTCATTAAATCACTACGAAGCAAAATATTTTTTCGCCCTTATAATAAAAAAATTAAAAAATTAAAAAATTATATAATAATATAATAATATTTTAGGTGCATTATTTATTTTATTTTTTTATTCTTTTTTTTACGTTATCTTATACATTTATATTTATTAAATTTTAATCATAATTTTTCTATAAAATATTTAATAATCGTCTACAAAACCCCTATCACACGTCACGTTAACACCATCAAAAAAATGTACACCCAGAGGAAACTGTATGTGAAGACGAGGCGCCAGGCGCATAGTTCATGTAATCAGTGTATAAGTTATACATAGATTATACAGATACAGTATAAGGGTCTATATATACGTGACATGTCCAAACACACTTACGATTGACAAAGCTCCAATAACAACGTTAACAATATCATATTATTATTCGTTTTCTATACAGTTGAAATAATTTATGAGACATACAACGCAAGTCGATCGAAATACTTTGCTGTGACAAGTTGTGTACTCACATAATAATACAAACATAAATATTGGAATACTGCTAAGATATCGTGAAAGTACGAAAGTACCTATACAATGTTATCATTTATTGTACGGCTTATTTGGAGGAGACTAGGAAAATAACAATCAATATATTATATTACCATATATAAAACGGCACGCAGGTCGCTGATTGCGAGGTATTCAAATATTTATGGCGCATAAACATACAGAATCAATTAATTTCATATTTTCATGTACAGACAATAATGTACAATAATGTATGTTGTGTATGTATGATGGTTTTTTTAAATATTTAAATATTTCAGTGATCGCGTGAAATTATTCATTTTTACGGGTACGATCGTCACGTCACAAATTGTGTCAACTAATACAGACAGGTCCACTTATTTGTGAGTTTTCAACAAATTACATTTGAGGAATTTACAATATGCATGCGCATTATCGACGTTATATTTTAGACTATATTATAATGTATCAAGACATAGATTGTATATTTTTAGTAATATCTTCTTGTACTTCAAACAAACTAATTTGAGTTTCACGTAATTTATTAACTTATTATTTAATTTATATTTCTAAAATCATTTTTTCTATACATTTTAAATTCTGTAGTAATGAATCAGATAAACCTTTATTTCTTTCAAAATTTCTGACAATATGTAATAAACGAAAACATCAAAAATTTACTGTAAATCATTAAATATGGTAGTAGTAATATTGTAAATTATTTATCAAAAACACGGGATAGGATTCATTACTTATTACATTTATTTGGAAATAATGCAGATTATAATATGTAGGAATAACTATTGTGAAATATACTTAATAACATTGATATCAATAATTAGTAGTGTAATTTTATGCCCCCCCCCCTAACAGTCGACAAAAAGTTTTATTAACACGTCATTAAGTGTAAAAAAAGAAATTAAAATGTTTTTTTTTCACTCGTACAGTTAACCATCGTATATAGAGAATATTGAATGTTCAATCGTGTTATTATAGTTATTCAATTATAACATTCAACGGTCCCGCAGGCCACCCGGAATTGAACAGGTCGTTTTAGGATTATCTGCAGATCATTATAGCAAGTCTAACTAGGAACAAAACAATAATATCGTTATAGTACAATCCCCGTCATGACTATTGAGTATAGACTATAGTGAAACGTAACTATATATATACATAAGTATGTAGACTTGTATGAGAACGTATTGAACGTATGATTGAAATATTAAAGGTTTAGGTATTATTACGTTATAGAATTAATGATATTTCACGAGGTTTGTACCTACGTTAAGTAACATTTATGTTATTGTTCGACACACGCAGTGGACCGAAAGAACCGGACAATATAGAACTTAGTAAGTATACGGTAACTGGCAAGGCATAATTAAGAGTCCGGAAATGATGTAGACTTCTCACGGTGGTATATATAAAGGTTAAGTTATATAGTTATATTATATATTTATTATATATTATTGCATATGAAGCATTTCTCTGTTTGAACTTTGGTATTTATACATTTTAAATAGGTACCTCGTTATTAATATTCATAGTATTCGAAAAAATGTTTGACAAAATCGTTTAAATAGGGATTGTCACAGGTGTACTCGTGATTAAACTTCATAGATAAGAAAGAAATATAATGATTCGTATATAGTTATATATTATGGTGCAGCGAGTCGTTCTTGCCGGAATGCATAATTGATTAACCTGCACATGGGTATTTTAGTGCGGCCGATTCGACATCAAAACGTGTCAGGAACACGTTTTACATTTGTCGACATATAAAATATATAATATATATATATATTATAAGTATACCTATATTGGACTCTATTAGGCGTCTGCTAACTATAGGAACGACCATTAGGCGGTTTTCAGGTTGAAAAACCAGGTTACCGATCCGGAATCATTTTATCAACTAACGCGGTAGCAACAACACTACACGCTTGTTAGCTTTTGAGACCGATTCGCGTGTCTGTGGCGGGCGTAAATAATAATAAAAATAAAAAGTGTAAACATTATGATGTTAACATTCAAGGCGGTTACAACGAAACACCGAACGTTTACTTTGGTGTTTTTATTTTTCAATTATAGACAGACGTGGTGGAATACCAACAATAGCAACAACAATAAATATTCGATGTTTAAAAAAATCTATGTGAAAAAATGTACTTAAAAATAAAATTTATGCGGGAACGCGATTTCCCCCCTTATTACACGACAGGCCTAACGAGTAATGACACGAAAGTGGGCGACAATATTTGCAATCGGTTTGGCTTTGCGCGAGCGTCTATAATAAAATATGAAGCAACGGATAATATTATATTGTTATTTATGCTCACGCGGGGCTTTAGAGACCTCAAATAATTACAATAATAACACTGTCTGGAAATGAGCGCGAGTCGTGAATTACGAACAACATCGCACTAGAAAATTCAAATCAAAACTACTGCAGCAAACAATATTAATATTAGATTGTAATATTATTTAGTATACTGCTGTGTTGTGACGGTACTATCATTCAACTGAATGGCTATGTATATACGGGATGTTTCATTTAGAGTTTTCACCTCTTTTTTTTTTTTGTTATTGAATAATACAGTTATATAAAATCTGATTTTGAAATTTTTCGAAAATACTTAAATATCTTATTTTCGAAGTTTTAACAATTTTTATACTATTTAGTACTTTGAGAGTGTCATGTAAAGAAACAAACTTCTATTTTTCAAATGAGGACTGTTTTTTACTGTAAACTATAAATTATTTAGTGAGTAAATTTTTTTTTAAATGTTGATATACTTAATTCGAACGAGTAATTTCTCAAAAACATAAAATATAAAATATTGAATTTTGTATTTATTATACATACCTATTTAGACCATTTTTATAAATTATAAAAATATTGATTGATTAATATCATTCACTTAAAAGTTTAAATAACCATGGCTTCCATATATTTTCACCTATTATTCTCAGTACACTATGTTAAATAACTCAGAATACTTATTCAAATTTTGATTTTTTATATGACAATTTATTCAGAAAAATTATCCATTAAATAATTTATATAAAAAAAGTACCTACACAATGGGAAAAAAGTTTATATCTCCAAATAACACTCTTTAAGTAGTACAACAAATCATAAGAATATGAAAATATTATTATACTTAAAGTATAATTAAAAAATTAGATTCTGTGTAATTGTATTAATGAAGAAAAAAAAGGGATGAATATGATTGGTAATTAATTGTATTTAATACAATTGTAATATATACACTCTGTCATCATTATTACGACTACTATTACTTATGAGCGGTAAAATCTCCAAATACCCAACACTTATGCTACCATAATATATGTAATTACGTGTGTACACTATATACACTATACAGTATACAGTTATTACCAGAATTATCGTATACGCAAGTGTATATACATATAGTATTAAATTATTATGTTGTGTAAATTGTACAATGTACGTAAGTTCCCAGCCGTGTGTACCGTTTCTAAAATCTAAATGTGTACTCAGATTTTCAGTATTTTCATATGACTCATTATTCATTTTTATTAATTTGTTCTTTCGTTTCTTGGAAGAACTTTATTCTTCCAAGAGAATAAAAGAAAGAAAACATAAAGAAATTCATTATAGTACAGTTACATTATAGTCACTCTATAAACTTACAATATACGTTTATGACAATAAATTATTTGTAAATTGTATAACAAACTTTGTCTAAAAATTAATCTTTTAAAATAGTTCCTGTGATAATATTTTAAAGTCAAAATTATTTACACAATTGTCATATTATAAAAACTATTATTTCATAAAACCATATTAATGTTTAAGGATAAATTTATTATTAGGTACGTCTTGTATTATGACTATAATTAGGTATATACATTTTTTCTCTTGATTTTAAGCTGGTGTTGCTGCTGCTTAAGTGGAATCGGGTGAGTATTACTCCTCCCTCATTATAATATATAATTATGCCTAAATACATTATCTAGGTATTTACCTGTTTAGTTGACAAATAATAGGTAATTATTATTCTGTGTTACGTCTATTTCGCTAATTTAAAATAAATCATTTTAATGATAGGTACACATCGTGGTAATAACATTTCATTAATTTTATTTTAATACAATAATAGTAATTTGTATATACATTTCGAGAAAATGCATTTTTTTTAAACAGACTGTATGAAGCATTACAATATTACATGTTTTTGGTCGCTTCTTTTAAAGAATAAATAATAAATACAATAATACATTGTTTTGTCATTTAGATTTTTTTATCGACAGAAGTAGCTCAGATATTTATTACAAATAGACAAAACGATGTTCCGTTAATCTTTTCACGGCAAATACCATCGTGATCGAAATAATTTCGAAACACGTGTACCCCATACGCCATTATACAGAATAATTTTAAAACGTGATGTGCCTATTCCTTTATACGCACGAAACTTCTATTTGTTCGATCGATATGAAACGCGGGATTAAACATTGTTTTTAATTAAATTTAAAAACGTATCCAGCGATAAAGTTCCATTGATAATGTAACAGCAGTAGGTAATGTTAATTAATATCGGTGTATTTTTCAGCTGTTATAATAACATGTTTTATATCAATTCTATTTGAAAAGGAACCTATCGAAATACGTACATAGATTGGGACAGTGCATTTTTAATTTTAATTTTAAATCAGACTGCGTTGGAAATTTATCTTAGTTTTGAAGTATAAGATAATATAGGATCGAAATTCCACGATTTAGTGAAATATATTATGTGGCCAATACTACTATTATTGCGACCATCACCTAAAATTATGTTAAACATACAATTTTTCGAAAAATTCATAGTTCTGGTAGGTATATAGAATACACGTTTGTGGATATCACAACACGTTTCAATTGGGTTAATAACATCTCCTAGTGACAGTTGACCAATTAAAACGTAACATAATAATTAATAATAATATTATGTAGGTATTCTGAAACCGAGGCGAAATCGTACGAGAACGCAAAAAACTGCACAGGTCCTAAACGCCGCGCACATTTCTCGCTCAAACCGAATCGGTATGTAAATTTTTACGGCGAGGTTTCTTCGAGCTAAAATAAGGCGATATATCGAGTATATGTGTGTTATTACACGAGTATATAGATACTACACACACTACAATATTATTATATTACCATGTATAATTGTGTGCATGTATTTGTCTCCGCTACGATTCCAATATCGGTCAATTGGATGGCATGAAAAATAGTTGTATATTCATACAACCGAGACGCGCCAAGCCATTACACGGGTAATTGCATCTCGACTGGTCGTCGTCCGACCAGACAAACAGTTATATTCCGCGTGCCTGCCGCTCTCTTGTTGCTATAACGTATACTAGCTACGCTACTATTTATTATTATATTATATGTGTGTATACTGTATAGTATAAATGCTGAGAATTTTATGGAAAAAAAATACACACACACACACACACACACACACACACACATAATCCAACAGAGCACCAAGATGACACACATTTGAAGACGTAAAAAACATAAATACATGTATAATAAATTATAGTCATATATTATGTATAATGTATATAATATTATTATTATATACACACGATGAATCCATAACCAATATTATTATACTTGTGCACCGGACGAGAACTATGTTGCAGTGCCGAAGGGCATATGTCCGTAAATAATTTTTTTTTAAGAAAAAAAATAAATATCGATAAAATAAGATTTATATTAGATTATACTTATAGTATTTACAGTTCAGTAAGGAAGTCTATTGAGTTTACTTTGTGGTTTTTAAATATGTCTAATACAGTGACGCAGAACTCAGACTTTTTTATGAAACGAAATCTAAAATTTTTGTTCCAATCACCCACCCACCCACCCATTTCCTCAATTTATATGATAAATCCATTTTAGAAGTAAAGCGATCGCTTGACATGGCATATAATTCTGCGCCACTGGTTTATATACTGGTAGATATTGTTGGCATGCGAGTTTTATTAATCAAAAATAACGTTTATATAAAACAAAAATAAATAATCATTTCTAAATTGCTCATTGGAAATATTAAAATCATACAAATATCAAAAACAAGTTTGTTCAGAAATGCCAAACACGGGTTATTTTAATAAAAAAAAAATAATAACTATACTTTTGTTTCAAATTGGAATTGTTATAAATGATTGTTTTTATTATATCGTAATAAAATGAATAATGTGAGTGGACAGATAATTGATAAATAATAATGTCTTTTAAATTGAGTAACTTTGAACCTATAATTTAACAAATTAATAGATTTTTGCTAATCGTATAAGTTTGAAATATTAATACAATACTTACAGGCCACATTTATTACGTTCATTGATTGTAATAATCATGAATATAGATTCTTTAAATACATTAATAATCTCAAATAGGTGTGAACATTTAAAAATTAAATTTAGAATCTTTTTAAAACGATCCATTTTTGGACGACGCGCGACGTGACACCACCGATGCAATAGTAATACTGACTACAGATAAGTTAAATAATATTAAAACTATTCGTGTGTAAAGAAGATTTCTCTGAAGTCTGTTCATCGGAAAATTATGTAATTAGGTGAAAAAAATCACAAGCCTCTCAGCCCGAAGCAAAACTAATCCGCGAGATGAACATTACTTCTGGGATTATACATTTGCGGTGACAGAACCCCTGCTGACATAAATTATCAAAGAGGAAAACTACTGAATCATCAGAAAAGTTGTATAACGCGTTCGATTTCACTATGACAAGTATTATAATATGTATTTTTCGCTACATAGCAATACTGCAAACTACAGCTAAGTACGACTACTGTTATTTGTTAAATGTCAATTGGTTCACTTTTTTAAAATACACGTAAAAACTTATTTGAACAGACGTAATGAATCAGTGTATTTGCGACTGAGGAAAGACGGTCTTTGAACCCACTGCAGATAATAATATAATATATAATATGTTAAAACGTTCATCCACGTCGATGGTTTTTTTGATTGGACTAAAATTTAAAATAAAATGTAGTTTTATAACAATATGACGTCTAAAGTTTAAATTAGAAAAAAGAACGAAAACTTACTATTATTTATTAAACAGATTTACAGATATAGAAATTATGATAATATTTGTTTTGTTTCTATAAAGCATATTACTATTATAAATCTAGATTAACTACAGCTGTATTTTATAATAACATATTATTGCTACATCAGTAAAAATATGGTACGTATTCTTTTCGTTTCATTCTAATAAACACTAAAACACTCATACTTATAGACTATAGGGCTATATATATATATAATGAGCTTGCCTATTTCAGTTTTAAAATCACAAAATTGTCTTTTTTAAATTGACGTAATTATTTTTTTTGTAATGAACAGCGGGAGCAAACGACCCGTAAAATATACAGATTGCTGCTGATATAAATGTATCAACTTAAAAATTAAAATACAACCTCTTCCTAACATTATTATTTATTCCTATAATATTGATACAACGACGTTTTGAAAATCCCAATTATTATTGCCTATTGGAGTAATTAATTAGAAAATTATTATTGACCTATAATAATCTATGGGTCTTAATTGATTATGTTGTGTTGTTTATATTACGAACTGACAAATAACATTTATCAGTTGTGTTGAAACATCATTACTCATTACTTATAAACGTGTCAGTTGACAATTGACAAACTGACTTAAACACATAATATAACGAGGGTCTTTGCCCTGTACGATTGCATGTAACATTGGAGGTATAGAAAATGTATAACTGTATGGTAATATCCAATTAATAAATATAAATATCATTATAAAAATAAAAAAAAATCGAAATTAAAAACGACAGACATATTTTAATTCTTTTAGAATTTTACCGCGCGATAATTTAAAAATAATGTAACTAATAATTGTTAAATTTGACTTAAAACCACATAACATATTCTTATTATACGTCCAAATATACTTAATATAGCTACACATATTGCAAATGTATACAGTATCATTGTATAATGTATAATGTATATAACGCATAATAATGAATGACGTATGTTTGCGAAAGTTGTAATATAACTGCGGTTTGTATATTGAACATTATATTTTATTTTTATCGTATTTTCACGCGGTAAACTCTTACTAAAATTCTTAAATTATTCAAATCTATAGAACTTATAAATATAATACAACGGTTTGCGAGGCGGCCGCTGAGTATACAAGTAATATGACATTATAATATCATTGTGTTTTAGACAGTAGATTCCACGAGCCGGTTCTCAGACAATTTTATGCGGACTAGAACATTGACCATTTGAAGCAATTGGGAGTATCGAGCGAAATGAATACAACATCGTACGGCGATAACAGTAATAAATACGCGTTTGCTCTATGCGAAGATGAGTGGATATATTTCACGGAACGAGTAGTCGGTATTGTTCCGGATCTCTGGATTCGAGGTGCGCTCCTGGGCCGCGTTGCAGTCCGTCGTGCGGAATTCGTTTTATTAAAGTCCACGCGCAGTCGACCGTAACCGGACATCGCGATGATTTCTGTGTGTATTATTTTCTTTCCGACACACTATACCTTTGTCTATACCCACCTACACTATCATCATTGCCATTGCGGTAATATTTATTATTATTTTAATTGTAGGGTTCCCAAACAGGTAAATAAAAATGCTTGATATAAAACATTCGACGGTGACTTAGCGAGCGAATATTATTACAATATTATTTATTTTTGTGTAATTCAATAATTTGATGTTATTTATGAGCCGGATTAATTATTCAACAGTAAAAACACTAAAAACTCTGTGACTGGGGCCTACGAGAAAGTGCAGGTCTCACGACTATCAATATACTACGTTATATATCTGCCTAAGGGGCTAAGGATAAATAAATTTTAAGTATTATCCTATTCAAATTTAATTGTTAAAACTTTAGATTTTTCTAACATGTTTTGAAACTTGGGGTGAATAAGTGTGCAAGTGATCATATAGAGTACTGGATGGTCAAATTTGACTTCGCAGGTTATATGAATACTACGTATACGAGTATATATTATACAAGTGGCGGAACATTATTATTATTAACATCATCACTGTGCGGCAACGCCATTAAGCCAGCTGACGACTTCACTCGATCATTCACCCAGAAGTATATAATACCTTTACATTATTCGGATGATTTGGATAACATCTATAATGTACTATAGCATTGCGACTAATACGTCAACCGGAGATGGTTTTCGTTTTCTTTGACGAATAATCGTTGCGCACATTCGGCGGAGCATTAACAGTTGACGACTTGTAACCGTGCACTGCACCCGTGCGGTGGTGGTGTCTCTTTTTTACACAATAAAAATTTATATTGTCGTCGGCAATATAATATTTGCGTATTGTGGTGTGAATTGGTGGCATCGCGCGACAGCCCGAGGAGTTCAATCAACTTGTACACGAAGCGCGGGCATTGTGTATTGCCGAGCATTCCGTTGCCCGCCGCCGGTCCATATTTCGTTTATACACACATGCACATATATATATACGCATATTTTGTGTGTATGTGTATGTGTATCATTTTAATACACAGTAACCGCCGGCCCGACCATCATTGTGTCCGCAAATCAAATTTGTTCCACATATACACACGTCAGAAGCCCCCGCCTCGCACAGAATTCGATGACATTGGCCGGCGTATATTATATACGCGACTATATACCTATATGTATAATATATTATATTATCGCCATCACGGTCAATGAAAACTCGCGATGTCAATGAATCCTGTCTATTATACTCCATGTAGTACCTATGCCGGTTCATATTAGTCTTGTATGCATGTATTTATAAATATAACACTATACGGGGACCGAGCTAACACCCATCACCGACGAAACCACTAGATATCCGAGTAGACAGATATATATTATATATGATAACGATGTGTATCACAAAAGTCTACATATCAACGTCTCACGTTAAATCCAAAATAATTATTGTAATATGCGAGGTTAGTAAATGTATGACGAATATAATAGTTGTGCATAATATTACAATTTATATATATATATATATATATATATATAATATTATTATCATCAGATTGTGTACCTAAATTTTGGGTGATGACTGCGTTTTTTCCGGACACCAGCAATCGAGGCACCATGACTCCTGCTGCTCCTGACCGCCATGTGCACGTCGTCCTGCTGTCGGTACGCAGGTTTCTTTTGCACACTACACCCGAGACCGAACATCGTAACGACTATTATTCAAACGACGAAACCATAACTATATTCTATCAGAGATTCGAATTATTTTATATAGCGGTGGACAGGGACGGTCCTTTTGCGGCACTATCTCGACAAGTCACTGGTTCAAAGTGGCAAAAAAGCACCACTGCGGCAGTCAAAACGATTACTATAATAATATATAAGATACGTAACCGATACGACGACTACGGTATTATTAATACTCGTAGGTAATTATAATTTATAGAAACAATTAAAAACTAATAAAAATCAACAGAATTTCACGATATACTCGGTAACTAAAAATTAATTTAAAACAATAAAAAACAGCCGTTGCTTCGTTTCGGGGATATTGTGGAGAGCGAAGGAAGAATAGTGAAGCGTGTAACATCCACCATCACGACGACGCTCGTCGTGTCGAAGGAAAGGTTGTTGCACGTCTCTCGGCGCGATTGTCACTGGACGCGCACGCCGCCGTCGTCCGCTTGAGAAAACCGTTCTTCCACGTACCTACCCATCGCAGTACCAATACACTAGCGCTCCGTCGCGCCATGTACCGTTTGTCGGAGTTTTTGTTTCTTTTTCTTCTTTTTTTTTTTAGGTAGCTCACGACAACGACGTGTGTCTTTGTATGTGTGTGTGTGTAATTACGCAGGTCTTTCAAAATCACACTAGACTTACATAGTCTTGTTTAATCATTGTCCTCTAGTTGAACGTTTGTTGAATCGTCTATATGGACTATTTAATATTAATATCATGCTCGGCTGTATTCTAGCGACGTGTGGGCGACGAACGATCAACCCCACCGGAGGCGAAATAGCAAATATACTCGCGACTAAATCGTATTATATTATTATTAGGTATACTTCTGTGTGCACGCGCAATAACGTCACGTGAAGTTCATTGACCTTTATGATAAATAGGGTAATGAACAATTAATACAATTTTTAATCTGAGAAAAAAAGTCGATAATCGCCAAAATTCCAATGCAAAATAATCTTTTGGTATTGGTAGCTCGAGGAGGGGTGTAAATGATAATAATTATATTATTAGTGGTGGTCGTTGCCACCGTCCGTGGTTTCCAATCGTTGCTGCTGCCGCCGCCGCCGCTTAAAACTCTCGTACTACAAGATTTGGAACTTTCTCCCAAAAACTGGTATGACCGGTCAAACGAAATTATGTTTACAAAACATAAAAAAACAACTCATCTTTCTCGAAATTTCTCGAGTACCTACTTTATACTGTTCGATCTAAATGTTCTGCGCATTGCATTTTTATTTTTACTTCTTAAACTTGTCCACCAGGTTTACAGATTTTAATATAGGTCTGCAAGCATATAGGTGGTTCAAATTATATTTTCTGTTGTGAAATATGAATACAGTCAACCGCCTGCAGCCACCAAGCGAGAATTACGCACGAAAGATGAATTAAGAACAATAATTACTAAAATAAAAATAATAAATCAGAGACCTCCCAAGTAGTGCAACAATCAATTATATTAACATACAATAAGTTCGTTTAAATTTCAGAAATTTCTTCGTCGCATTGAAATTTTTAAATGGTTCTCTAATTATATTATTTACTATCACTTTTATCGTGTTACATACTGCATTAATATACATAATACATTGTATATATTACTATTATGTTATATATATTTATGTATAAATCATATGTTATAATGTTTTAAATTTCCTCGAGTTCTTAAAGATTTTTTTTGAATAAGTGACATGCTCATAGACTGATTGGTGCCCAACCCTGTGTTTAGGAGACTATTTTCTTTTTTTTGTGGCCGGCAGATGAGAGGCCATAGTTCATATCAGAATGGCAAAATATATTTGATTACTTAATGGAAATAAGTCTAGACGCACTGTACTGGTACCACATGTACCAAACAGTCATCGCGCTTGTTAATACTATAGAAGCAATGTAATATAACGTTATAATATCACATTGCTTTGGCTGATTTTCTATAGCGCGTAATCATACATATAACAGCCAACAGGTATCTGGTATATGTATACTTATTAACTGCAGACAGGTCGTTGCGCCGACCAAGTGGTCATTGTCATAGTTATAGGGCTCCTCATCGCGCAGTGTAGTGTCCCATTCAAGGCATATTCGGGTATATCGATGAATGGACTACAGAAGCCCCGTATATACTACACGAATAACGGCAGCAATCGCAAACGTGGTGATTTGAATGAAAGACGAAGATTATATTATGCACACGAAGACGTTCTAACTTAAATACTATCTTCGTGTATGTATAATGTTTATATATAGACTTTCATCATACATTTTATAGAATGGTGTATGTATGCGTATGTGTCTTTTTGTTCGCGAACAATGTTTCAGCGATCGCTTTACCGTGGGACATTGCGTGAGCGCCTCTCGAAGAGCACTATTATGTGTGTAAAAAGCAGTGTCGCCCAACGGCGGATATGACGACGACCACAAACTCGTTAAATATATACATGTAAGTCGTACACGGTACGGTCACGGTCCACTGGCTGTATTATGTCTTATACGTGTAAGCGTATCACTATATACACTCTGCAGAGATCGCATAACTAAATACGCCGTTTGCTATCGCGCCACCATGGCTGCCGATAGCACAACAGTATAATATCAAAGAGGTTATTTACACTATTACACTGATTATTGTAAGTACCTAAATTATAATAAAAACTCATGGTGTCTACAAAATATAACACCTACATTTCACTCGTTTAAAAAAATAAGTTGTCTTTTTTACAATAAATTATTTTTTTAAACGAACCTTTCATTTCTAAAAAAATATTCGTTCGGACGAATTATACTAGTAAATAATATGAAAAATATTTCCCAAGATAAGCAATACACCAATACGTCTTCTTAAAAAAATCGAAAGATTTATGCGTATATAGGGTCGTTTACTCGTCTGTAAATAGGATTCTAATGTCTCTTTCTTCCTTTCTCATAAACAGACATATAGTCATCGCCGGATTGACTTTTGATAACTCAGAGTTCAGAGAAAAAACGAATTTGAGTTATCAACATTTTCAATATATCAAAACTAATTAGAAGTATATAATAGATTTGGCGTTTGAAAGATACTTTTTATGTTTGAGATTATATCAAGGTTCTATTTTTGAGAGTCGAATGTCCTGCAAAGTACATACTTTTAATTATTCACGCCTAGCACTTGTTCTTTTAATAACTGCGTCACCGGTCATATTTAATATATTTTTTTTCAATAAAACATTACACTAAAATGGAAAGAAATTTGCTATTTTTATTATATCCAAGTTATGATTTGAAATAATTACGAATAAGTCCAAAGATAATACTTTAATATTTAACTGATCGACTTCCACTGACGCATATCAGCTTTTGCGAGATAACACATAGTTATGAAATTAATAAATTTATATGATAACCGATCAAAAAATTGTCGATTATACAACTATTAGCGTGTTGTTAAGAATAAAAATAAATTTCTAGAAATTCATTGGAATCTTTTTTTTATTTATTTACATCGAACCGTTATTTTATCCTGTTGTGTGGCAAATTATTTTAGTATACCGAAATTATATATGTGATCCACAAAACAAAATCAAAATCTCAGTCAATTTATTTTACGTGGCAATAAAATAATTAATAATTTTATGATTTTTTTTTCGTAGAAATAATTAATACTTGAAAATAGGCGTATCTTTAACCGAAACGCCTATAAAGTCTTCTCGCTGCCGTAGTTGTGTGTTTATAACATTATTATAGTTATTATAGGTGCCTGTTACTTATTACACTGATGGGCACTGGTATCCATCTGGAGCAAACGAACTATTTTGAATTTCTATCACACATTTCGGTCAACGATTTTTGAAATGATAATAATAAATAATACGTGTAAACCGTATATAAACCACGTACTATTATTAATGGTACTAAACTTATGAATTCCCATACGATTTGGTTACCGTTATGAAGTCCCGGAATCATCACCTACTTTGTTTTTAGATTTGAGAAATAATCACTGCAATAATTAGTAAACCAGTATCTGTCTTTTTATTATTTAAATTTTTATTTTTCTATTAATTCTAATTCTTTGTACGATTCACAGTAATTTCCCACAATTGTAATGAAGGACAAAAAATACAAAAAAACATATACTAAGAAAACGGTAACCGCTTATAAATATTTAAGCAAACAATGTGTCTACATTAAATATTATTTAATTATTATGTGGTTCATAAACAGTCATAAAAAATATTATTACCTAGCAGTTTTGTAGTACCAATAAGATTTCAACACATCAACACTCAACATACATGCCATAGTATTGTAGTAATTACAGATGAATGATTATTTATTTATATTTTATATCATAATAAATATGTTAATAGTACTTTACTACTTTACATTTACTTTTATTAGGTTACTGTGTGATTCGATCAACATGAATTATATGTCATTGCATATAATATTATTTAAGTACCAATAGGTATGTGTATGCGTTACACCCTAAGTGGTTCTATGACTTCTATAAACGCATATATGCAATGAACAAACATACATACTACGTGGAATGCAAAGAGGTTGACAAAAAAGGTTGCGTGTAGGTACCTACAACAAATTATTATGTATACCTTGTCCTGTTTAATAAGTAGTAATAACAAAGATCAATAGTAAGCAGAAATTGTTTACACTCTATTTCAAAAACTGGGTAGTTATTTATGAATAAATCATCAAGTACGTATACATAATAACTAATAAGTAACTGAGGTAAAAAATGGAAAAATATTGGAAAATTATAAACGTTTTCACTACTATTACACTTCATTATATTAACAGAAAAGTACTCAATTACTGGAAATATCTATATTATGTCGTGTGAATTATATATAGTAAAATATAGTCGTTAGATCAATTTTGAATGATATTAGTAATTTTTAATTTCCCAATTAAAACCCGATTATATGTATTAGTTTGACTAGCAATGTGCATAGGTAATCTAATGAAATTGTTTTTGTAAACAAACGTCATACATATACTATGTAAATTAATGTTATTGGTGTATAAATTTCGTCACGGATGTATATAATAGCGTTAAACATTGAAACAAATAATCATTGGCATGTAAACAGTAATTTTGTTTTTATTATTAAATTGAAGTAGTTTTTTACGTGGTAATATAATTTAAGTTACGCGCGTTGTTATATTAATGTTACATTAATCGTGTATTCGTGTCGATGTACAATTGTCAATTGCATAACAATTTGCCATATAATAAATTAATAAGGTATCCCAATTGTCATTACCTACTCATTATTCACTGGAATACAGTTCATTTTCTCAAACAATAAGTGTACTAAGCTTATAAAAAAAAATAAAAAAAATATTATGACACTAATTCTATATTTATTATTTCATGTGGCTTATACACCCATGCATAAATGTAATTACTGTTTGATTTTTTATCAACTTAAAAAGAGAACAGATTCTTAAGAAAAAAGTATTTCTCTTTTTTTTATTTCTTGCGATTTTTTCAAATAAGATATATTTCATAATAATATTTATAGGATCATTTTAAACTTTTGACATCTAGTATCTAAGAAAAATATTTTTAAATGTCAGTATATTTATAAAATATAATTACTATAGATTTTAAAACGAATTCTTATTTGTTTTTTAATTTAATTATAGTTAATGTCTACATATATTATATAAAAACATAGAGCTTAAATACATAATAAACAATGTTTTGTAGTTGGTATACATTGTACTGTATACTTAGTTATGTTGTTTGTATGTTATTTAATTTGAGAAAAACGGGGGAAATTAAATTTTTAAATAATATTTTTCATGGTTCATTAAAAATATACTTACGTAAGTATATATAATATATAAATTAAATCAGAAATGACTATTATTAAGGAAAAAATAACTGTATTCGTGGTAAAAATTTTACTTAAATCGTGTCATTATATGATACTTATAAAGTAATAATCATAAATTATTGTTTTTCTTGGTGAACTTTACTTAGGTTATAGCAAATATTAAAATATAAGTACAATATAACATAATATTATAATGGTTTCGCAACTACAAGTGTAAAATGCACATATTGCACACAGGCCCTAGTCCTTAAAATCTATTTTACATCCCCATATTAATTTACTTAAATAATTTGTCTTTCCGTATACTTCGGGTACAATATATCAATTTGGCATGAATGTCACAACTCGTTGAATGTCGTCACGTTTCTAGTTCTATGATTAATATCGTTGTAGAATTTTAGATATTAAATATTATAATAAAAAGTGTATACAAAAATATGTCAATAATCACCAGGAGTATTATAATGAGTCAATGACTAATTTAAGAACATATATTTTATGTAATTAAGGGAACAAAATGGATACACCACACACAAAATGTACAAAAAAAATAATGTTATTACGTTGACGATTCCAGTACGTTGCGTGTTAAATAGTCCGTTAAGGAATAGTCATGGGAGTATAATTATTATTTAAATAAAAAAGTCTGTTAGAAAAACAAAACGATTTAATTGAATTTCGTATGCGCAGAGTGTTATGGAACTAAAAAAAAATGAGAGCGTTTTGATAATGCCACGAGATTTGTCACGTCTACCAGAGTACCAGCCATATAGTACTGCAGTATTAAATAGTATTACATATTATATTGTGACAAAACGATTAGGTAGGCGGTAAATACTAAATATACAGTTGTCTTGTGGAAAAAACGATTAACCGCATCGACACAGAGCCGTTAGCTCGTTTATAACAATTATTACAACTTTCTAACTATAATACGCCCGCCGAATATTGCATTGCACTAATATTATTTATTATAAATTCGGTGCTCGATAGTATTATCCCACATTATCAAAACACAGCGGAAACGTTGTTGGCTAGAGATCGTTACGAATTTTTTTTGTGGGATTAAAAAAAATATAACCAGGTACTGACATATTATAATAAAAATAATACAGTCGTCACGTCTTATTGGTTTCGGTCGGTGGGGTAGGCTCAAGGCTGGATGGGGAGTCATCGCATTGTCTGTTCAGCGTTCACGAACAATCGGTCGCATAACAAGTGCTTACACCTATCTATGTATTAATGTATTATTATTATTGATAACGACATGCACATATCTGCAGCAGCGCAGGCCGTTTACCCGTCACTGGTTTTCTATTATAAAACAGCGGTCGTGTATAATGTTCGAGGAGAACTTCACTTCCTACATGCAGAATATCGTATGCATCTATAATACCGGTAATCTCACAATTTTACCTATTGGTACCTACTGAATTGATGTCGTATTACGTATTATTACCATCTTTATAATAATATAATCATCATTATTCACTATAATATTATTATGATGCCATGACGGCATCGGATGGATAGCAGCAAGATGTTTGAACGGATGATGAGATCCGCGCGCATATTTTCATTATTGTTGTTATACGCGCACGCCGATATGATAATTATCGAGAAGAATTTTTTACGTGGACTTACAAAAGTAAAAGTGTACTAGATAACACGCGGGTTAAGTTATAATATAATATTATTATTATTATAAAACATTAAAACTCGTCGGTGTGTTTTCTTTAAAGAAATAATAAACGCTCAGCGTCCAACGGAAGCTTCTCCTTTCGTGTGAACCGCGGCGTAACACGCGAGTGAATATGACGTAGACATGTATAGTGTCCGTTTGCGGTTTCTCGATTTCCATCAAAGATTGGCTATTAATCCACGTGGACGTGGTACATATATTATTGTATACACATATAATATTTTAATATCATATACAATATACATAATATTGTATCTGCATGCAGTGACGATGTACATCACGTCCATTGGAAAATGCCGCGTTGCGCAACGATATTTTAATTGGTAATACGCGTGGTATACGTATAAAATGTACTTAAAAAATAACCGCTGCTCACTGTTAAATAATATACCGGTACTTGACAATAATGTTTCGCAGAATAATGTTATGCTCTTGGACATAAATAATTTTCTCTAATTAATATGATGATACGATTTGTGTGCTGGAGTTGTTGTTGCTGGTGTTATTGTTGGTGGTGATGGTGGTGGTTATTACGCGGCCGCGGTTAAAGACGAAATAACTGGATATCTGAGAGTGAAGAGCGGCGGTGGAAGTATCATCTTTTACTACGAACGTGTTCGATGAAATCATCTCTGCGTATAAATCGATTCGATTGCATAAAAATCGAAAAATCAAAATCAATTATGCGTATCGGGAAGGAAGTTGTGACTACGACGTAGCAATAGGATACGACGAAAATATTATCACGACAACGACGGCGGACGCTTTCACTTTTCACTATAAGCAACATCGGCTATAACAATATTATAACGTCATATAACAGTGTACAGCATCAATAGTGCGGTTATTAATCGAATCCCAAAGGCCAACACAGCTCAGACGAAGCGGCCGCCGCCACCACTGCAGGTTTCAAAACGAAATCGAGCATAGTGTTTCATATAATACCTATATCTACTAGGTATATTGTATTTACAGATATATAGCTTGTGCACACCGAGTTTCAGCCCGCAATCGCGAAAACATTGGCATTCAATAAAATGTATTGTGTGCTTTTGTAATTTTTTTTTTTAAATTTAGGTATTGTCTTTAAATATTTTATCCCTCAAAACGAACTATAATATTGTAAATTCATTTTCATACGATGAAAAATGATCCTCTCTTTCGGCACTCCTACATCGACTTATAAATCCTATTTTATGAAAACAAGATGTCTACATTACGACGTATACAAATTACAAATATGTTTCCACAAAAAAGAAACAACTCGTCGACGTCGGTCATTACTCATTAATTTTTACTTATTCGGTTAATATAGTTGAATGTTTTTTTTATGTAAACTGAATACTGATGATGCACTGCAGAGATACTAGCTGTACTTCAGTAGGTAGTTTTAACGCAGGGGTTTCATTATAACATTATTAGTTAAGTAATAGGTTTACTTTCAAAAAAAGAATTTATAATAAATTTATAGTGTAATCACACGTTTATAGATATGCAAGTATTATAATATTATTTAAATTATAATGTATAATGTTTAGACGTAATCATTATGTTAGTTAAGTAATAATTAATAAGTAAACCGTGGCTATATACAAGGAAATAGCTTTTTACTACACACATTTCGAGTTGATCAAGTCATAATATTTTTAATAAATATATTAATATACTATTATATTGGTTATTGTCTAATGAATATATAGACTACAATAGTATACAATGCAATAATTTACAATACTAATTTTTAACATTTATCGTTTTCTGCACAGTGATACAGTGTGTATATTATATATTCATGTGATTGTTTCATTTATTTTTCTAATTATTATTGACTATTGCTGTATCTAATAAACTTACCATATTTCACCGGCCGATTTACATAGGAGCTTCACGCAGTCCAGACATCCTCTGGCCGACGCGTAGTGCAGTGCCAGAGCACCGTTGTTGGACCTTTCCAGCACCGGCATGTCTGCTTCCCACAACAGCCACCTGACCACGTTCACTCGACCATATCTGAACAAGAGAGAGAACGATTTAAAAAAATAATACATGTGTAATACTATGCACTTAAAACGTTTGCATTGCGCAGCTGTCAGTAGTAGGTAAACATTGTTATTGAATAATCAAAGTTAATTATTGTTTATATTATTATACTGACTAATGAAAGTTTTAATCACGTCATACGCGTAACAATTAAGCAATCAACCGTAGAGAAAACAGAGATTTTTGAATTCGCCAGTCATACACCATGCGTTTTTATCACAAACAACAATAATAATAATTATTAATATTGAGTATACCTATTACCTATATATTATTATTTATGTCTTATGCAGTTATATATTAACTGTGTACACGAACAAGAATGTTTAACAATCAATGTTTGTATAAATTTAACATATTATTCGCTCTCAACATGACACGCGCAATTTATGTAGATTTATTTATCAATAATATTTATACTGTTTGTTTAGTATGTGTTAATATATGTCCTATATATAATATTATATTAAGTAAAATGATTTGAATAAAATCTTATAAAATATTTTTTAATTTATGAAACAAAAATACACATAAGGACGTTGAAAATAGAGTATTATTTTATGATGTGATAAACGTAATACCTAACTAATTTAGTTTTGTAAAAATATTGAGTTGATCAATCCTACTTGTACTCTTTGTCAATAAAAAGTCGATTTCAGATTCTGAGTAGATTAATTATGTAAAGATATTGGTTTTACAATGGTTGTACAAAGATATATTTTTTTTCTGTTGCCACCTTTTGGAGCAATAAAATTACTTTAACTTTCGTCTTTGAAGATGGCTTACGATAGCATATTGGATCTAGTTTATACTTTGAAAGGGCACCTCAGCTGCGTCTCGTAAAAAAGGTATAAACGAATTGCGTCCCACTATATTGGTTAGGTAATATACATTTTTTTTTGTTTTTAGAGGTTCTCTCAGTGGTGTATTATTTATAAGAAGCTTTATATTATTTTTGATATAATATATTACGTAATATTATAAATTACGAAAATGAATGGATTTTTTCCCAATTCCTGGTTGATAAACAAAAATAATAAACAAGTTATCGTTTATCGTCATCACGATCAAAAAAAATTGGCATCTATACTGTACTATACTATTGGTTAAGACTTTTATTATAAACATCCGTATATATATATAATATTTAGTTTCGAAAGATTTTAGATTTACCAAGCTTAAATAAAATACTTCATTATATAGTGTTTAAAATATTATGTAAGTAATACATTATTGTATACATTATTTATTCAACAAACAACATATTTATTATTTATTTAATAATTAGTTATTTAATAACCCCTGATTAAAATACATTAATTATATTCCAAATCTTTTGACACGATTCGGATATAAACTTTTACCGGACACAACTCAATGACGATGACGAAGTACATTCGACACCTACAACTATACAGCAGAGTGATTTTTTTAGTTTTTAATTTTTAATTTTATTTATTAAATATTAATGTTATAAAATGCTATGTTTGTTTTACAAATGTAAACATTTATTTTAATACAGGTCTAAAAAGAAACAAAACATTCAGTCAATATTCGGTTCTTATATCAACGTTTAAAATAAAAATACTTAATTCAAATTATTCTACAAAAAAATTGAATAACATTAAGTAGTCGTAACATTAGATAGTTGTATTATAATACTTATGTCTAAACAATTAATTGTTTAAATAATTGATTAAAATAGTTTTAGTTTATTTTAACTGAATGATACGAGTATTTACATATTACGTGTTACATAAATATAAGCTGCATAATAATAAAATGGCTTAAACGTAGTAGGATATACATTATCTCTAATACCAATCTATTAAAAATTATATAAATGTATTTGTTTTTAAAACTATAATATGGGTTAACTATTTTATGAAATAGAAATTTTTTATTTTGAAAAAAACGTATGTGTTGTTAATCACTTTAAATTATTTAGTAAATATTACATTGATATTATAGTTTATAAATAGACAATTAATGAGCTAATTAAGTTTTTATTTTTCAAGAAACTACGGGTTATAGATAGTTGATTTCTTTTAAAGCATTGAGTAGTGACGTTAAACTGATAACTTTTATTAATATTATTTTTTTTATCGATATCACAAATAAATGTATTGAAACAACTTTCCTATTCAATTTATAGTAAATAATAATCATTGGAATTCGTAATCATTTTATGACTATATCACATATCCATATTTAGGTAAAATATCAAGGCTGGTCGGCTAAAATCTGTTTTATATTATAATATATCATTAATATTTTAAACATTTTTATTAATAATTAATTTAGATATGATATTAATTATCATGTATGTACGTATACACTATAATTTTTTTCGATACCATTCTATTTTTACGTGATAGTAAAAAAAGTTAGAGTACATTATTTAAAATATAGGTTCATATATGAAAATAGTAAATTTTCATTAGGAAATTCTTTATTTTAGACAGAAAATGTTAAGTAAATTAAATTAATGTGTATTGCAACTCTTAAAAAAAATATGAAATAATGAAATCAAGGATACTAATACAATTATGAAAAAAGATAAAAAATAAAAATAATCATGGACTAGATGTCACTGCTCTAGTGCTTTTAACCATCAGTTATCAGTGATAACTTATCACCCTTCAACTATCGAAAAAAAAATATGATGTATACCTATTATTGTTGTTTCATGAAATAGCGAATAAATTCTATTAGTTTTTAATAATTTTTAACTAATTTTTTTATGTACTATCATTTGAACATTTAACTTTTATTAATGTTATATAAAATATGTACACGGATTTTAAATTAAATAGGTTTTTGTATATTCTTATAAAAGCATTTAAATTTATGATATCAAAAGGTGATTAAATTTACTAGAGACTGTTCATAATTCTCACAATTATTAACAACCTATTACAAGGAAATATATGTAATCACATCTTGTGTTTAAATATATGAGTATAAGTTATTAATATTAAGTGTACCTGTAAGAAATTGTCAAAAATCGTTTAATAATTTCTAAACAGCTGTAACAGCTGTAATAGTAATAACACAATATAATATTCATAAAAGACAATATAAACTTCAAAATAATATCAAAATATACTCGCGATAACATTTTTCAATAATTTTATATTTTTATGTTGTCTAATAGAAATATGGAGTTTTAGGTATACTGTCAAGCGCGTACTCAGGGGGGTGTTACAGGTGTAGTAACACCCCCCTCAGCCGTGGTATACTTATAGATTTACATTTTTTTTTTATTAATAATAATAATATTTAAATTTTTTCTCATAAACCATTATTTATTCACTTGTAATGCGTCTGTACAATAAAGTATACGTAAAGTTATTAATTTTATGTGTATAATTTTGTCAATTATTTTTGAAAAACACCCCTCCCCCTTTGAAATTCCTAGTCACGCACCTGTTTACTGTATAGTATATAGTATATGTGTATTAAAAGCCTATTAATGTGTGGTATATGTAATAATATACTTTTAATCAGGTTGGATTATATCACCTACAATATAGATAATAATATGTAATATAATATAATATGTTTAAAAGGTTGAATGCCTTCATGTCAATACATTTCATTTAGTATTGCTGCTTATAGTCATTTAGTTTGTTTAACATGTTTTTTTTTTTATTTAATTGATGGCGTGAGTCATAAACAGTTGATTTTTTAATTTCCATTACATGGTATGCTTTCACGTACCATAAAAACAGAACTTACAAAACACTTAAATAATAATTGCGTACTTTCAAATATAAACGGTTTTGTATGTTTTATTTTAGGCATTTAAATATTTTTTATTCACGTTACATCAGCCGTATGTCGTTTGTAGGAGAGAACGATTTTTTTATTTACTTTACCATTTAAAAAAATATATTTTACAATTTGCGTTCTCCTGGTATTCGACGAATACGGCAACACAAAATGCGTGTCAGTGTATATTCATCACACGTGGTGAATGGCCGCGGCGCAACGGAAGTGGCGCCAGTGCCGATGGTACGAAATAAAATAATATTTCTAATATTAAATTTGTCGTACCGGGGTCACATACTCACATGCATAGGAAACGCGATTCAGCTACGCGCATGAACCATGACCGAACTAGTGGTTTATTTGTTCCGGGCAGTGAAGTCCTCGTACATTATAATATTATATACCTGCACATAGCTGTAGTAGGTAATAATAATAATAATAAAAATTATTTTGATGATAATGATAATATAAAACGCATATATTATCATGATTAGTAATAATTACTCAACTGTTTTTGCCAAACAGAGCACAAACGTTGACAAGCGCGTGCGCGTACATTATTAGATGTATTATAATATGTTAAGTTTTTTATCTCATGCAACATGTTAATAATAGTATTGTTGTCGACGGTATTCACATAAAAGTGCGTATTTCTCCGCAGAATGAGTAGTGACATAGTGATTACCGAGTAAGTACCTAATGCAGTTCACTGTGTTTTTGAGCGATTTTCCACATTACGGTATAAAGTGATCGATGGTTAGTTGAAATGTTTTAATTTCTCACCGACATAATGTTTGATGACGGATAAATCAAATAATACAAATTAACAGAGTATAATTAAAATCGTATGCTTCATGTCAAGATATTAAGCAATAATGGGGGTCTTTTAGATAGTGTATACTGTATAAGATATAATACAACGTGTTATATCGCAATAAAATTCAACACACCAACTATTTTAATATCAATTTTATTATACACAGGTAAGCATTAATTGAAAAACTGCAAGTAAACAATAATAATAATAAAAAAAAATAATGAATTTATCGAGAGAACATTTTTTTATTGGCAAACTCGTTTATTTATAATATCCAGGTCTTGTGGTAGTGCGATTAATTATCATCAAAATAATACAGACGCACAGTAAGATATTTTAATATCTAATCGATGGACGATGGTCGTATGTACAAGAAACGCAGAGGTATAGGCAATAGGCATAGTATCTATGGTTAACTATAAAATAGTGTAAATACGTAGTGTTTCTATCTCAAATTTACGAAATACCTTAAAAATAGTTTTGACGTATACATGTAGGTTAAATAAAATGTGCTTCATCCCACTTGTTGAAAATTAACTAGTTTATTATTAAACAACAGTTTTATTTCCATTAGATGATATATTTATATCATATATTATAAGGTCGTAAAACAATGAGTTTTTATCATACCTTTATTTTTGTTTTCTACATTGAACTAATAATTATTTCAGAAAACTGTGACGCATAGGTTCCCGTAATCGCAAAATCGATTTACACGATTACACGTTGCAGCCATACGAAATTAAAATCAATATTTACACGTCAATACGTCATGGCACAACGTGAAATACGGAAACTAGAATCACGATTGTACGAAGGAAAATCAAGCTTTTTGCGACGATACAAAATTGTTTTGAATCGTATAGTTCAATAGGTACTGAAATACTGAATAGCTTATTGTATCCCACCCAACATATCTATTGTATATTCTATTAGGGTAATGACCGTTGTTTGATCGTCGATATTATATAGAGTGATTTACCGAGTATGCCAAATACCATTTGATCTTTAATAATGAATTTATTCGAATTCTGAATTTTGGAACTTTTAAATATACTTAAAACCACATTTTTAAATTCTTGAGATTTTTATCGCTCAATAAATGCTCTATTATATTACACAATTTTGTTTATTAAAACAAGGAACTCCTTTTTCACAGTAAATTATTTAATAGAAAATATTATTTTAACAATGTTGATGTACCTAATTCAAATTTTCAACGAGTAGCTTAAAAGGTTTATGCTAATGATATTAATTATTAAATATAGTTTTACAAAAATATAAAATAAATGTAATATTGAATGTAGTATTTATTATAATTGGACTATTTTTGTAAATTATGAATGTTAATTAACTAACATTTTCAAATCATAATAATAGCTCCCAATGCTCCCATATCATCCAAACCTAGTATCACGGAGCTTAGTACATAAAACACAAAGTTAAGTTACTCAAAAATTTCTTATTTGAATTTAGATTTTCATGCGCCAAATTGTCAGCAAAATGATTCATTAAAATTGAACGGTTAAATAATTGAATACTGTAAGTTAAAAAAAAATTAACCGTAAGTTGGTCTAAATAAAAACGATGGCGGTGGTGGCTAACGTCGACAATTTGTAAACTAATTTAAAGTAAATGTATTATTCAAGGTACATTTTTTGGTCAAAATAAATAAATATTAGACTATCAAATATTATCAAATAAAATATTTCATTGTTAATGACTAAATTACAGTTGACTATGAAATCGAAATAATTATATCCTGTGGTACGAATTATGGAAAATATATATCACGATTTACGACTGTACAAAAAAACAAGCTTTATTGTTCATGGCCAGCAGCAGTCTGCAGAAAGCGAAATCGTATACACTCTAACGTCTCTAACTATCAGTTGATATCAAAATTTTATACCTAATCGTGTAATATATGTTTTTTTTTTAGGATAATAGGCATTAATAACTCAACACGATTTTTATACCAAAAACTTCGTGAGACTCACCTGAGGGTTAAATAAATATGTATAATAAATTGTGTAAAAGCTTTTTTGTGTATTTTGATTCATCCTTAATGTAGTATTGAGTAAAAAAATACGATATTTTTGTTATGAGTTCGACAATTCGTATAAAAATCAATTTTAATTGGGTTATTAAAAATACATGTTAAGCAACTAAATCGTACAATATGTATAACCGTGTAGGTACTAAACATACATTTGGTGTACATAATATAATAATAATGTCACAGAATAAAAATTGTTGGAAACTATTTATTTTCTAAAATGTTATAAGTTAAGTATTTTTATGTTTTATTTATTTTATTTTAAACCTTTCAGGTAGCGTGTTTAGTACTTATGTTATATTATGTAGTACAAATATTATTGCGATGTACGTAATACTAATTGTTAATAAAATAATAATACATACTATCGAATCACGTTCAATGACTAAACGAAATATTAAATAGTAAATTTAAATATCAAAACTAGTTTCTGTGGTCAATAGTCAGCTGTTTTACACAGAACGAGTGGAAAGTTACAAATCCACTTTCGTTGGGTTGTAATAAATTTCGAACGTAATAAAACGTTTTGATATTATCGTAATTGGTGGTAGCGGGGAACATTCCCGTTAGAACGACATAATTAAAATTAGGTAAAACGTTAAATGATTTGATTTTTAAAGTAGAAATCGACAAATGTATTATTGCACACATAACAAACACGCAAATAGGTGTATAAATTATAAAATACTATATAGAAGATAGATCGGCAGGCGTCAGACGAAAATCTGCCATTATAAAATATGCACGCAGGAGGGGCGTATTTAGAAATGTCTTAAGGGGGGGCACAAACAAAAAGTTCAAATTTACGTACATGGGGCGTAGAGTTGTAAAATTTTTCTTACAATAAAAATAAGTATAAAATAGGTGAATGGGGGAGGCACGGACCCATATGCGCCTCCCTTAAATACGCCCCTGGCACGTAGCGGGTTATTATAACGGCCGGCGGGCCGGATCATTATGATGACGTGATATGGGTTGATGCAAATGTGATAATAACGATACCATTGATACCAAAATGTGGGATCCAATTACGAAGATCAAGGGAATTGGAAAATAATTTATAATAACAGCTAAAAGCTATAATGCTAAACTATAATGTCTGAGACAGGTACTTGAGTAGTCCTATCGTCTTAAAAATATAAAAACAACATAAATACGTTACCTATGTAAATAAATTATTTAAGTAGACAAAGCATAGATCATGGAATAAGTCCATACACTTTTAAACTGACCACAATGTTATTATCGGATCTATCGATGAAGAAAAGTTAAAAATAAAAATAAAAATAAACAAACAGGAAAAAAACCAGCTATAATAATATTTCCCGTGGTTCATAAAATGTGTCAAAAGTTTTGACTAACAATCGATGACGTTATAGAATACCAGTGATATAAATTTAAAATTTTATGATTTACTATCATAAAATATACTAGGGAAGTAGGGAAAAATGCAAAATGCCAACAAAACTAGTATTATACACGAATAAGGTTTAACGAGTTCGATGTCAGCCGTTATAGTCGACCGCGCGCCATCGTTCGAGGTCAGATCTGTATACGCATATATTGTCATGTAATGGGTACCTACAGTGGTTACAGATAATAATGATATTCGTATATATTTTTAGTGTTCGTATGCACATGATGTTCTGCATACGCATACTACACACAGGTAACTCGATATCAGTTCTAATATATTATGCGCACGTCGGCGTACTACCTCAGGTTTTCCACTTTGACGCGACACGATTCGGAAAGCACGTGCCGGTGTTTCGTGACGACTTCTACGGTCCGACGGCGGACGTGAAGCTGCTGCAACTGGCGTCGATGGTGGTGGTCGTCGGCCTCGTAGTAAGCGGGCGTCAAGCTGTCTTGGAACTCCTCTTGGACCGTCTCCGTCCGGTCCACGTGTTCGGCCCTGAGTTCGATGACGGTCGTGTGCCGCCCGACGCCGTCGGTCCGGTCCTCGTAGTAAAAGTCTGTGTCCGAGACGGACGAGCAGCCGGCCGCCGTGTCCGTAGCCGACGTAGACAACGTCGACGATGACGACGACGACGACGACGACGACGATGTAGTAGACGATCCGCCGGAACCACAAACGACGACGTCGGCGGCATTCGAGTCGACCGCCGATGGCGCCGCCGCAACCGCCGGCACACCGGTGCCGTACGAGTCCATCCGAGTCCTGACCTCGACGGCCGGGTACCTGGAGCTGATCCTGTGCACGCGCACCTTACGCTTGGAACCGCCAGACTCCAACCGCCGTTGACTGGCCAGCCCTCGGCGTACGCTGTCGGCGGCGGCCGACCGTTCCGACGGCGAAGCCATCACCACGGACATCAGACACCGGACGCTGTCCAACATGACGAATGACGAACTGCGCACGACTGCCGACCCGATCCCGGGGCGCCCGAACTCGGCAGTCGCAGGTATACACAATACCTATAACCTCCCGCCGCCTCCCCACGTGTCCGGCCGCTGCAGGGTCACCGGAAGTCCGAACAATACTGCGTGTGCGGCGCGCAACCGTCGTGCGTGTCTCATTTGCGTTCATTGTGTGCGCGGGCGCAACGCGTTATGTTGTTCAGTCGACACATACCCATTTTTATTTTATGATTTATCGTTTTGTGCACTGCGACTCGGTGTTTTCGTATGTTTGTTTACCCGGTGCCTCGTCAACGGATTATTTTCTTTTCGTTTCTCCGCAGTCAATTGGCTACCGCGGTTGTGGTATATACTGCAGCCGCGGGTATCCCCGTTTTGAACCTTGAACGTATGTATTATCAGTTTCGGTCGGACTAATGAGTGTACGACGACGACGTCGACGATTGTTGACGATTGTTCATTCGATCGCTGCCACTGTTTTAATTGCCCAAATATAATAATATGCAAACTCGTTGATTATATCGCATTCCGTGGACAATAATGTGTTTTATACCTGTCAATGTCATGCTTTTATTTACCGAAAACAATAGATTTTTAACCGCGTCAATGCCACCAATGTGGCCAAGTGTAATATGGTTGTTTCCGCGACTATAATATTATATTATTAAAGTCATCGCGTGAAAAATTTGATTCATCGTTATTAATATATACTATACAAAATATAAGCTAATATTTTTGTTTCGACGACAGTCGAAAAACAATTACATAGATTTTTTTGTCAATCTGCAGTCGAATCGTTAAAGCGATATAAAGAAAAATCATAATAACTACCCAGCTGGGCCGAAAATACATTGAATTTATTTTCGGGTGAAAAGTATAACGCAATTATATGGATAGGGATCCATAGGGGTATGGGTCTTTGTTATACGGGCTGTCAAAATTTAAAAGACTAATTATACCTATTTATCCATACAAACGCTGTCATAATCGTCCCAAAAATGACAGATGTGAATAATTGTTGTTTATTATTTTTTAAAAATGTATCAAACAAAGAAAGATTACTCTAAATATCTAAAACCTTATTGTTACAATACTGTTGAACTGAGTGTATTCTTTATTGTCAAAACAATATATACTTAAAAACTTCGAGTAAAAGGTGATATATTAGAAGCCATAGAAGATAGAAATACCTTAATACATCACAGATTGTCACTGTAGTAATACATTGTTTACTTGAATACCAATTTTCTACCTAAAACTGTACATCTATTAAATACAAACTCAACATTTATAAAGTAATTGTGAATTTAAATAATGTTAAAATTAATACTTGATAGAAAAATGTTTTGAATTTTATGTCGCGCACATAGTGAGTAGGTATATTATATTTTAGTGTACCTGTGTGTACCTATAATATGCAGTATATGTACTCGTATAATATTTGTATGGTTCATATAATATGAGGGAAAAGCCGTAATTTAAATAGGGGGACGTAATAGATGTTGGATACGGTACGATGATTCCTACCACTAGTCACCACTCCCTCGATTTTCAAATGTACAGTTTTTATTATTAATTATTAAAGCTATTTTTAACAATATATACTATTCATATTATGAACCTTATACAATAACTTAATAACAATAATGTGATTTAACCGGGTTTAAAAATGTTTAAGTGATTAATGGTCAATAATATGAACTATACATTTCTAAAAATATCTAATAATTAACTATTAGAGACTAACGAATATTTTTCCTTTTTCCAAGAGTTGTGTTGGATGAAAAGTTTGGTAGCACTGTAGTAAAATATTTTAATATTACGTTCACAATATACAAATGCAGTTTTAAACAAAATTGCTTAAAGAAAATAATAACACGCACCGTTAAATTAATAATATCATATCTTTTGATTCGTATAATGTTTAGGTAAGTGTCACTACACAGAACACAACACGACTGCATTAGGTACACATCATTCAATTTACACGCGACGCGTTTACACGTTGGTTCAATAAACGTGCTGCGATATTTGATACGCGGCAGTGCGTTAAAAAAAGGTAAATACATTAGATATATTATACACGATAATTCACTTAGGTAGGTAAGAGTTGTCTAGAATATAATAGCTGAGAGTTATAATAGCGCGGTTCTGCGGCGGCATAAAGAAGTTATCATCATCGCTATAATATGATATTACCATCACTAAGAATATTAATACCAAACGTCTTGTAGGTACTTTGTAGTAAATCTTTCTTTTCGTCTATTGACCAAATAATGTATAGCACATTAGAATCCTTTTGTGGTCATACTCTGATAACAGAATGAGAATTTTTCACGGTGCACATGCCTACCGACTAATATTATTTACAAACGCGTGATTTGCACTTGGCGCGCAAGTGTGAGGGCAGGCATTTGATGTTTTCAGCCAACTCAGTATCATATTGTACACACATGAGTCATTATTATATATATAATACCATACATATTATAATATCATGTATAATAATCGAAGTATTATTATATTATTAATGTTCGCAGGATTCACTTTCGCCTGTGTCCGAATATAATGTGTTTGGTGAGCTTATATGAAATTCCGAAGGTAAATAACTAGAAAAGTGAACGTACAAAATATATACGAATACCATACGAGATTATAATATTGTACTTCACTAGTGCACGTTTCCTTCTGAACTAATGCGCGCGAAATTTGTTAATCACATAGCCGTCTACCGTTGGAATTATATGGTAGATATAGTATACCGGTATACCTACTATAGTAAAATATAGTATGTAATCGCGGCTAGCATACCATCTACCTAATATAACATAATATATACATATACATAATATAACAATAATAATATACTATACGTTTTAACAACGCGATATCTACCAACATGGCAATATAGATATCTTATAGAATTCAGATTAGCTTTAAAATCGCAATGGCATTGTGTTGGGTTCTTTAATCAATTTTGCTGGAGAACAAAAGTATAATATTTTTTTTCATTTCGCGTACAAAATTATATTATAAACAGAATTTCTTTTTCCCTTAATCAAAATATAATAGATAATATGTACATTGTATACTTATCGGAACTATAACAGATAATAACGCAAATTATATCGTGTACAATGTTATGAAAATTTTATATTAGATTTATCATTAGGTACTAGTTAATACCTCCATCTACAATAAATACAAATCATGTAGAATGTCAAGAAATACATATTTTCCTACCTTATTTAATAGATTTTTGAATATGCGAATATAAAGCAATAAAGCACACAAAATTGATTTTAAAAACGAACTTTTTTGTAACTATAATGCATGCCTTTTCGTAAACGTGTAGCGAGTTTTAAAATTCGCAAGATACTCCTTCCCCGTTCCCGTAAAATTATGTACAATTAAAAATACATAAAAACGGCCATGCTATGATATAACGCGACTCATTAAAAGTTAATTTTTTTATTGACTTATTACAAATGCATATACAGTATACATATCACTATAATTTATCGTACCTACAGGAAATATGTATACATTGTATTACTTGCTCTACGTGCTAACTGTTCATTTTTTGCATCTTGGCGTCATGTTAAATAACTTTGAATAGTGAATACTTACTATTCGTTTATTCAACTTCTATTATAGGAGGTATGTGATATGGTCAAACACTTAAGAATTATTGAGAAACATCAATGATTAAGCTAACAAAAATACACTACGCAATGGATATGTATTGTATATAGTCATATACATCAATACATCTTACTGCAAACAATATAAATCGAGGGCCTTAACTTTAGGTATTTATAAAATACAATTTAAAATAAAGATTATTGAAGTATAGTTTTGGAAAATTTAATCGAATTAATTCATTTAGATTATAATAATTCACTATAAATTAACTTTATAGAAGTAGATTAAAATATGATCCTTTTCATATTTTGTAAAAACAAAAAAAAAAATATTATCTTTTATAATATAATATAGTGTTGCATTAATATACGTAACAAAGTATTTTTATTGACCCACTCTCGAAAAATTTCTGTGAACGTCATTGTATAAAACACTAATGAATTTACAAAACAATGCAGTCGTCGTATCTCGTATGTGTTGTACTTACAGAAGATATAATATATCAAATAAGAAATCGCGTACCGATCGCAATAGATCGTTTAATGCTTTTCGATTACTATAATAAAATACAGCAGTGGTATTGTCTTAGCGGTTAACCAGATTTGTTTACTTTTGGTATTATTTCTCAATTCATCGCGACCTAACCCACGACAACTATAATAGTCGTAATGATGGTAATACAGTTGTATATTATGATGAGACGTTCGGTGCCTATGGCGACGATAATATTTGAATTGCGGTCGCAAAAGTATACCGGGTAATATAGCTGTATCATATTATTATTATATTTTAGCAAGTATGGACGAAGACACGACGCGCGGTGGAGTCGAGGTTATGGTCGAGTTCGAAAACGAAAACCAATATTATAACGCGCGTGTATATTTACGACTGCGTTAGTGCATCGTTGTTCGGCTGGTGCTCTGACTGCTCTGAGTCACGGACATAACCGAAAAAGTGAAACGCGGCGCGGTGAACTCGCGGCTCCAGGGCAACAAATCGAGTAAAAGATTAAAAAAAAAAACCACGAACGCCGACGTCTGTGTGCACGCGCGGTTGACCTTATACACGAAACCGACGGCGTATAACCGTCGTCCGGCGAGATAGTTTGGATCTCTTTTCTCTGCCCGCCAACAAAGGCAACGTTGTTTCGTTTTTCGTTTTTACGATTTTATTTTTTTATTTTTGCGTTCGTCTTTTGTACCTACGGAAAAAATCATTATGATGGTCGCAGTGTTAGCAAAACACAGGCGAAATCGACTTTTCGAGTACCGGGGTGCGTTGCTCGTCGTTTGCCCAGCGCGCGGAACCGATATAACAGCCACGATATTCACATGGCCACGAGACCTAAACAGCAGTAATTAGCACGGACTACATGTGTCTCATAAAATTTTCTAACAACGAAATTAGAGAAACTTATGAAATTTACTCCACGTACTGCGTGTCTTACCCGAAAGACAGACAGAGTGAGACGCACAGCAGTGCAACAACGTGTCCTGGTCGCTACTGCTGCACCTAGGCAATTTTATCGTATTATTCGAGTACCTATGTATTATTATTCGAATCGGTTGAATCGAAATTGACGAAGTTCAGGATATCATACGATGTTATAATATATTCCATAGACTGTACTCTGTATGCGTTCATGCCACTGTTTTTCATGAAAATCTACGAAATTCTGATATCGCGACGAAGTAGGTCGACATTGTTCGATGTACATATAATGTATATGATATTATATACTGTACTCCGCAACGGTCATAAACTGCCTGGAACCAGAAATTCCAATTACCAGTTTCCATTTCTTCCAGCAGATGTGTTTTAATTTTTTTATTTTTACCTTCCAGCGTCTTTTCCCATATTCCGGTTTACTGGCGATTCGATTTCTTCGACCCACATCTTGAGTAAATATCGAACCAACATAATGATAATCATATATAGTTTACGACTTGTCGAATCCGGAGTGCATATTATGCTGCATACTATTATATTATTATTGTATAGGAAGGTCGGCACTTGTTTAGAGATTGCTAATTAGACATTATAAACATTCACATGTTATTTTTTTTTTCAATATAGACGTTACTATCAAATCGGCGTTAGTTAATTGAATTCGTCTCATAATATTACAATTAAATAACACGATGTTTTTTTTTCGATCGTGTATTAGCGCATTGTATCTATCTAATAATATTATATAGGTACCCTAATTCAATATTTTGTAAGATCATTATAATATAATCTCTATGATTATTTCGATGTTCCTCAACGCGAAGTATTACCAACACTTCGTCTGTGTTTTTTTAGTTTTTTTTAACTAACATTTTTATTAAAAAATTCTTATATATTTAGTATAAAAATGCCTTAATTAAATTTTAGGTAATTTAAGGTAACATAGGTGAATGGTTTTTAGAAATCATCTGAATCATTCAGTGTAAAATATAAATACAAAGAATGAGTTACTAGCTACGATATTTTATTATCTGATTATAAACGAAAACCAGTCTTCTGTGTGCGTTATAGATCATTAAACTCGACTGCAAGTGTTTGTAGTTATAGTATAGTGAAATCATGACAATAAACTGATGAGTTTACACAGTCGGTACCTATATAATATTAATATATATTATAAACTATATTTTAATATTGGCACAAATAAATTGATTAACTTTGACAGTACTTATCATTGAATTCAATTTTCATATATAATTTTTACTAAACATAATTGATTGGAAAATGGATATTATACACATTAAATTTAAATGATACTGTAGCTAATGATTTGAATCCAGATTTATGAACGAAACATATTCTTTCACTAAAACCCATAATTACCAAAGTCTTGGTGGTAATTTGGTGAATATGGGGCATTGATTAAAATGTAAAATGTTTTGAAATGTTTACACTGATAAAACTATAAAGTACGTCTTAATCATTCGATGTTTGAGTTTATTGAACCATAAATAAAATTGTCTTAATAATATGAAGTCAGTACGAAATTTTATAACACGCATGTTTAATATCATAAATCCCTTTGATCCTTATTAAGTGAATTCCGCATCAGATTATGTTGATTATTTATGACTAGCAACGATGTTGGAACAAAAGAATGTAAACATTAATCGATTGGTTTAGGAAAACACAATAAAAACGGGTCTTTGAGGTTAATGAAATACAATTTGAACAATGATCAATTCAATTTGTTTCGTTCGACAGAATTGCATTGGCCATTGATTTATTGCAAATCCGGGATTGTTATATTTTAATTTTGTTGGCTCATGTCACACACTGTTTCCGGTTAAAGTAGACTTTCCAATACTCCTCTTGTTCACACTTTACTTCATCACATTAAATTATTGGTAAACAATAAAATTGGAATTATATGTATTTTAAATTGATTTATAAATTTAATAATGTATTTTACATTATTTATACCTTTTAACCATAATAATTTCGAGGCTATGAGCAGTTATTATTTTTAGTTAACTAATTTTATATAATACATAGGACATGTAAACTACTTTTTGTTCATATTTTTGAAGTTATAAATATCTTATGTTATAAATAAATAATTTAATATTTACATCTATGTATACACCTATTTTATTTTTAATATATGACTCAATATTTCCGTAATGTTGTTATTATTTTTTTTTTACAAATTTGAAAATATCGTGATGCAAAAATGAAATAAATCAATATAACTATATCGTATATATATTACGATTTGTATGACGCGTATCAGAATATTTTTTATATGTTTATAACAAAGAATATATTAATCATTTGGAATTTTATACTATTATGGAAACTTGGTGAAGTAGGTATATAAGATCGTCAATAAATAACGAGATGATGTTCGTTATGAATTATAACTTGTAGATAATTTTCTATTGATATAGCATAAAGTTATCATGCATGTTATAAAAAAAAAATACACAAAAAAAAGTAATTAACTTAATTGTAAGTTCTTCTTTGGTTCCCAGTAAATAAATAACATATATATTCTTCATAGAAAGCTGTTGACATTTTATCATGTGACTCCATATGAAACATTGACTGTCAAGAGCCCCCGAGTGAAATTTGTGTCATCTGTTGGTCTGAAAGAAAGCGGTCCTGGTACATTTGCCTCGGGGTCATCAGCTTCACCCCGCCGACTTTCCCACTGTCTAATGCGTCTAATGGGATAATTGATAGTAATGATAACCTTCAAAACGTCTGCTTACTAATAAAGTATTATACTGTAATGATTAAAAAATTGTTGTTGCGACCGTCCGGATTTTGCAGATTTTAATTAAATATTTTAATGTGTTTACACGAGTAATAAAATGGTAATACGCATATTTTTGAAAAATCTTTATTGCAACTACGATTATAACAAAAAGAAAGTGATACCTATTTATGATTATGTATTTATGTCTCATCATAATTTATACAATTGAATAATTAATACATCCACTTTTTGAATATAGCTGTAAGTGTAATATAATATATAATGCTCATGACAGCAATGTTAACAATCATTATAAATTACTGTTTTATTAAACTACTAAAATTTTATATTTTTATGTTTACAATAAGCTGTTTGTCTACTGAACAAACAAAACTTTCAAAGTAATTATTTATTTGTATTATTAAATTATGTTTTTTAGATGTTTAACCACCAATTCTTATACAACTATATTTATAATAAATAATAATAAACTCAATTTTGCAATTTAAAGTAAGTAAGACACTAAGTCTATATAAGTACCTATAGTAGATAAAAGATAATATACGTATATCTTAAATATTTTATAATTGGATTAATCTATTTTAAATTTTTATAAGCTTAGAATTATGAAATAATTTTTTACATAATTTCTATGATATGTTTAAATCCATAAATATTTTTAGAATCTGAGCGGAACGTTGAATGTATCGGTATTTGGTTTTTTGATTTCTTTTAGAGCAATAAAAATACTTCAATCTTCAATTTCTAGTATGTTAACAGGTAGAAAATTGTATCTCGTTGGTACTTAAAATTCTTCGTACTTTTCTTTCTTAATTGTTAAGGAAAAAGTATATAAAATTATATGTATTTTTTAATGGATAACGAGAATGTTTACGCTGTTCACGGAACACAAATTTTATTCTAATTCGATTTTGTTGTTTTTTTGTAAATTAAAAAACTTATCATCGTATATACAATATACTTAAAATTTATACTAAATAATTATAATACAACCTTCTAGACATACTATAATTTTTAAAATATTTTGATTCTTTTTTAGCTATTTGTAGAAATTTAGATTTTTCATCTTTTTTATTAATGTTGATAACAATTTGTAATTTGTATGCTCTGTCAGTAAGTTTGAAAATTGCATTATCTTCATAACATTATGTAACTTATTTTAGTTACTTAGTTTTTACTGAAATTCAAAAGAGGAGAATAAATCATCATTACTTTTGTATGAGTGTTAGAAGATGGCATTTTGACAAAATCGGATACGTACATATAAAATAACAACAACATTTGTTAATGATATTAATATTGTTTTAAAATTTAACACATCTATCACAGTAACATAATATTTAATGACGAAGTACACTTTATACTTACTATACAGCAGATCGAGTTCTCCGTTTTTTTTTTTTTTTAATATGATAACAACAACTTTTTATCATCACAGTAACATAAAAAAAGAGAAACGCTGGCAATAATATGCTGTCATCTTGGATATCATAAAAGTTTAATATTGAATACTTGTATGCATGAACTAATGCTTAATTTCAAACATGTATTTTCGTGTTAAATGCGTGTTTAACAAAATTAGCCAGCAGTGTTGCAAATATTGACGAATGGATATGTCATATTTAAAAGGTTAATTTACTGCAGAGAAATCGGTAAATAAATTCAACTAAACCCTATGAAAAATAAATACGCATTCTATTAATACAGAATCAAAACTATTCAATGAATTTAGAAATTTGATATAAGTGATAGTAATGTGTAAGTATATTACTGCATTATGATGTTTTTTTTTTATTACATAACATAGATTATAATATTATCATATACAAGCTTTTAAATGAATTTGAATATTTTATTTATGTCAAGATGGACATAATATGCTAAATATACTCGTATATAAATATATAATTTAAGTATTTATGTATATACAGGGTGTCCCGCGAAGATTTACCTATTGCAATATCTCCTGAAATAATGGAGATATCATAATTCTGGTTTTTTAATAAGATTCACAGGAACAAGAACTACAAATATTTCATGTTTTAATTTATTTTTATGTTTTGGTAAAAAAGTTAAAAAATGTATTTTTTGATTTAATTATTTAAAAAAAAATTGAAGATAGCCATTTTGTAAAGTTTTTTTTTCTGAAAATATTGACGTTTTAACATTTTAATTTCATCAATTTACTGATTTTTAATATTTTCTTTGGTTTCGAAAAAAACTGCAAATTATTTTATACGATAGTGCCATAGTGGTATCATTGTATCAAACATGTGGCCCGCGATACCACTATGGCACTATCATATAACTTTTTTACCAAAACATAAAAATAAATTAAAACATGAAATATTTGTAGTTCTTGTTCCTGTGAATCTTATTAAAAAACCAGTATTATGATATCTCCATTATTTCAGGAGATATCGCAATGGGTAAATCCTCGCGGGACACTCTGTATTTACATGTTAAATAATATCAAAATGTGTCAACACCAACTTTTTTCTAAAATTAGTAAGACATTAACTTTTATATCTAAAAAACTAAGTACAATTCAAATGAAAACTAATAATAAGAGTCGTAGTCATATAATATGATGTTTGCTGGATAATTTAACTTTTAATTTATGTAATGAATGTAATCGTAATGAAGTAATAAATAATAATATTTACTGTTAGGTATAATATGTCTAAATAGGAAATTAATATTATAGTAAGTGTATATGTATAATATATATTTATATATGATATCACTTAAATGGTTATTACTTATTATGAATTAGCGTAGGTTATATTTACAGAAAATAGTTTAATTTTAAAAAAAAATTTCTTTTGAAGAAGTTACCCATTAACGAAACTCCTATAAGATTTCAAATTAAAACTATTAAAAGGATTACACGAGGAATAGGTCTCACTTATTGGGGAGGGGGTAGATAACCAAGATTTGTTTGCAAATTGTTTAGTGGTTATTAAAATAATTATAGTACCGAAAATAAGATTTTCTGTAAGTTTATCTTAACATAAACCATATAAAGTTGTAAAAAGATTATAGTTGGTACCTATAGACTATAGTATTTAATACATTTAAAAAAATTCAATACTATATTATCTATTTTATAGTAGGTTATACATTTATTTATTTTGTAAACGATTCATACGTTTACATGTTTAAACCTTATAGTTTATTAGTACTAAAATATAAATAACTCTAGATATTAACCAAGTCCTAAAATAATAAAGTGCAAATTTTTTTAACTTGGATCAATATATAAAATAATAAAAAAAATTCCAGCCTAACTGGGTTGAAAGTACAAAATAAAATTATAAGTTCTTGTCGTTTATTTGAAAAATTATGATCAATTATCACAATATAATCGTATGTGAAATATTTTCCATAAGAAGTAAAAATTCTAGATAAAAAGTAGAACCTATTACTTAGTGTTAGATACATGTCATGTCACTTCATTCAACATTAGAAATATGAGTTATAGTAATTTGGTAATACATTTAATGATTTTGATAAACATCGCTAAACATTTCATAAATGATAGTGAGTGGAACTTTAGAAATAATTTAACGGTGCGATTTTTTTTTTATATTTAGAGAAAGTATTGAAAATAAATGACTATGATAAATATGTAGCATTGAACTTTCCGAGTATTTGTTCTATCCATAAGGGTACTTAAGCTCTGTACTTTTTGGGCATTTAAAATTATAATTAATGAAGCTTATGGATTATTTTGAGAAAAAATATTGAACAGCAATTTAAAATTGTATTAGTGTATTATACTTTTATAATCTTCAAATTTTGAGTTACTATATAATATGGTAAAAATGGTTATATGGTATTTTTGAGTAGAGTGTAATTTGAATGTTTCATTTTTCTATTAATCGGTAAAACTCTGTTTAAATATAATTCTTTGATATCTAAAGACAAGCTATTTTTGGTTTTATTTTATATACAGACGTAGATGTTAAATACATAAACACAAACAATATTGGGAGATGCTAATACACCTAATTGCGTTATAGTAGTTGTACCCCCAAAACACTAAATATTCAAAACATTATTATACTTTAATATAGATAACATAGAACCTATTTTAAGATTTTGTTATTAAATTGATAGATGAAAAGTTTTTTGTTATTAATGAAATCTTATTGTCGAATATCATGTATTCGCTATGTATTTCATTGATTCAAATTAACCTTAATTTTATTAAAATTCATAAAATGCCATCTTAAAGTTTAATATAAAAATTTAGTACATTTTAACATTTATCAAAATATTTTTAATAGGAATTATTAATTATTTTTTTTGCTGTAATTGCTATAAAAGATATCTAAATTCAAAATTGTATATTTTTACTTCTAAAATAATAAAATAGTTTTTTTATTAATTTTAAATTTTGGTTAATTCAAGATTTTTACATAATTTGAGTGATTTAAACTCAGGCAAGCTATACTGATATAGATTTGGAATAAAAAATTGATTTGAATTATTTTAAACTTTAAACTAATATAGTAATGTCACCATATCATTTGTGTTACAAACTTACATCTATATGTGTTAAAAATATATTCAAATTATTTAAATACATAGTCAAAAACTAGCTTATAGCCACCAAATAATAAAAGATAAAAATATCCAAATATTTAAATTACTTCCAAAGTCGAGAATACTTAATAATAATGTCAATAACTCAATATGCATAATATACAGTTCAAAGCGCTTATAAAATATTCTATTTTATAAGATGATACATTTGTATTTAGTTAAGTTTTAGTCATAAATTGAAACTTACATTTGAAAAGTGAACTTTTATCTGGATTTTAGATCCGTCGAAATAAATAGCACGTATATCACAACCACACTTCACCAACACAATAAAAATTAAAAAATTAAAATTAAATTAATTAATTTAATAGGTTTTAATTTACGTTAAAGAAGAAAAATAAAAACAAAAATATCAATGAAAAATCACCCTACTCATCACAATAAATACCGACAATAATACGATTAAAAAAAAACCGTCTGAGCGCATTCGAAGTTAACGGACAAGTGTGTCAGGCAAAACAATAAGACGGTATAGTGTATGGTTGTTGATAGCGGTAGCGGCATCGTCCATTTCTCCGAAGGAAGTTCCCTCTCACTGTCGGTCGGTTAAGGTTGAGGTCGTTAAGTAATGAAACTATTAATATCAGTCAACGATCTTTCTTTTTCCGCAGACTAGTTTTAAACGCATAAGGATTAATAAAAAAAATAATTGAAATAATTTTCTGAGATGTCTTGGTGTCAATGTAGTAAATAATAGTTAGATTAGAGCCAACAAGTTAATAATACAAAATACAATTGGCATAAAATATCACGCATACAACTTTGAATGTTAACGATACGTCGATAGAAATTTAATTAATATAGGCACCAATCAACGATTCAGGAATTCATAGGTTTAAAATCCACTTAAGTTTCTTATTATTAGTTATTGCATAAATTTAATATCTTGTATTTCTTATCATATTTTTTATATCGATTGTGATTTTATGAATAATAACATTCGTTGAAAAAATGAACTAAATAGTAAATAAACACTACATTTATTTACTTTAAAACAAACTTGTGGATATTTTCTCTTTTTTTCAAAAAAAGTTTTCAAAGAAATAGTAAGACGGTAAGTACACATTACATAACTAATAATAACGACTATCTGGGGTTAATTCGTCTTTTTTTTAATAAACGTATAATAAAGTATATAAACATACAATTAAAATTAAACTGTTTTTAATTTTTAAGTTTTATTATCTTAAGCGTATCATAGCCGTTGTTATAATAATATAATGAAAATCGAATTAAAAGTTGTCTTTAATAAATAATAATTATTTAATTTTGACGTAATATAATGATAATAAAATTTCAACCCCCGTAGTCATTAATAATAATTTAAAATTAATATATAATAAATGCTTAGATTCTGATTATAAATAATCGAAGCTTTTATATTTTATATAGACTGTAGTTTTTAGATAGTTATAATTTATAATAATATTAATGTTATACTACAAAAATAATCAGTTCAGCTTTGAGTTGAATTGAATTAATATGTAATTTAATAATTGGTTAATGTACGTAGTTTTTTTCTGAAATCTACGAAATTAGAAATTTCTAACCGCTATTAAATAGTAGGAAAAAAAGTTGTTTATAAATAATTATTAACTACCACTAGTAGGAATCAAGTAAAAATAAATTATTGTACATACAAAAATGCATCAATAAAACTTGAGAATAATATTATTATATTTTACCTCACAAAATTGTTTATAAATACTAGTATTTATAATCAATGCTAGTAATAATATATTACTACAATAACACTGGATTATATAAAATCTAAAAAACAAATTAAATTAAATATTATTAGGAATGTATCCAAATTATATTCCTAATATTATTTATTATAAAAGTTATTTTTATTAACCTTACATTTATTGTAATAATTAATTACATATGTATATATTTATGATATTTATATCACAGTAACTGAATCTAATATTATTATTGATGAGCTACAGTAATTATTCAAAAATATTAAATAAATAAAATACTAAAATAAGCTTTAGACACCAATTTATAAAAATATTGCACATTATTTATAATGTCGAATATAGTATAAACTATAAATCATCCTAAATCTTGTTCATTTTAAAATTCATCCAAACTAGATCATATTTTTAAAAACATAATAGAAACTTAGGAAAGGTACCACATAATGAAAATGAGCCGTTCTACTTTATATAAACCGTGTTCACTGAATTTGAAAATTAGTCGAAAATTAGTATTCCACATACTATGTTAAAAACATAGCACTTTATTTTATTAATTTAAATAATATGCATTCTTATAGTTGTTTCTACTTATAAAATGAATGATTATAATAATATTTTATTCATCTGTTAGATCATTAAATGTTAATTATCCATACTGAGCTATGCAATTTTAAATGATACTAATTTACATGGTTTTCAAATGTGTTCACATTTCACTTACTCAGTGAGCCAGTAACCATACTTTTTAAAGAGATTGAGATAATGTAATAAATACATCCAAAATAGTCTGAGATTAACAAAATTGTCGAATGTACAAAAAAATACTTAATAATACTTAATACTTAATCATTGGTTATACATAATTTGTATGTGGTTAATAGTTATATATCTAAAAATTATTATTTATTTAAGTAAATATTTTTGCATTGAGTTTCCAACTTATAACTTACAAACTTTGGAATAACTAATGTGTATGGTTATTTATAATACGTTTCCTAATATTTCTAATAGATGGATTTAAATATTATTACCATAAAAAATATACATAAATATTGAAATTTTTCATGGTCTGACTATAGATCACTTTTATTATTATAAGAATATAATAGTAAGATACCTTCATAAGTAGTTGTATAAAGATGTCTATAAAATAAAACAGTTTATTAAATAAGTATATCATTTAGAGTGTGAACCATAATGTTTATGATGGCATATGAATTCTTGAATCATAAAATGTAAAATATCAGAAGATATCTGTATACTTTCACGAATAAAATAAGTAATTACCTACTTATACTTCTGTATTAAATCCATTAAAGAAGGAAATTGTGATTTAAACTTAATTTTTATAATTGTTTTTTCCCCCAATTTTATGATAAAATATAAATAAAAATGACTCATTAATTTTAAATAAAATTATAGGAGCATGAACAACATTAAATACAGCTTTTAAATATTTTTATAAATGTTTAAAGTTCCAGAGTTTATTAGGCTATAAGTTATTACCTAATTACCTAAGTATTATAGTATATGTTATATATTTTAAGTATTTTCTGAAGTATAACATAGGTAAGTATACATAGGTATATAAAAAAATGTTAAATACCGAATTATTATAATATTATGTTTCTCATGTTAATTGATGTTATCCATGTATAACAATCCTCTCAATAATGTATTTAATGCTTATCAAAAGATTAGTTTTATAAATTTTTATTCAAAAAAGTTTAATTAGATATATATTATATTTAAAAGAGAAAATATTCCTCTGATACATATCTGTAGTATTAAATTAATATTATTTATAGGTGTTGTAATTGAATAATTCGTTTGGTTATTTTAATAGTTTAATATTTTTGTTCTAATTTTTGTACCACGCACATTGCACATGTACTATTGTATACATTAGTATCTATAGCCTATAGGCCCTATAGGTATCTAAAATACCTATAGATATTATACAATGATAATATTAAAATATTGCATATATTTTATTTACTCTAATGAATAGACTAATAGACATCACATATAAATATTATTTTCATATATACATGATGTATTGATGTCAAAAGTGAATATATTTCATAACTATACTTATTTAATAATTAATAAATAATAGACATGGCACCACATACTTTTTAACTTTATTTTGAAAAACAGATTTAATTATAGATATAAATGACAATGGAATTACAAAATGATATTAAATCAACATTTTCAACTGTAACGAAGAATTTATTATGTACAAAAAACCTCGAAAAATAATTAATTTATATGATTTTTTATGAAATTGTATTTCCGAAAAAATAAATACATAATATTACTATTTGTCATTGATCTTTCAAGAAATTTAGATGTGAAATAGGATTTAACAAAGGAGTATATTACATTTTTGTTCAACATTTTTTTGTATATACTATTAAAGATACCTATTATAGAATTTCATTTTATTATATCAATAGTTGTTGAGTATAAACATATGTAGTATGTTGTATGTATTAATATTGTATATATAAATTATAAATATTATTGGTAAGTATAGTGAAATTTAGTGTAGAAGGTAATGTAATATACCTCCTACAATCTACTTATCAGTTATCACGATAGTCATTATGGATTTTTGAAACCGCAAAATTACTGATACTTGAACGGCTGTGCATGTTTATTAGTGATAATAGGTGTAACGAATGTATTTTATATTATAGTATCCACTTATTTAGGTGTAGGTATTTCGTTACGTATGTCTATGAAAGCGAGCTTAACATCGAGAGTTAAGTGTAAATGTGTAATGTATATTTAATAATTGTTGGTTTTTTTGGTTGTAAGCCTAACCATAGAAAAAATATCTACAAATATATATATTACATTATTACAATACTACAAATAATGTATACTAAGATTTATTTGAGCGTACTTTTATGTATCTACCTAAACACCATCATAGTTCTGATCGTCCAGTTATCATTTATCACTTTATCAGTGTCTTTTAGCTTAACAATTTTTGGGAAGTTAGATACAAAACAATGTGATTTTATAAGCGTATGATTATCATTCGTTATATTTTACTGGGTATTTGTCGTAATATAATATATTTTATATCAGCATAATATTATATCTTATATTATGAAAATATAAAACTGGTATAAGTTTTGAATAAAGTTTTATATTTTATATTTTTGTTGAACAAAAAAAAAAAAAAGAAATCACAGAACTTGTTTAAAATAGTACCTATACAATATTAATCATTATTTAAATAACATAGTTTAGTTTTTTCAAAGATATTAAATAATAAAACGACATTTGATGTATGGTATATGACGTATAATAAGTGTTTATTGAGATTTTTATTGGAATTAATACATTATTTTACGTTTCAGGATCGATTCGTCGATACAAACGAAATAACACAAAAAGTCTATTAAGGCACCTGCCTACACGCATTGATATTATTTAGATTTACCTAGTATCTAAGTAATATTCTATATACATTTGCCATTTGGTACAATAATAAACTTGAACCACACATATATACTCATATTTATGACGTGTAATCATAAACATTTATATGATTCGACCGTTAACGATTTTGGCCTGAATTCGGCAAACGACAAAATAATAATAATATCAGAATAAATGACGTTTTAATACATGTATGTACCATATATTATGTACAATTTGATTACTGTTTAAAGTAATATTTATATTATGAAGTCTGTTGTTAATAACAGTATAATGTTGCACCGAGTTAAGAATGTTAAGATAGAAAGATGATTTGAATATTCGATTTTACCTAAAACCCATTTACCACATTGTTACTAAACGCTTGTAAAATTTAAAATTTATATCTTTTAAAAAAATGAAAACAATACTCAATATTAAGAGTTTATTATTCGCAAACTTTTTAAAACTGTTACCCCCTGAGAAGCAAAATATTTTTAAACGCCCCCCTCCTCTACATTAAAATAAAAATAAAAATAGTATAAATGAAAATTTCATAACTGAATAATAAATAAATACTGTAAATATTGAATTGTTATACAATGTATTGATCATTGAGATGGTTGTGCTTGGTGATTTAAAGCTAATTTTTTTTATGTTTGGTTCAAAGTTTGTGAGATAGAGGCGTAAGTCTTCTCTTTTGATGATATAAAGTCGATTTCTTTTTTTTCGTCATTTGATCCGTCACCGCACTGAATCCTTGCTCGACGAGGTAAGTAGAAGGGAAGCAATTAATAATTTTTGTACAACAGTCTACAGTCCAGGATAGATTCGACTGATGGTAGACTGGAGCCAAAATCGATTAAAATGGAAACAATTACATTAAACCTTGGTGCGTTGCTTTTAATTTTAATTTTTGTTCAGTTTTTACGTTTTAATGTAAATACTCTTACACACTCATCACTATCCCGCAGCCCTAACTTTACTCATCCCCCTTACCACCCGAAACGAGCTCAATGCCCCTCAGTACTCCTTCATCACCCATCGGGGGGCGAGATCGCCCCCATTGAGAAGCACTGATTTAGAGTATTTAGATTTAGACCTTGACACTATTTGAATTACATATTTTAAACGTAATATTTTTAAAATGTATCTATCATAAAAATTCTCAAAATTATAACGGCCATAGGGTATACCTTGACCATACCTAGGTAGCCAGGTTGGTACCATAAATGGTAAATATAAAATAAATATAAATATATATGTATTGTTCTATTTAATTATTATTTCGTATCACATTTTGTTCTGTTTTAAGTTTTTTAAATGGAAATATTTGAGTCCATTTATTGGCTAATCGTCATATTATGATTAAATTAATGTAGCAATTGTGATGTATATTTATTATAATACAGGTTGATACCTATACGAGTACAGTAAAACTGTAGAAAAATTCGTGTTACTAGAAAAATAAATTCTATCCACTCACCTACGAATACATTGCCATTTGCTAATGGTTCAAAATTCGAATAAACTAATTTAAAATTTAAATACTTTTCATGTTTGATGTTGTCGGTTGCAATCTAAAAAACTAATGTCGTAAACAGAATAAAATAATGATTAAGTCTCTGAGTGTGTTATCAATGGGTTAGTAAAAAGGTGTTAGTTTTCTGAGAAGAATCCACCGTCGATCAACGAGAAACATATTACTCTAATGCCATCTACATAATAGAAATTATGCCGTTGGCGGCGTACTATCGTGGAAGAATTCTGTTTGGTGTACCGTCTTTCAGCTAGAGAGCGGTGTACTATACGTAAAACCTATACGAAACGCGATATTCGTGCGGTCTGTAAATAACAGGTGTACTTTGTAATCTAAATTTATAATAAAAACAAAAAAAAAAAAAAAAAAATAACGAAAAATAATTGAAAAAAAATATTTTCCGTTTGATTTGCCACAGTGCTTTTTAATATTTCATTGGCTTAAATAATTAACTATATTTGTTTCTATTTCATTGTTGAGCGATTATCAAATAAAATAATTCAACCCTACGTATTTGCATTACAAGAATTTGACAAGTCTATATTATTATATTCGGTAAATATATATCTACTAGCTGTCGAGTTAAATTTAGGGCTTTGTAATTAATTTATATATACTATTGGTATTATCCAAGTACATTATAAGTAATAATGGTCCATAATAGATCGTTATTATTTTTAATATAATTCCGGTGTACCTACTTACTACCTCAATGCTGAATATAATTTTATTTAATATTCAATATAAATTTAGTGCTCCATTTATTTCGATATATTAATATTATACTAATATTATTGATGATACTTTTTGATCGTCCTATTGTAACCTAATATAACTAGTTCTTTAATTATATTTATCTAAATTTTACATATTGATCACGTATAATAAATCTACAGCGTTATTATATTATTGTACCCAATAACAGTATAACAAAATTGGTTAGGATGTATTTAAGTTACTCATGGGTTATTTTGAGTTTGTTTCACCATTGAGTTTGAGTATAACTATTTGATAACAATGATCACCAACAAATAAAAGTAATTGACAAGTAATTTAATATTAGAAATTAATGATATGATACAAACGGTCATTTATGTGTATAAATGATTGATCTAACACTAAGGTTGAAATTTAATAATATGATATTTTAAACTGCCTAAACGTATTAAATCATTTGTCCTATATCAGTATTTCCCCGATTGATTTCCTATTAAAAATATTTTTTGTTCAAGACTCGTAAGATTTATATATGTAAATTTATTGATATTTTGCGTTATCGTAACTTAATAAATTGTGTATTTTATTTTAATTATTATAATTTCCAACATTTTTATTGATTTAAAATGTAATTTTTTTTTTTGATTTTGTTGTATGTTGTGATGGAAGTAAAATCTTCCAGAGTTTAGTCTAAAATACAATATTTTAGGACATCTTAATTTCATACTTAATGTGCCTCTTGGTTACGACTTATATACGTATAATTAGGCTATATATTATCAAGGGTCTTCAAACTTTTTGTTTGAGCGCCTAGTATATATATTGACTACAGATAATATAATTCACATTCATATAAGTAGGTACTGTTGTGATAGTTATTTACATGGTTTTATTAAAGTCAATTTAAAGTTTAAATGTTTTAAATTGTATTTTATTTAGTCACACCTTGACATTAATATAATTAGTTAGATATGTTGTTTTATTCGCAATTTATAAATCATAAGATCAAAAAGTATGTTAGTTCTTTTTTGTATTTGTAATACAATGTATCCCAAAACTATAATAGAATATTAAAAAATGAAATTGAAATTGAATCTATTAAAAATACTAATTTGTGTTAATGTTTTCGACCAAGTCATAATATTATGTCTGTAATTAGTTGTTAAACATAATGAAAGCTATTTCTATAAAATGTATAGCTTGTAAAATAATATAACGTAATTTTGATAAGTAATTGTTTGTATGTAACGGTTGTGGTTTTTATGCAATCACAACTAATTATTTTACACTTTTCAAATGTGATAACAGCATTTTTTTCAATTTCCTTTTACGTAAAATATAATTTAAACCATCACTGATAAAACCTTGACTCATTCACAAAATAAAAAAAAAGAATGCTGAAATATAACATGTACGTCGTGTAAACCATATTTGGTAAATTAATAAACACATTATTATATTAACTTAAAGTTAAAGTTAAAATTGTTAACTACATTATGTTCACTTTTTATAAATACCTAAATAATATATAATCATATACATGACGTATAGCTATTATAAAAAAATTTAACATTTTAATTAATGGATATTTGAGTAAAATAGTTATGGTGCAAGCTATAGAACTGAAATAAACTATGAGAATAGATAGAATAAATAATGATATTATGGCCAAAATTATTTAGTTCAGAATATTATTCGTCAGGAAACATGAATAAATAATAACCATGGAAACAAAGCGTTTTACAACTAATAGAGTCAACCACTAGGCACTATAACATTTATTCGAAACAAAAACGTTTTATCAATTTAAAATGTTTAAAAGGTTTTGTTAAAATATAACTTTTAACATCTTAAAGGCATCAATAAATTTATCAAAAATATTTTTAGTTAAATAATATTTTGTTTTTTATTTGTTTAATTTTATCAACAACTTTGTTTTAGTGCTTGGGTTAGATCATAAAACGTAAAGATTTTGCAAAATAATTTTGAATTTTTTAATACCTACATTTTATCCATTTTTTAGCTAATGCAGTGTGTTATATTAAATTCAAAAATATTAACAGTGTTTTATTTTAATCAACGTCGGATTTCGGAATACCTTTTTAATAAATCAATATTTTGGAAACTTTTCATAAAAATACTATTAATATTATATAGAAAATATCAATTTTGTGTTAGTTAAACATATATAGATACATATAACCTATGTATAATATAAAGCCGCACGTAAAAGCTCTTTTAATAGATTACTTACTATATTGGGTATTATTAATGCGTTTTTATTTAAATTGTCGAAATAAAAATATTGTTAAAATTATTTTAGTATAACTGACACTTACTTGGAAGCTAAATGAAGAGCATTGCAACCATCGACATCTTTTTCGGTAGGCTTACATCCCGAGTACCTGATCAACCATTCTATACAAGCTACGTGCCCGTTGATGGACGCTTCGTGTAAAGCTGTGTATCCCACACACGATTTCTTGTTCAGGTTTCTTATACCGTGGATTTTCAGGAACCTACAAACAAAACTGTAAATATTATATAAACGACAATAAGACAAATATACGATCATTATACGCGTACAGCAAACGCACGTCATGTTGATACGTTAATACGTTATGAATTTATTATTATAAATAATAATAATAATAATAATAAACATTAATTGGGGGAAAATTGAAATTAATTTCGTAAATTCTTATAAATATATTATCCACCCATCGTATCACCTCAGCACTGACAACTGTCCGTTCCTGGCAGCGTAATGCGATCCCATTGCACCACGAGAGTCCTCAGCATGTAGACGTTCAGTGTCGGAGCCGGCTATGAAACCCAAGAAATTGAAGTCTCCCACCCGGCAGGCACGTAAAACTTCCGCGTCCAGTTGTTTGCTACTGATTAACAGCACTTGTCGGTCGTTGTACATGTACGACGCGCCGGACATGACTGCGGACAACGTTGTGAGCAAATCCAACAGAAAAGAACCAAAACGGACGGCGAATAAAACGGAATAAATCCTCTCGGCCGTGGTACAGCGATCTCTGTACATATACACACGCCGCTGTAGAGATGCGTATCGGCGACGGTGACTAACGTTTCGAAACGATTTCGTAACTTTGCCGCGGCCGACGAGCGCGGGCGACTTTTACGGTCTGCGGGATTCCATGTTCGTCGATCGTTGATTTCGATAAAACGCGCGGGAGTTAAGCTTTTTCGCGTGTAGAGAAATATAACTGTTTGTATAATAAACGATATCAAAATCGGTGTGCGATAAGACGATGAGAGCGAGCTACCAGCCCGTGATTCCCGTTCACAAATAATATCCTAATAAAGAATCATAGAAAAAGCGTCTCGTAAAAACGACCGTTTTATGATCAAATAACATACTACATACATACAAACGGAATACGAACTGCCTCCAAAATCTAGATAGTAATTTGAGTTATTTTTATGTAATGACTAATGCCATACGACAATAAATCAATAGTTGCATTATTTTGTATTTCAAGAATATTTTCTGATTTGCATTTTTTCCAGGTATGTTAGATCACTTGAATGTATTTTTAACGACAAGCACGCTTAGTTAACTGAAACCCCACCATCGAGTATTGATATATAATATATATACGGACTTACCTCTTTTCATCGTGAGTCGGTTGCAAAGCTGAACAGGGGTCGCAAGAGTCTTCGCACACGTTTTCTAGACTGAACTCGCCGCTGGATATCCCACTGTCGGACATATCGTCATCTGACGACGTGTGTTGTCGATGCAGTTCTCCTCCTCCTTTGCAGTCGTCCAAGTCTGACGACTTGGGCCGCGTCCAGCCGAGAAGCAGCAACTTCCACAAGCACATGATGTCCACAATCGCGGATATTCTCCGAACGCGTCGATGTGCCTTCACAATATTGTATAGTATTTGGTTCGACGATGGTATGTAATATTAATATTATTATTCGAAGAAACGTGCACACTTGAGTTTAACGCGTGTAAATATTATCACGTGCGAAATTGTTTTTAGGTACGATGCTCTTACACTGGGTGTACCGCGCAGACCGGCGAGACGAAGACGAATGTTCGCCGCCGTGTATATTACGATAGTATTTTAGTGATTTTTGTGCGTAGTACGACGATTTTCTACGGTGGAAATCTTTCACCGCGGCGACCAAGTGATTTCGGCAGCCTCAATGTTATGTTATGTGTGTTTTCAATTCTCGCCGGACCGCGACCAATTGTTCTATTTTACCTGATCAGCCGACGATAACAACATACATATACATATATATATATATATGTATATATATATATATATATATGTTATATTTATACACATTTAGGCATGTGTGTGTGAATATATATATATACATATCTGACGCAGTATCACGTGTATAAAATATAATAATAATAATATACTGTACATATATAATATGCCGAACTGCCGACGAGACGAATAGCTTCTGTATAGTCTGTCACCACGACAATACAACTCTCGATGACACGTAGGCGAACATCCTTCAAATCTATCGGATTTTATTTGTTTGTTAATTTTGTATCAAGGTTTATTATGTAACATTTAGTCTAGTATACAGCATAATATAATATACTCGGGAAACGCATCATAAGATTTACGGATTTCTCTACACGTTAAATAATAATAAAATGTATACATTTGATTGCGTGACGTACATGCAGTACATATATACTACAAATGATTGTACAGGATAACTATATAACTATTATGAGTTATAATGCTCAGTTATAAATATCACTGTTTTGTGTATCACGTGGATATTTATACTCGCAAGTTTTAACTAAAGAAGTAAAAATATTTAGTTTTTCTACCGTACTTAATATCGTAACTTGTAAGTAAACAATACATTGGACCACTAGAATGTTGGAACTATATACTTTTAAATGATTGATTTATAAAAAAAATAAAGAAATAAACTGTATAAATAATTTTTTTCCCATAAAGTACAGTTACTTTACCGCATTTCGAATGATCGATTGTTTGAATTTCTGTTAATTCTATTGTCCGATTGGCCTACCTAGCTGTATCACTCATATTGCTATTTGTGTCTATATTTAAAGAAGTTTGAACCAAATTAAGACCGATTTATAATAAACACGTGTCGTTATTTAAGAGTTAAATATTTATTGCAATGAGAAAATACAAGTCAAAATAACTAAAATACTTGTAAAAGTAAGCAAATAATTGGGTTTAAGATATAATAATAAACTTTAAATAATATTTTATAACAGCGTAGTAGTCTGACGTGAAGGTTTTTATAGTTCATCAATATATTTCCAATAATTATATTAGGTGTTACAGCAATAGTTTTGCTGGTAATTTACGTATATTTAATAAATATTATCCCTCACAAGATTGGCCATTTATACTTATATTATATCCTAATATCTTACCAGTTACAATGTAATTGAATAGTTTAATTAAGTGCCTTTAAAAAAAACATATTATATCTATCAAAAAACATACTATATTTCAGTGGTTATAGAATAACCATGTTTTGATCCAGCTGAAATCATTATATAATTGTTATATTTTTAATGCGTTAAAGCGTGACTTAACTCGGAGACGAAAATACCGCCGTACGGCGTACGACGATTTTTAAGTTGGAATTTTTCATTGTGATAGACAATTGATTTCGGAAGCTTCGTATTTTTGTTTAGTTAAACATTTTTTTTATTAAATTTTGTTTGATTTAATGTCTCTATTAATTATATTTTTATATAGATCAAATATAAAATAATTTTTAAAATATATTTTTAATTAGTTATTACTATAATATGGTGTGATATTAAATATTGTGTAATATCAATTTTTTATCTAATTAATATAGATAGAAGCTTCATTTATTCTTAAGAAGCTTAAAATCATTCTTAACATTACCATGGTGTAAAAATATTTTAATTGCCAATAGAGTTTCTCACTTAGGCCTTTAGCTCACTATAATTGTGTATAATAATAATGATTTTATGTAACATGTAAACGTAAAATGTAGTAGGTTATTTCATTATTTGTTATGGAATATTAATTCTACATTTTATGATATTTTTTATTATTATTTATAACGAAACTCATATATACATTTATACACCAAACACTTTTTTTATTACCTCAATACCTCAGTTTTATTTGTCACATTTCACATGTAACTTATCGCTGTATATAAGAATTTCGTTTTATTTTTTTCTCTAGTAATACTATTTATTATCTATTTATATACCAGAGAGCTTATACATATACTGTTAAATCTTATCATAATTATGTTCTATAACTTGTTCATATTACCTAATTTTGTAATTGCTGTCTGCCGTTAATCAATTAAATAAATATATAATATAGTGCTATAGACTATAATAGTAAGTACATTCGTAATATTGTTAACGTTAAGTATCTACTATAATTGCCATCATAGCTGATATCATAAATAGATTTACAGTCTTCGGTATGTTAACTTATGCCATAGTGACAACTCTGCAGTGAATATTACGCGAGGTGTTTAAGTAATAAGTGTGTATCTATATGTATTATTATAATAATTAAATATAAACTCATATTAAACTTAAAATAATGAAACTGCTCTATTCATGCTGTTGCTGTAGAACTATAGAAAATCGACTAGTTTTTCAGGTAATAATACATTTTCCGCCTTCGATTTTATTAAAAAAAAAAAAAACTAAACAACAACATAACACATTTTGAGTACAATAATATTCAAACATTTACAAATTATGTACAGATTCACCTATTTATATACCATGTTTATAATATAAATTGTATTATATAGTTGGTGCGCAAGTAGTCCTATCGGTCTAGTTTTGCTCGTTTTTTGATATATATATATATATATTACATACACGCCATATATACGAGGTAAAACTCGCTTGCGGATGTAAATAATAATCGATGAATCTATACACTATAATGACGAATTGACCTGATTTAGTTTGGCAATTTTCTGAAACGGTCAAGGCCGTGCCGACTAGTGTGTGTGTGTGTGTGTGTGTGTGTGTTTACGTTTTTTCCGATTTAACCAAGATAATCGAATAGGTTTTCATGGTCCATCTAAGTCCGTGAAATATGCGAAAAACCGTGTAACACTGCACTGTTTACGTAGCCTGAACAAAAAAACAATCAGGAATAAGTGTGTTGAAGCCGGCAAATAAAAGTGCAGGTTCAGAATACGTCGAAGATCAACTAATATTTTTGGAGGGCCACATTAGGGACTTGGATCATTTTCGCGAGCTATAAAAACGCAATGTTACGTAAAAAGAATATTTAGGGAAGATCTAAAAATATAATCTAAACCTCATATAATGAAACATAAAAATAAACAGTAAATACAAGTATTACATTTTTGTAATAATAAATTGAATAAATATTATTAAAAATAAAAAAATGTATAGAAAATTCTTCAATAAGAAAAATGACAGGTCTTTGTCTCAACCAGTAGCGTTAAAATTGGGGTTTAATTAGTGCACCCTAATTTCTTAAGCAAATTAAGATGATCCAGGATCTTGATTTTTTTTTTTTGATATAATAAATTCATCTTTGAAAAATAAGATTCACAGACTATCAATAATTTTAGTGTCAGCTTTTTATTTTTAAATATATTATATTATCTGAGCTAAAATTCATCGTAGGTAGAATCACTCTTAGATTTTAAATAATTTTCATTACCAATATTTTTTAAGATATAATTTGGTATAAATTTCTATTTGAAGAGGTACTTTCCTGCCATTTGAAAATCTTACTTAATTATAAATGTGAAAAAAGAACAACACAAAAGGTTCAAGACTTTAATGACTTTAACGTATATTTTATATTAACTAAATTTTTAATACAATATATAATATAAATATCGTTTTACTACACAAACATCATTTTTTTATTTTCACTTATATTTTTATTTTTGTTCAATATATCGAACCGAAACGTATAATATATAATATAGTCGTGTTTCAAAACTTCAGGACAATAATTTTCATGACAAAATATAATAATATTAAGGAACCGAAAATAATAATATAGTAATAATAATAATAATAATAATAATAATAATAATAATAAAAAAATCATAATGTAATAATATAATATTAACATCGAATATCTAGACAATTTTTTCCCAAAATTTTTTACAATGGTTATAATAATATATAATATATTTTTTAAATACATTTTTGTTCCAATTTATTAAAAATTTTTTTTTTTTTTGAGCAACTTAATACAAATAATAAAAATAAGTTTTTGGGGGAGGACCGTATAATTTAGCATTACAATTGTAGCTTATATTATATATAAAAAAAAAACATACCACACGAAAAAAACTGAACAGATATATGCGTATAACATAAACTTAACACCAAAAGGAACACAATAGAAAGAAAAAAAAAATCAATTGTTTAATTTTAAAACTATAATTGATTTTGTAACAATAGAAACATTTAAACATTCTGTCTGTATGAGTGTGTGTGTGTAAAACTGAAAACCGTACTATTATATGTATGTTGACTATTATTATTCTTATTTAAATACTGTAAGACTAAATATTCCAAACTAAGTTTATAGTGTATATTTCATTCATTCATAAAAAAAAAAAACACTGTCTAAATCCAGTAACTATTATGTAATGTAATTAATGTAATATTATTGAAACTGTAATAATGTATTATTGTTATAGTAATAATAATAATAATAATAATAATAATGAAAAAACTCGTAGTGTACTGTAACTATTGTAACATAAACATAGTCAGCAAAAAACGGAAAACTAAATTATAACGATAAAACTACTTTTATAAATTGTTAATTGCAATATTATTAAAAAGCTGATAAAATAAAACGGCAAAATGAAAACTCAACTGGGCATGAAAAAAAAAAAATGTTAACGTATAATAAGGTAGGTACGTGTATAAATAGCGGGTGAAAAATAAACAATAATAATTATAAAACTAGGTACCCATTGGAAATTAGGTCAAAATAGTTTTACAAATTTAAAGTATTATTTTGTAAAAAAAAAAAAACCAACAGACAAAATAATATAATAATAAAGGTAATCACTTAGCAAGTGAACAAGTTACATTCGTCATAAATCAAACAAAAATATAAACAGGCATAACATAGTGAATTTGACTATCAATATTAAAATATTGAAAAACATATTCAAGATGAAAAAAAACTTAATAAAAAAAAAAAAAAAAAAACTAAAAAATAACCATTGAACCGTTTTATTTATCTCAAACTGTATTTATTATCATTATTGTTATCGTTATGTGATTATTAATATGGTATTATTTATTTGTATTTAAAACGGCACTAAAAGTATCCTACGAACTATGTATTTGTATTACACCTATTAGCTAAATAATATCCAACGGATTATAACTGATTATCAGTTTTAAAATAAATAAACGATTAAAAGAAAAAAATACAGATTCGACGAATCTGCGTCTGGGTATATATTATGATGTTGGTCCATTGCACGTTCGGGTCCCGCGCCGGACGTCCCCGAAAACGATAAGTGTTTGCAGTACTTATACGGTAATAATAAATTGTAGTATGAAAGTACAAGTAATTGGTATTTAATTAGAGTTGCGACCTGCGATAACGTTCGGATACGCGCACATAAAAATTACCGTAGCGGCGAATAACGGTTGTTGTGGACGGCCGGGGGACGGATATAATATAATATCATGGAGAAAGTGAAACCAAAAATTCGATAACGTTTCAGTATCATTCGACCCGAAATTTTGAACTACTAGCAATGGCTTGATGTGTGTGTGTGTGGCCGGAAACTTTCCGGTTTGGGCTATTGTATAATAATACGCACAACAAATAATATTATATTATATTATATTAAATAAAGTGCGTACATTATTATTGTATTCGGAACTATCCGCTAAATGAATATATTATTATATATTGAAATCTGCGAGAAAATCTTGCATAATGTGTGTGTTTGTGTCAGTTGATACACAGCGATAGCGTGTATTTGGGCTATTGTATATTTATTTTATATTGTATGTATGTGTGTGTGAAATACGCGATTTACACGGACTCGGGTACGCCGGAAAATCTCGTTTGCTGAGGTTCTCCACCGTACGCCAATAGATATTATACGAGACGTGATCGCGTATTTTTTGTCTATTGATCGGTTTGATTATTGTTTGAATTTCGTATCTGTGTCATCCGTCAAATGGTACTGAGATTATAATATAGTAACATGTGTGGTTTGCATAATCACAATATATCATGTACGCTCGATTATATGTTATAAAGTGGTATGATAGTTGTGTGTGGTGTATGATGTGTTTATGTGTACATATCATTATATACCGCAGCTCGTTCGTCTCAGAGGATTAAACGAAAATGAATTTGTATTTTTCCTTTATTTTATTGCACGAGATTGTTTTGATTGGCATGTTGACGGGTAAAAAAAAACAAACAATAATATTAATAATAAATATAAACAAATAAAAATCGCATATAATATTATTGTCCTCCTGCTCCCTACTCTCGAGGTAAGAATTAAGCGCACGTATTATACTTGGACGAGGAAAAATAATAAAATCAAAGGAATTACAAACGAATGGTCGGCAAAACGATATATTCCGGAAAAATGACTAAGAGAACACGACAGCCGCTTTTTTCAATGGTTTCGAGCGGACTACATAAACACGGTGAGCTTATCGTTTTTATGTATAACACGATATTCGTCTTGTTACGCACGTGATATGAACGTATGGCGGAGGTATGACCCGGACGGGTTGTAGGCACCGCACGCGGGGTGGGGGGAAGAATTAGGGTTAGACATTTTGTAAAACATCGTTACCATTTTATCATTTAATTATTATATTATTATGTACAGGGTTGGTTATCCAGAAAATATTTTGTTTTTTCAATTGCTTTCATTGTATTTACAAGTAAATAAATAAAATAAAACGTCTGTTCTACTGTTATCACTATCATATTATTATGTACAAGATTGCGCGCTCTGTCGTGTTGTCATAAGAAATTCAATGTCGAGGGGGGAAAATGCAGTGTATTTGTGAGAGTATGTTTTTCATTTTATTTACATGCTAATTATTATTATTACACGGTGTTTATTTTTTAAGCTTAAGTCTCCGAAAATATTCTTTCGTACAAGATGCTTTTGACGGGGTAATTTGCATATACGTGATTTACCTACGACACATCTGGGAGTCATGTGTTATTTCGTGAGAAGTTCCTCACCGAAGAAATTATAGTACATGATAATGATTGTATTAAAATGGAGTAGACTAAGTGAATAATGAGTTCATTTTAACTAAAACAAAAAAAAAAAAAAACTATTTAAACCGAATAAAATTGCAAAAACCCCTTGGATGAAAATTAAAACTAAAATAAATACAAATTAACAGTAAAAATTATTTGAATGCTTATAAGTAAATAATAATATTTTCGGAACCTAAATGTTGCTTTATATTATACGTTATTCGGATCTCTCGTAGAGTGATCCGTATAAATTGGATTTATCGATTTAAATGTATTTTGTTTTTACACAACTCACGTAAAAAACCACAAATATTATACATGGCTGTACAACAAAAATTAGCTAAACGACGTTTTTTAAAAATCAGTTAATCTTTAAAATCGCAATTGCATAGTATTAATTAGTATGTACAATTATTTACAACGTTGACACACAAGTCGTCGTCGAAGTAGGCACACGTGACACAGTCGACGACGACGACGATGACGTGTCTTTCAGTGGGACAGTTATTATTGTTTTGGTAAAAATAAAATTATTATTCTTATGATAATAATAATAATAATAATAATAATAATATTGAGTAAAGTAATACGCCTAGTAATTAATATAATAATAGTATGGTTATAATAATAAATAAATATCGTAAATACAATAATAATAAATAATCGTGTGCGCGCGCTGCAGCAGGTCCGCCGTTGAGCTTTGCGAGATGGATGTGGTAGTGGTCATGGTGTTTGTGGATGAGACAACAGTATAATAGCATAGTAATAACGTAATATAGTGGCCAGTGGCCAGTGGCGATGGCGGAGGGGTGGGTTTGGCGGACTAGGCGAGGGAGGTGGGTTTATAGGTCCTCACATCGTCAATAGTAACTGAACTCTCATGGGTTAATGTGACCCTGTTGGGTGTTACCGAAAGTGAAGCCCAGAGCCCGTGGGTCACCGCCGTGTAGCCTGAGCGCCTGTTCGAGCCGCTGTTCCTGGAGCCTGAGCGCCTCCGACAGGTCGGGCGACACTTGCCCCTGGTGGTGGTAAGGGTTCTGTCCGTTCATCAGCTGCCCCTGCGCCATGGCGTTGTAGTTGATCGCCACGTTCTGTTGCGGCTGATGCGCGTTCTGCTGTTGCACCGACGACTGCCGGTTCTGCAGTTCGGGCGCCTGCTGTTGGCCGGACGACGCGGCCACGGCTTGCGAGACGGCCAACCTGAGCGCCGCCTCCGCCTGAGACCTGAGTATGGCTTCCTGCATGCGCAACGTTGGCGAACTCTGTTCGTGGTTGGACTGTTGGTGGTGGTGGAGCATGGACTGATGGCCGGACTGTTGGTGGTGTCCGCCGCCGAGGCCGTCCACCATGGACGACATGGAGGCTCGGACGGCCGCGTTCATGGCCATCTGGACGGCCGATTGCATCGAGTTTACTGACGAGTTTGAGCCCGAACCACTGCGGAATAAAAAAAGAGCACACCCGTATTATAATATACTGTACACATTATGGTATTCGTCGCGCAACGTCCTCCTATCACTTCAGCTGGACAAAATATTACGTCTACGCTACTACCCCGTCCCCCAACGGGGCCGCATTTCAAATGTATTGGCACATACCTGGAAGTCGTGACCAACGGATTTTGGTGCATAGCATTCGACTGGGTGATGCGCATGGCCGCCGCGGCGAGATTGGCCGCGGCCGCTTGTACTACAGACGCCGGGGTTGGAGGTGCGGATCGCGGCGAGTGTGACGGTGACGGTGGGTTCTGCTGAAGCTGCTGCTGTTGCTGTTGCTGCTGCTGTTGTTGCTGCTGTTGCTGCTGTTGCTGTTGCTGCTGTTGTTGCTGCTGCTGCTGTTGCTGTTGAACTTGCGAAACGGCCGCGTGAGCCTGCTGCTGGCTCATGAACAGCGCGGCAGCCCGCTGTAGGTCGTTGGCGTTGTATTGGGGTTGCTGGTTCATGTATTGGTGACCACCGTTACCGCTGACTGTACGTTAAACAAAAAACGGTAAATTACGGTTTTAATCGAAGACGATCGACGTTAACGCGTTTGGGCCCACGGACAATACACTTACTCATGCCTCCAGTCCTCGCCGCCATCAACTCGGCCAACTTTATCGCCGTAGGATTGTTGTTGTTGTTATTGTTGTTGTTTGTCGTCGTGTTGTTGTTGTTGTGATGCAACACCAACGGGATTTGATTGTCGGCTGGTGAGACAGATAGCCGGCCACCCGTAGGAACGACGACGTTACCGCCTGCCGCAGCCGCCGCCGCGGCCGCGGCCACCGCGGCCACCACGGAGTTGTTGGTGCCAGTGCCCACCGAGCCCGTGGAACCAGCTCCACTGGGACCGTCAATTTCGCCGTTGTTTGACGAAGACGAATCCGAGTGAACAGAATGGGGCGAGGCGGGGCCACCCATGCTGTTGGTGGCCGTCACGGCGGCCAGGAAGTTCTCCCGTTCTCTGCGCTCAGCGGCAGCTCTACTCAGCACGTACTGCGCAGCGAACTGATGTTTGGGATCCATGCGCATGTGTTCCATGTGTGTCAACAGGCCTGTACAAAACGAAAACGCGAGTTAATATTACTTCGACCGGACTACTTGATGCTGCGCATAAATCTATGTGGCTAATAATAAATTGCAGCGCATAAAAAAAATTGATTTGTTTCGTATGTTATACGCATGTGATTATTTTTTTTCTCGGACGGTAACATATGACGAGATTTATGCGACGTGCGCGCCGTAAATCAGTTATCATCGCGATGTCGGAGCGCTAACACGGCGCTGCAATATGCCTTAGTGATGGTCATTATTTTGTTCGGAAAAACCGGAATTCGAATTAAAGATTTATATCCTAAACTCGGATTCGATCCATCGAGATCCAGGTGTACATACACTATTTGCTGATTATAAGCATACGTGCATTATAATATGCGTATGACTATATCGTGTACAGATCTGGATATTATGATATTGTGCATACGTTTAACATAACGTACATAAATGAAGTACGAATTCGAAAAAATATTTTTATTTAACAATAAATAACTATGATGTATATTTGTGATTCGGCAAACTTCGCGTTTCAACAACTCCGTGGAATATAACGTAATAGGTACGCGCATATCATCACGTAAATCCCGAAAAACTGAACGTCACCGACGTGAGTCGGTCAGGGTTTGCAGATGGCCATCACTAGCGGTGTTATCGCTACAACGCATTGACTCACCTGATTCGTGGGTGAATACGGCTTGGCAAACAGAACACGGCCACATCCTGAGCTGGGCGTACTGTGCTGTTTCCGGGTGGCAAGCTAAATGTTTACGCAGACTTCCCTCGTTCACGTAGTGTTTACCACACACCGGGCACGGATGATTGGCCGTTCGGCGTTTGGCCATGTACGGACCAGTGCCGATATCAGAATAACCTGCAAAAGAAGACCAATGTGAAAATTGTTCACAAATTTTTCGAATATTTTGAGGATTTTTTTCTTCGAGTCTATTACAATAACAATATTATGTCACTCACTTTGTACGACGGCCTGCGACACGGTGGTCGGATCATTGTGGTGGACTTTCATGTGTTCGACCAGTGACTCGCTACCTAGGAACAATTTATGGCAGAGCGGACAAGACGTAGTGCTCGCACCTCCCATCAAGGCGGCGTGTTGTTGGAGCACATCCATGCGAAGTTCAGCTTCCTGAAAATAAAAAAAATGTTCCTGAAAATAACAATAAAACATACGTCAGGTAACCAGTAATCAGCGAGCCCGGAAGTACGCGCGTGTTCGGGGCTTGTTGGCGGGAGAGACACTTTATGTAATAATATATACACAGCCGCCGCCATTGCACAGCGTGTTTCCTTTCCGCTTCGCGTGAAGAAACACAATACCGACCGTTGTCCCTTTGGACACACGTGTTAATCTACCATCTAGATATACAAAATACATGTATTACACACACTCTTTCTCTCTCACACACATGCGCGCGCGCGTATATTTATATTTGTAAATAAATATATTGTCTGCTGCGAATTCGAATGGCCATTTTGAAAATAAAAAAATAACTGTTTCCGTTTCGTTTTACGTGCCATTTTGCCCATACTACTATACGTTCGTCGTACACGCATAAACCTGACCACCGCCGCCGACGCCGCAAAATATACGCTCGGAAAGATCAAATTTATGGCTCGCTGCTGTTTAGGCGACGGTGTGCTCAGATTTATCGTTATATGCGCTCATGTATATTGTATGCTCTAAAATTTACCGACCGGAGTTTATTGTCGCACAACAATAATATTTTAATCGTTATAATTTTTTTCCACCCCGTTCCGATATTATGCGCGACTAAAAATCATACGACAACGATACTGGTTATATAATACGTGTATCATGTCGTATATCATATTCGTGTAATATAAATACACAGTTTCTACATTTATACGCCACGATATTATATATTGTGTATGAGTGTTGGCAATGGTGCGCCACCGGCTATGGCGAATGTAACGATATCGGCGCCTTGGGAGATGTGTCCGAGCAAAAAGTGCTCGGCCGGGGAGGAGAAGTAGACGACGAGTAAAGGGGATGGCAATAAAACAAACGTAATTTTAATTTTTAAAAGCCCTTCCGACTACTTGCAGCCCGGTGACTTTTATTAAAAGTCCGTCTGCGGCGTCGTCCAAGGAGCGGAGATTTACATTTTTATTAAATATTTTATAAACAAAGTATAATTTATCGGTCTGAGTGTTCTCGAAAGTCGAAAGAATAGGCGTCCGCCTGGACTCGGGACACCGTTAATAATTACTAGCGGTTTTTGCACGTGATTTGTATACGGCTTTCGTCAAATTATACATATAGTTGCTATCCAGTCATTGTATGCAGAATGTACGGCCTGGTAATCTAATAGCGTTTTCTTAAATTAGCATTTTTTTTTCTTTTCGCAAATGCGTATTATACAATATTAAACCCGGTAAGTGTTACGGAATTAAAAAAATAAAAATTAATTGAAACATCGTAATTGACCAATAATGGGTTTTCAATAGTTCGATTCAGTTTTGTGCCAAATACTTAAACACATTAACAGAGATAAATAAACAACGTAATTTTTTTTTAACCGTATTCATTATATTTTTCTTTAATACCTAGTTTAAAAGTTTACTAACCCAACCGCTGACGAGTCATTTGAATATTTAATGTTGTGTATTTTTTTATACGAGAAACTATAATCGCGTAAGTACACATTTACCAAAAGCGAACGAAAAATGTCATTATTAAACATTAAATTCACCGTGACCATTACCATTTCCAATATAAACTTTATATTAATGCCAAATACTTTTACTTTGCGTACCTAAATGATTTATGCACCTTTATTGCATAAAACTAATATTTTCTTCATGAATTTTATCGTTTTGAACAACGACGAACTGAATTAAATTATTTATAATAAATGTCATAAGGAATACTTCGCTGAAATACTATTTACCTACGCATTTTCTTATCACGCAACTCAAAGATGACCAGTTTTTAAATTATCTAGGTTTTACGATTTTGACTGAATTGAAAATAGATTTAATTATGTGTTTCCAAAAAAAAAAAAAAAAAACAAGCGAAAAACAAAAATACAGTGAGAAAGAGTGAGCGAGATGGAGAAAAATATGCGATTATCAACCCTTGTTCCGCGAAAAAGTACTTAAAAAATGATTATGTACGAAAATAACGTTTGCAAAAGAAAGGATTATTATATAATAATAATATGACGGGGGAGACGAATGGCGATGAAATTGGAAAAATTAATGGAATTCCAGTGCGCAGATCCACTCGGTGTACATAATCATAAGCGTTATCGGCTGCTCGAAATGAAAAACGGGTTGGCATATTATTATAATAAAAATCGTAATAATTAGACGTAGTGTAGTCGTGCGGCGCGTTATGATATTATATTATTGAAGCGAGCCCGCGTACGTTATACAAACAATATTAATAACAACTATTATTACTGACGTCAATATTATATTTTGTTTTATTGGCATGCGGCTAAAAAACAGTACGCGACGACGGTCTCCGCGGACGCCTCAGTATACACGTAGAAATAATAATATTATACCTATCGCGTTATAAAATGTACCTATACGACATTTTTTTTTTTTTTATTGTAATTTTATCCCGTGCCACGGCCATCTTCTATTATACGATATTATATTATATTATTATACCATAATAATATTGTGTTCAGCTGTTGTACAGTTGTACGACTCTAGCGAAACGTACACGGCGCACGCACGCACGCGCGTATGCGAATACGCGAATACGCGAACTGTAGAGAAAAATGCGGTTAAACTTTCCACGGTTTTTCGTGTACACGCCGCTGTTTCCCCGTCATCGTTGTCGTCGTCGTTCCATTTACGGAAAGTGGTCTACGGCGACACGAGCGTCCGCGCGGTGTATTGCTCGCCGCAAAATTTATGGCCTCTTATTAGAATATCATGTGCGCGCGGCTTTGCTATAATATACAATATAATAATATATAGGTAGGTAGGTATACACACATATAAATGTATATAAATAAGTGTACATAAGCACACACACACACACACACACACACACACACATGTATAAATATATTGTATGCCGCGCGCGGTCGGTCGCGTCACCTATCTATACTATACGCTCCGCTCTCCACCACCACCGCCGCCGCCGCCGACGTTCACGGTCCGAAGATCGGTCCCGCTTTTTACGTCCGGATGAGAAAATAATGAGCTGCTGCCATTAAAAATATAAGAAAGAAAGAAATAAATAAAATATTATAACGTGCGCGCTTGCACGGGTAAATATATATATATAATATATCGTATAGGTACGAGTGAGTAAAAAGCGAAAACGCGCTTGCTGGATATCGATCTTTAATATATATCATATTATATTTTATATTATACACTGCCCCGCGGAGAGACTATTAAACGGTTATTATTATTATGTATGAATGGATTACTCGTATACAATATTATACTACAAAGGTTATAATATTTTGTGCGTGAAGCGGTAAACGCGCGTTATAATATTGTGAAAATTAAATACGTTGTTTGTCGATGACATTTTTTACGGTGATGTTGTAGAACACATTCGAACGCGGAAAAATATATATAAGTAAATTTATTATTCCGTTAACGTTTAAGTAATAGGCATATCATGTTAAAAAGTCGATACGAAACTTAAAACTGATCATATAAGGAAAATTAAATGTTGATTAAATACGATTGCGTTAATTTTATTACATTATTATAGTGGTATACTTTAAATGATAAAAATTGAGATATTAAAAACAAATAATAGGAAAAAAGGACCGAAACGCCGAGCATTCATGTTATTTATTTAGAGCGACATGCATGTACGCGCAATGCGTTGGTATTTTATTCTTTTTGGTGTTGTTAATAACGATTATTATAATATGTACATTGTACAGCAATTTGAATGCGAGTGCATTCAATCAAACGACAAGACAACGTGCAATTACTGCCGACACTTGCATTATTATTCAATATCGTGTGCATGTATATACGAACTACAAACTGTTTCAACACCTGCTACGCGGGATGCATCGCGCGAGCATATCGCATATAATTGTACATGCACCAGGATAAAACTTGAACATCGGGTAGGATGCATAAGAAATTAAAATAATTGTTTGGTGGCCGAAAAAAAATGTAACTGTACATAAAGAATTGTTTTTTTTTTTTTTATAAAATGTGCCTGGAAAAATAAATAACACGCCCACGCCGGATAAAAGAAAGAAACCGAACAAACCACCTGTATGCTCAGAAATCAACGGTCCCTAATTTATTTTTTTTAGTTTCGATAGAAATCAACAGAAACATTCTTTCGTTTTGTTTTCGACAAGTGTTAATTTATTCTATTTCTGAAAAATTAATCGTTTTATGCGTAGTATGTAAATCGGTTCACCTGCTCGCGCACTATACCTACATAAATAAGTGCCTCGGGATCCGTCGCGTGGCCTATAAGATTTACGAAAAGTCCATGCGTATAATATATACGTTACGTCGTAAAAAATGTAATATATATATATATATGTGTTATCTAGTTCCCATGTTATTTTGTATTTTTTTTTATACGCAAGGGTCATAATACGCATAGAAGTATGTTAATAAAAGGCTGAACACAAGAAGGGTCAATAACGAATACTCTTAATACCCTTTTCACATTTTTAATGAATATCGTCGAATAGTGGTGTTTTTTTTTTATTACGTCATATTTTGCACAACCCTTTTCATTCTAATTTACATTCGTGTTACACTTCACCGGATTTTCGCCCTATTAAACATTTGAAAATACGACGATAAAAGAACATACAAATATATATAAATTTGAAATGAAAAAAAAAAATTCTGTAAATCAAGTGCGGTCTGGCCGAACCACACAAATTTTGAGGAACGGCATAATCGCAGTTATATGTTTTATTAGTTAGAATTGTTTGCATAGATATATTGAAGTATCTTTTGTGGTAAATCAAAATAATTGCACAAAAACACATTGGAATGGCAACGCCAAGTTTAACGACCCGAGAATGTGTTTATGGTTGTTTCTATTTTTATGGATCGGTCACTTGGCGAATATTATGCAGAAATTCAATTTATATACATACTCTCAAAAAAGCATTTCACATCACTGCCACAATATTATTGAATAGACACAATCAAGGACACGTATTCATACAAAAGTAATTATTTATATGTTAAAATAATAATATAATATTGGTATGACTTTTTATAGCATTGAAAAAAGCATAAGGCAATAAACACTTTGGTTAATTCAACAAGATAAAAAAATAAAACGGAAAAAAAGAAGTGAAACGTTGTTTTGAAACAAGAAAAACTTTTACCCTACTACTTTAAATGTTTCACCCTTTCGTTAGACTATCAAACTTTGAGGCATAAATTAACAATAAATAATAATCAACGATCGTAAATGAAAGGTGTCCCAACTAAAGTAGAAAAAAAAAACATGAAATGTCATTTTAATCGTATAAGTACCTACTAAAAATTATGGCCAGATCATTTTTCAAAACTTATTTTTTTTTATAAATAATAACATTTTCATTTGTTTTATGATTTTCGGGAGTTTGGGTTACGGAATTGTTATAACAAAACGTGTTCTTATTAAAACAAAGTCATAATGTCTTGTGTTTTCAAACGACTCGTAGTAGTAGTAGTAGTAATAACCACACTATTGAAATAATTATTATTGCAACTTGGCACACGTACGAGTGTACGACAAATAATACCGCATAAACTTTTTTTCTTTTACACTACATATACTTTTGGATTTCCTACAAAAGTATATATACGAATTTATAAAAATAACGTGGAAAAAAATATGATTACAGTACGCATTTACACGTTGGCCCATATATTATAAGTTTCGTTTTAGTAATAATAAAAATACCTACCTATGTGTATTTTTATCGATATGAAAAATGTATATTTAACAGAAATTAGAATTAAGAAAATGTTTGATTTTATTTATAGTTTCACGTATTTGGTGGTCTTACTGCTTTTGTCGAGAGCGAAATGAAAAAAGAACGGTATTGTTGCTTAGCTTGTACATCGGGCGTTGTTACTCGTGACGACGTTCGGCGGCAACGGCAGTGTCGGTGGAATAGTGAGGCCGAAAGGGGAAATAAAGTCCATTTTTCGCAGTTTTAATTACAGCAGTGAAAATCGTAACGTGGCAGATTTGAAGAAATAACAAAATTAACTAAAAATATAAGATGTCCGTAAGAATTAAAAACCCTTTTCGCCAGCTTTTTCCCATTAACTTTTCAAATAAGCCACCGAGTTGTCACTATATTTCATTGGCCGCGGCGCTATCCGCTACTCCACACACCCTCATCACCCGTTCAACTACATATTATAATATAATAATAATAATAATGATAATAATACGGTGTACGCTTGCGTGTAATGCAATCTCGGCGACCACGACGAAGACGGCATAATATATACATATTACACGTATATAATAATATAATATAATTCCATAACGAGGAAAATATTATTGCGGTCGTTATCGTGACAAAACGATTAAAAATCTGTACGTCTAGTCGGCAACTGCGTATATTTTATGTACATTATACGTGCAAGAGAAAGAGTTATTACGAGTATATGAATTGCAAAATTATATGTGCGGTAAAAAAAGAAAACTTTTCTCTAACCTATTTTAATCTATCGAATTTATAAGACATGTGTGTAATAAATATTCAGTTATTTAATTTGTAAACAATATCATAATTTAATTTTCTATCATTCGCTGTTTTTTCTCAAGAACGCAAACACACAAAGCTATAATTATGCTGCACACCGTCGTTGGCGATGACGTCGTAACTCATAGGTTATGACGACAACGACGACTATACATGTACTGTCGTCATCGCAGACACATGAGGACCGAGGGATAAAACTTACCCATCGCCCTGGAGAAAATCCTCATTACCTCAAAAACTGGGTCAAAGTTGTCTACCTTTACACCGCTGCCAATTTATACCACCGTGACTTCGTCGTTCTGTTATTCGACTACCGCAGCATTTGGTAAGCGGAAATTCGATTAAAACTAACAAAATATTTTGTCCGTAAATAATAACGTCATTTCTTAACGATGCGAGAAACACGCGTATGTGTTCACGTATGTACACATCACACACACACACATATAGAGCACACGATCGATGTATATAATATTATTTTTTTATTAATAAGCGTTGGACACCTGCTATACAATATATGTAAGCAACGTATAATGTATATATTAATATATTATTACACACTGGCCAGGCACCGTACACGTGCCTTACTATCGAACGGAATAATAAATAATGATATCGAAACAACGTCTCCTCACCTTAGCCGTGTGGGTGCGCAGACTGGACTCGGTGGCGAAACCTTTGCCACAGATGGTGCAGTGGAACGGCCGGTTTTTGGCCCTCTCCACTTGGGCGTCGTGGTTGCGGAGATGTTGCTGCAGATTGGACAGCTGTATGAAAGCTCGTCCGCACTCGGCTAAATGGCATCTGTAAGGTCGTTCTCCTGTAAAACGAAAACAAAATAATGTACACGAACAACGAAAATATATATAATACGCGTTTTAACCGTCTCTGTACAACAGTAATCACAATAATAATAATAGCGTGTCGGAAGAAAACAAAAACTTAAAAGTATAGAAAAAAAAAAAAAAAATGCCATCATAACCGGTTATACTGCAGTCGCATACGCGCAGCCGTTTCATATGCAAATACTGACAAACATTATACAGCGCTGTACTCGATGTACTGTGTAGCGCGTATATAGGTACGCGAGCACTGCAACGATATATAATAATATTATATAAATGTGGTCCTTTGCGGAAGGAAGAGCCGCTATTGTTTTAACACGTTAGTACGATGCCATCTGATTTTTTTTCGTAGTCGTCGTTATAAGTATTATATTATTCTATTTTATTTTTTTCATATTTTTTTACCCTTTTTGTTTTTAACAGTGCGTATTATATTATATAATATGCGTGGACCTATACCTATATTATAGTAAGCACTGCACTGCCGTCTCCCGTGTATGTCCCGCCGCGAGTGATACACACTGCAGCGGCACCTTGAGAACCGCGTATCCAATTAGATATTCTTTTGTTACATTTTTACCGACACGTTATGGTAATTTTACCCGGATATGTGCGTTTTTTGCACCAACAAATATAATAATTCCCCTTTCGTCTTAACCCTTTTTCGCAGCCTGCAACGCGATCCCCGCGGACGCCTTTGTTTTAGCGCAAGCATTTCATTTGATTCACTAATTTATTTATTTTTTTTTTTTTTTTTATTATTACTATTTTATTTGTTCACTACGCTTCTTAGCGCGTCTTCCGTGAGAGAGTATTCATAGAAATTCTAACGTGCGGACCACGTATAACTACAGTACTAGCTGTATAGTGAACCCATCCGCGCACACAAAGGCGGGTAGCAAAGGCCCGTGGTAAACTTAAAACGAACGCTATTAATACTCGACTGCTATAGCAGTGATCGTACTTAATAAAATATTGTTGTGTGTACAAACAACTGACGATTATCCTTGTATCTAATATTATAAATGTGCGTGAAAGCAGAATGCGCCTAGTTCCTACATACCTAAATGCAATACATTTTTATTTATCGTACAGTTTTATATTCCGAACTGTTTTTTGTTTGTTTAATTGGGGGAGGCTACGTATGCGATATGGTATATAATATATATACCGATATACCGTTATTACCTATATATATTATACATAAACTTGATGTGTATTATATAATCACGTTAAAATGACGTATACGGCTGCCGAAACAAACGTGATTGAGGGCAGTGTAATAAAAAACACGCGGGTGGCAGACCGGGTGGATTTTTCCCTGAATGAATTTCGGAAAAACGGCACAAAAAACTCTGTATATATATATATATATGTACATGTATGCGTATAATACATCTATACAATGTCACGAGATTTATGTACCGAAACGGGTGGACACATAAATCGCATCGTTCATATTTTTCGCTGCGGCGGTGTTATTTTTTGTCCAATTCCCATCGGTTTTTTGCGTGTTTTCATTATTATAATATTATTTACAGTCCCTGGCACCGCGTTGTTTTTTGGTCAAAAAAACAATTCGGCTCTGCTAGAATGATTTAAAACACTGGGGTCCACAAAAATATAAAATAATAAAATATATTATGCGTACAATATCGAAATTCATATACGTCATCCTGTCGATTGCCCGCACGCACAACAGCGGCTAATGACAATAGTATTTTTCGTTTATTGTTCGGTCCTATCTCTCTCTATTTACACACACATACACACGCGCTTGTATATAATATTTTACATTATTATATGTATAAGTTTACACACAGCAATAGTATTGTTACGATTATTACATTTACGCGTATCGCGTGTATGTGTGGAGTTTAAAAATTACGTTTTACATAAAAAATTCTCGTGTATACGTAATTATATAGTCCGTGTGTGTCTAATCGAACAAAGTGAAATAATAATAATATTCAATGATAATAATAATAACACGGTAAAACGGTTTGGCGATAGGTAAGTGGCAATATAACTGGGGCGATGGCTATTTTGTTTTTCCAATAAAAAGTTCTGCGAAGAGGAAAAAAAAAGTCCAGTAATTGTTTGCAGAAAGCGACTACAATATAAATAATTGAATTTAGTCCCTTTTCAACCCTTTGACGGGATTAAAACGGAGAAAAAAGACCTTTTATTATTATTGTTGGTGGTCGCGTGGTAGATAGTGTTTTGGCTTTTGCCGACCTTTTTTTTTCGTGTGGTTTTCAATCGTTTAAATCACACGGTATTTATACGAATAATGATGTAAAATCTCAGTGGTCAGACCTTAACAATATCGGTTTATATATTATTATTACACAAGTTACCACAATATTATATTAGCGCATTAAAGCTCTTAACGTATACATTTACAATAGTTATTTTTCTTATAAACTACTGCAGAGTACTAACGAATGTGATTTTTTTTCAATAACAGTTATAATATTATATTAGAAATACGTTATGAATATTAATTATGTAAATGTATAATAATTAATAAAGATTACGATTAATATTTATAGGTGTATTATACTTTGATAATATAATGATTTGATTGAAATCGAAAAATGCTGAGTTGTGGCTGGGAATTAATAACTGATTATAAAATATTGTTAGTGCATTAGTCCGTATATACTAGCTTGACCTTTCAACTACAGCATTATAACATTATATAGTTGCGATCACCTTGAAAACCACACTAACAGCATCGTATAACTTTATAATATCCGAATTTATCCCGTCTTTTTTATATTATATATTACCTATATTTACCTTTGTCAATAATATATATTATAATGACGTGTTTCTACATGTCTACATAATAATATAATAATGTAACATATATACCTTTTCCCTACACCCGTCGTTATATAATATTATGATAAATTGTATTATACGGTCGTATTTGTGTACACATAAATTGGATGGATAAGAAGAGGAAAAATCTGTTAAGATAAGCGGTATACGTTTGTGAGCGGGTTGGGTGGATTATTATAATCTTTTTTCTTTTTACCGATGCGTGCCTACGTCCAATAAATGTCGTTCGTGCCCATAAACGGCTTGTTTTCCGTTAACATTCTCTACGTGTACGCGTCCTATAACCGCTACAGTGCGCGTACACAAGTCTGTGTATATATATACATATACACACGAACACTATATATACATATAACGAACGCTAGATTGGAAAAATAAGAAAAAAATAAGAAAAAAAATATATCGAGTAAGCAAAGAAGTAATCCCGTCAATATGTAAAAAAAAAAAAAGAAAAACGAAAAAAAGAAATATAGGAATAATAAGTCGATTTTATCCATTCGGAACGTGACCGATAATTTATTGCCTCGAAGTGTTCAACTGAATCTACATACTTAATGAACTTTGTCCACTTTTTCATTAACCCAACGTGTATAATGTCGATAAATTCTGTCGTAAATCATCGTACACCGCGAGCTAGACCTAAAGTGACCCTGTTCGGAGACACTTTCTACACACACACTCAATATTCGCACACTCACTTGTACCTTATAAACACAAACATACACACAATGTACGCAATGCAACGAGCGGGACATCGGCCGTCGTCGGACTTGGAACATTGCCCGATCACACTCTTGTAGTCTTGTATATTAGATATTATAATATATATTTCACACAACACATATACACACACACGCACACACACATGTATACATATATATATATATATATATATATATATTCAATATACATGCATGTACCTCTATATAGTGATAAAATATGAGGGCCGAGTGCATATAGATTATAGATGCAATACAACGCGCGTACCTACGTATATAGGCACATATCTTTTATATTATATACACACAAACGTAAGTTTCTTCAACGACGTTTAGATGGTATCTGTATATACTTGATGACGTGTGCACGGATATTTATCGGATAAATTGTTTTGGAGCGACAAAGAAAAAAATGGAAAGATGTGCGTGCGCATGCACGCTAAATGTTATATACCTACATATATAGATTAAATATTATTGTAATTTTATTATAGGTAGTTGTTTCACATCTTGCGTGTAACTAACAATTATTTTCCGATCCTGTCATCGTTACATCTAGGTATACGCAAAATAAAAATATTTGAAACGATCGATTTGTACAGAGGCAGCTTAAGTAGCATAATTTTTAACAACCACTTTTTCTCACCTCGCAAAATACGTGACCGGAATACGATTACAAAGTACTTGTCGTTTGCCCAAAGAAATATTGTTATTATTATACGGAAAAAAGGCTCTGCCGTTTTTCCGGACACTTAATAATAATAATATTGTATCGCCTTTGCTTCGTTTATATGCTAATGATCGTGCGGTTGATGACAACGGTGGGCGTGGACAAGGGCTACACAATTAACTGTGTTATGCGAAACGTAAAAAAAAAAAAAAAAAAAAAAAATGTAAGAAACTTAAACACTCACCACCACCTTATACTATTATCGTGACCCTTTTACGGAAATTAAGTGCGTACGTTTTGCGTGAGTTTTAACTTATACATTTTTTCAACCCTTTTCCCGTGAACACAGCAGGTATCGTCCACTAATGTCTTCGGGTTTCCTGGATTAAATTGGTCTTACCAAAATATATGATATGAAAAAATAATAATAATACCGTTCTATTTCTCGGTTATACTTATTTAATTTCTGCCTATGCACCTACACTAATGAACGTTGTATTTATTTCGGTGTGGTAAAGACGAAAACGAGTTCAAGAGTTCAGACAATAATGTAAACCGAAAATCGCGATTTTATGACGTCATCGTAGTGATGTACTATTATAATAATAGTACACGCAGAATGCACGACCGCCACTGCCGCCACGTGACACAGTTAGTGAATGCGAAGCGCATAGACAAACGTGTTGACCAATAGTGAAATCGCTAGCCACGGCTAGACCAAACCCATTTTCGCGCGGCCATCGATGCAGCAATTTAACCCCCACCGCAACCGACGCCGACGCCGCCACCGCATCCGACGTTGACGACCATCAAAAAGGGTGTCCGCCGCCACTTCCATTTCATTTCCCGCTGCCCTTTCCTTCGTCTAAAAGGCGTCCCGGTTAGGGTCCAGAGAGCGAGAGAGACCGTACGAGAAAGATAGAACTGTGTGTACACGCATACACATGATGAAAATCAATAATTCCTATTATTTTAGACGAAATAATACCGACGATGTATCTACGTATGCAACGTGCGAAATACATACCTACTCGTCGTTTAAAAGTTTACAATTATACCAATGACGTTAAATTTTAAAATTTAAACAAAAAAATTATGGGTGGGGGTAATATATAGGTTTATTATTACTATATAATATATCACTATAAAATATGTAATGAGTATAATAACTAGTTTAATGTATAGGTAAATCAGCTCGTTAATAGTTAATACGTGTTATCATTAACCATTGAGCGTGCGAAAGGAATACATATTATATTATATTATTATAATGATATATCAATATATCATCGTAATATGTGATCCCTACCACATTTGATGTGTACAAAGTTGAAGGTACAACGTTTTAGACACACTTTTAATGCACTATATTACTATAATATATAATGTATTATATTATTATAATAATACAATATAGTGTATTTGTATTTGTAAATCGATGATATTGAAGTAGGTATATATATTAAACTTATCGAACACAAACGTTATAATATAAAAAAATAGTATAAAATCAGATTTGTTTTAAAAATTAAATTTTGAAAAAAAAAATAACAATTGAAAGTTATGTGTACTTCATTAGTTATGGACAACCGAGAAGTATTATTTCGTTTACGTGAAAAAAATAAAACGTTGTAATCGTTTGAACAAACGAGTTGTGTCAGTAGGTATAACGTTTAAATATAAATCATTATGCACGACCCCGAGGGGGCGTGTATAATTATATACATTTTTAGTCCATGAGTTTTTATCAAAAAATCTCGTTTTGTTTATTCTAGATTTAATTTTTATAAATAATATGGGTGCCTATCTTTCTATCTATCTAATGTTTTTCTTTATTTTGTTATTATTATATACCAGGACGTTTCACCAAATAAATAATGGCATTAAATTAGACCTTCCGTAGTTCTCTCAAGTCGTAACTATCATTATGAATAGTATTTAGATTTTAAAATAGCTTAGCCTATACATGTATAACAAAATGTATTAAATTTGTTGAAACCATGAATATTTGCCCATGTATACACTAGTTATCTATTTTTATTAAAATAGTTATAACTCGATCTATAATATAATATAGTATTCAAATTAAAAAACTATGTTTAAAATGATTATTCAAGACGTCAGTAATTTAAGTAAGAAGATTAATGTAGGTACACTGAACTGCTGAACTGAATTTTGTGGCTGCATTTGATTTGGATCCGGAAATAATTACAGTAATTTTTAGTTCAATTAAATATCAAATAATTATACTTTTGAAAAAAAAAAAAGCGTGCAAAAGATGATAAAATAAAACATTTTCCTAACCTAATTATATTTGTAACTATACTAGATAATAAATAACACACAGTCCAAAGTCTGTTGAAATGAAAAGGAAAATTTATTTTTTTTCTGAGACTCAGCTATAGTACTGTATGATTTACAATACGGACCCGCACTACTATGCGCCGGATTTTCTACGACCGTCTTTCGTGGGGTACAGCGATAAAGACATATATATATATATATAGACCTAGTTAAGATTTTGGACCTATGTTCTAAAAAACGATAATATGTCAACAAAAAAAAAAATGATCAATAATTGTAAATATTTAAGTATTAGGTATTAATAAATGTTAACTCCGTAATAATAACAACAATATATTATAATATGTAAATTTTCAGTTAAACTCCCGCCGTGCGCCAGTTATTGCCGATTTGCCGCCAATCAGTCGGCCGCCGCCGCCGCACGGGACGTGTCCGGCGGACGTCTTTATATTAATATATTATTATACAAATAGCTATAGGTGGTGTATTACTGTGTTCTATAATATTATTTTATTTCCCGGCCGTCCGCGCGTGCCGTTTCAACGTTTGTTCCGTACCCTTACGAAGACGGTCGTTCTTCCCACCGCCGCCGGTCATTATGCGGTCGTACATAATATACACGGAGCATCGCTACAGAACTGGTGCCGGTACTTCCGGTGAATATATTATTATTTCTATTATTTGAAAATTATTGCGAATAATACGAATTAATTCCTATAGGTACGTCCAGGGCGTTTTTTTTTTGTATACGCGTATAACGTATACACGAACGCCTACGTCGCCGACGTCGCTAACCGGTGCTACTGCCGTCAGTGACCGTTGTCCATATCGTAATATATAATAATTCCATATAGGTGTAATATTATAATATTTTATACGATATCTACTGTGTGTATGCCTACGAAATCGTAATTCGCTGATAACAGCGTTCGCGCACATATCCTAATAGACGATCATAAAATGCTATATTATGTTGTAGTGTACGCACAGTACTTGTTTAATTATAGTAGCATTATACCTACATAATATGGTACCGCTTTTGTTTATTATTATTAGAAAATACACCAAATACCTTTTACACGGTTTGATCGCCTCCGTGGCTTACAGTTTATACATGTCATATCTATTGAAGTTCTGTACTGCTCATACTTCTCTCTCGGCTGGCGACGAAGCACTACTGCACAAACCCCCACAGTGATTGGCGGTTTTAAAAATACCCGTGTGTAGTGACCGCATTCGTTATACGCGTAGTGGGTACAAATATCGCACTTGAGTATTAAACGCGTTATAATATTGTATTAAAATAAAATATAAGTATGATAATAATAATGTGACAACCACGGAGAATGAGTTTTACTGCCACGTGTCAATAATTATTATTATTTTTTACGGTGATATTTTTTTTTGTCGGCGACAATATTTTTCACCGGAGATTGGCGTACACGCGGAAATTGGTTTCGGTAATTCGATTCGTTCCCGCCGGAGCCCAACCAAAATCATATTTTCGCACCGCCGCCGTCGCTAAAATATTATGTATTTTTATATTTTTGGATGTGCATATTTTTTCTCTCATTCGGTGCTGATTTTATTTCGTTTCACATAATTAATTGACCATTCGCGGGAATTTAATAGCTCAGAAATTCTGAGGGATATTAATAGAAATGAGTTTATACACGTGGACAAAGTAGGCTTTTCTAAAAAAAACGAAACGGACATATTTTATGATTTCATATGTAATTTAATTTATAATTAAATATTTGTAGATTCTGCGAATTGCAATTGAAAAATAATCATGTTATAGATATTGAAATACATATATAAAAACAATTAAAAGTTCGCTGCCGTGTTTGATCTGAAATTTGATTTATCCCGAACAACAATATCGAGGAATTTTCGGAAAAACAAAAAACAATATTATATTTACCATGCGAAAAAATAAATAATATTTTCTGTTAATTCAATTATTAACATTCAATTAATGTGGAGCGTTTGCTTATAATTTTCAGCGTATAGTTAACGGTTTACTCAGTAACTTATACTCCGAAACTAAGCTATAACCTTAACATAAAAAAATATGTACTCTGATGAAAACTAATAGGTAATTATCAGAATATTATTATCGTTTTTAACATATTCACCGATTCGTAGTATAATAATTAATAATACATATTTTAATAATTATCGTCGTAACTGTGATAAGACAAAATTCAGCCGTGTAGTTTAGTCGTATCGGTGGAAAATGCGGTGGCGTCAGCGTACTATGCACGGTGCACTAAATAATATATGACATGTATATATCAATATATTATACTATTATACCTATACGAAGTATAATAACAATATCATAATATTGACCAAGTCGCAAGAATGACATTTCATCTACATTTGTTTTGTACCACAACGTGTTATGTTATCATCGAAGTATTAAAACATAATTAGGTATTCTACTGCAGTCGACGGGTACATCAAAACACTATGCCTACATCATCCGGATGCTACGGGGATAGGTACTGAACACATATTGTATCATACCATCGCATTAAGTATACTGTATCAATGTTAAGTATATACGGCCAATGGCTGTATTATAGGGGTATATATAATAGTCAGCGTTTTTCTAGGATTATTCTTATATCGATAACCTTCGTTTCACCCTTGCGTATTTCGCGTACACAGTGCTGGACATCAGCCATGTTTGATTTCGCACACGCCCACATGTGTGTGCCAAACCCCACCCAGAGGGGGTGAGAATTGAGAATGTGAGATATTACCTATTATTATTATTATTATTATTATTATTATATACACATACGATGTCGACGTGTGGCGTGTGAGAGCCAATTCTGACGCAGCTGCAGTTTTAATCGCACGCGTATGAATCGTATACATATAATAATAATAATAATAATAATAATTTAGTATAGTAGTGTGTGCGTGCGTGTGTGTAAGTGGAAAGACCAATATTTGTTTGGCTATTAATTAAAAACAGAGTCTCTCCGATGACGCTCGATTAAAACACTATAATATACCTTATACAGATTTATACAGAGAGAGCAAAGTGAGCACAACGGGGAAAATAATGTGTGTTTCAATTAAAATCGTAATATTTTTTATAAATTTTTAAAAATATTTAAGTATAAGTGTATATTGCATATACAATATACATATTTACTTTTTAATAAACGTCAGGATTAAATGGAGCAAAAATGTGATGCCAGGCTACTTGTTGATGGTATTGAATTTATCAGAGAATAATTGGAAACTTTTTAGGTCGTTTTTTTATATTATTTTTTTATGCGACAGTGCGGGAGTACTTGCGAAACGCCCTTTTTTTCCAATATCTGTTAAAAGTAAATAACAATAAAACGACCAATGAGTTGACAAGGGTCCGTGTACGCAGCCACCGTGGTCGTCGCTGTAGGGAAAAATCAAGAAGGTTTTTTTTTCGTATTTCGTCGCTCTTTTTATATTCATAAAAGGGGGACACTTTTCTCCGAGAATATTGAAGGGAAGAAAATTAACGGGAATGAATAGCTGTTAATGATGGACCATTTTTCGAAACGTGATTTATTCGGGAAATGCGAAAAAATGATTATATTTTTTTCGTGTTAATTTCATTCCATTTATTTATTTAGTTTTTTTTTCCACTTATAAAATTGTTGATGCTCACTGCCATATTTTTTTATGGACTGTTGAGGGATATATTTACATTTCAATTTTCAAAGCTCAAACGCATTATTTAAATAAATTTCATCAGGCAGATCGCGTATTATATTGTACCGCAGCTCAATACGCCTACCATGTACGATGGTTACTGTTATTATTCACACATTATTATGTGTGTTCGTGGAATAATTATTATTAATAATTCGTGAATTACGATTGACCTAGATTTTATTTTAATAATAATAATAATAATAATTAATAATTGTTGTTTGCTTATCGATGAGTTTGGTTTTAACGAATTATCCGTACTTGACGCATTTGGCCATAAAATAGAAAAATAACAATAAAACGTTGCACACATTATTGGCAAATAAATCAAATCATATCGTCTAAACAACGAGAGATATACATGGTTTTGCGGCGGTCGGGGAGATCACGCCTCTCGTCCACCGCTGATAAAGTTGCATATCGGTTCACTGACACGGCCCGCGACTGTGTTCGAAGTTAAGCTGAGGCCTTTATCTCGTTCAATTAAATAAAGACTATAATAATATGTTTGTATTAACTTTGTATTGTACATATCACATATATATATATAATAATATAATATGCTATCGATACGCGATGAGACGGTTATTATATACGTGATGTAAACAATTTTGTAAAGTGCACGTCGTCACCGTTGCACTAGAGCATAGTATTTTTTATTATACCTACTGCAGTACTTATCTATATAATTGCAGCATATTATATAACTAGTAATATCATAGTGGAGTATCGGGCGTCGTACGATTGTTATGTATGGACATTTTTCCGCCAATAACAAAAAAAAAAAAAAAATGCACAAAAAACGTAGAAAAATCGAGAGATTAGATACTCCATTTTTATTTTTTATTCGATCGTAAAAAAGACAAAGCCGGATGGTAATTCGATAAGCAAATACGTCGGCGTGACTATTTTGTAAAACTTATCGGTTGAAATGTATAATTAAAACTCCGTCACCGTTTCGGCTTTTAGGAAGATATATATTTTTTTCACCAATCTCGAAACAGAACACAACGGTAAATTTTTACGGGTAGCGGGTGGAAAGACTTTCAAAAAGTTTGAATACATAATAATATAAGTGAATGGGCCCGAGAAAACGTCGAACTGCAGAAAAAACGTCAACGACGGATGATGGGCACGGGGTGATGATAGGGTGAGTTCCATGCGACGATGGAGAGCTGTTTAACTGGGAGAGAGGGTGCAAATTGGTTGGATATGATTGGAAATTCGCAGGCTCGTAAGAATTAAAAACAATATAACAACTTTACTCGACTTTCTTATTGTGTTTTACTTCGTCGTCAGAGCAAAATCAGTATATATGTATATAGGTACTGCTGCAAGACATTCTGTAAAGAATTTTTTTTTTATTTATTTTCCTCTGCAATCACGTCATCCCTTTATTTTTTGTTGCTTTCAAAAATCCATTTCCTATAATTACAGTTGGAAGAGCAACTGTACAATTCTGGAAACTTACCTACGCCCCGCACCCAGTTATAAGTGTTATGTACATCTATATATCTATAATTTTTAGACATATACAATTTTCTGCTAGTATAGCTTATTGTATATAGTGATAGAATTTTAAATGACCCGGTGGACTTACGACTTTCATATCAATCGCGAACCGAATCACACCTATTGCCTCGTATTATTATTATGTAACATTACAACCTACGTTATCTACGGTTGTTTAAAATTTAAACTCATAATATATTATACGAAAGTGCTGAATATTCGATATTCGCGTATACTACAGACATTATATTTAGTAATGAAATTGTATTCAGTACCTGTGTGTAGTCTGGTATGCTGTTGGACGTGGCTGAGTTGTTTGAACCGGCGCTCGCAGTAGGAACACTTGTACGGCTTCTCGCCGGTATGGACGCGAATGTGCTGGACCAGTTGATGGTTGGAGCTGAACGACTTGAGACACTGTTGGCACTGGTGTGGTTTGCTCACTTCTAGGCCGCTGCCACTAAGCGAACTACCACCGATGCTGCCGGGCCGGCCGAAGTCGCGAGCTTGCATCTGCATGGCCGCCGACTTTTGCATGAATATCTGTGGCACAAACGAAACGCACGTGAGTAGGTACGCGGCGGAGTTGCGGACGATTGCCGCGGAGGCGGCGGCGGCGGCGGCGAAAGCGACGAATTTACGCTCATGGTGTCGGCGATCGCGATGAAAATAATAACGTAATAACAATCGAAATAATGAACAAATTCTGAGCGCGAGACGAAAATGCCAGTAGCAGCAGCAGTACTACTGAATGCGGTCGCTGTGCGAGGACGGAGCCGGTTCGGGACCGGTATACGACGGGGCGCGTGACGAAAAGGGGTACAACACATTATGTGTGTCAGCAGCCACCGCGGTAAAAGGATTGCCGGTGGGGAGGGGGAAGGAACCGAAAAAAAAATTGAAATACTCGTATACGGGGTAAAATAAACACGCCGCACATATTATTAGGTCCCGTGAGGGTTGGCACACCTGACGTTTTAAAACCGTATGCGCGAGATCATATATGTATTATAACGCGTTGAAACGAGGGATTAATTAAAAAAATAAACCCCAAGTATATAGGGTTGAATTACTAGGTTACAAACTTTTTTTTTTATTATTTCGCTCTAAAATATTAATTGAAATGCTGCTTTTTTTAACCCACCCGTGCGGTTAATTAAACCGGAGCAATTAAAAAATTATACTTCGTTGCCGCCTCCGCGTTGCTGCCGTGTCATCGTCACCGGCCAGTGTAACACACTATTACATATACTAAATTATAGATAAAACACAAACACATACACACATAAATACATACTACACACGTATTTATAAACAATAGCTCATATTATAGTATAATACAATAAGGGACATACTACATAATATATATATATATACTATTGCACGGACACAGGCATCATGCGAGTGCTTTGGTCGCGTACACGTAAAATAAAATGAAATTGGCAAAAAAAAAATGAGAAAAAATCACGAGACGATAACTACAACAACTACGGTTAAAAACAATAAACCACTTAACATTGATTGCATTTTCTCGGCAACAGTGATGGCCGTAATATATATACATATATTTTTTTTTTAATACCGACTGGAAGTATAGTGGTAAAAAGGGGTAAATCCATTATAAACACTTAGCGGAGCCGATGTGATTTTTATGGATTCCGACGATGATTAAAAACTATTTTTTATTCTCGCGCGCCCGAACTCCGTTTGACTGATATCCGAACATTTACACGACGACGACGACGACGGCGGTCGACGTGGATTGCAAATAAGACAAAGAACAGAAGAAAAAAAAATTAAAAAATAACGGATGGAAATTAATTTTAATATTATTAATTTTGATTTACGCTGTACTCGGTGACGTCTTCCGCAGAACACAAACACATACCCCGCGTGACTATACGATCACCTGCAAAACAACACCACCACCACCAACCACCGCCCGATACCATTACTACAGTAGTCGACATAAGGTCAACATAAGATAATGTCTACGGTGGTTCAAAACACCAGGTGATGGTCGTAACGGGAAAAAAATTTAAACAAACAACCCTTTCGGAAACCCGTCAAACACGACTAATGAACACTAATGAACTATACAGACAGACACAATCCATCAACCCCTTCGGCGATGCGTATCAGTACTGAAATAATAATGATTATTATGACGGGAAAAAATATAAAGAAATCTTCTGATTGATTAATATCGAACGCATTAACTGCAATACAATAAAAACAAACACGGGCGTTCAGATTCACGGAATGTATGGGCAATAGGCCGAGGAGGTTAAATTATAGCCATGACTCGCACTGTCACGTCGTCAGTCATCGACGACGTAAATACTATATTATGTATTTACGTCTATTATGTAGTTGACCGTCACTCGGGTCAACGCACCGCTCGATGATAACGCTTATCGTGTTGAGGTTGGTCAGTGTAAATATTCTCGCTAAGAACGAAAATATAAGTATAGGTGCGCGGTATATTTATATATATATACATAGGTAATAAAAGATGACGAATCGAAAAATAAACATAAAAAAAATACTGTCCGAACGTCTTGGTAGGGGGTCCTGTGTGTTTTTTGGGTTTCCGAGAGAGTCGGGATGGTGAGCGGGCGAGTGGAGGGATTCGGGTTCACGACTGGCCGAACGTATTATAATTAGAAATCGTCTAAAAATAGCGGACAAGGACGCGGAAGGAATCTGGGCGAGTTGTGACGCGTCGCGGAAGACAAGTTGAGACTACCGTCTCAGTCTCGCACCCGATTGATTTCCATTGTTCAGAGGTGTCCGTGGTGGCAGCCGGGAGTTCGAATATATCATTATCATGCAAGTCGAATTCTATTGATAAACTGTGAACGGTTCGAGCGCAATCCGTTTTAGAAATTTAACGGGACGATCGTGCACCCGACGGAAACGCGAGTGGGACGTGCGCTACGCCGCCGTCGCCGTCAGCCACATGTCGACGCGCGAGCCCGACGCAACTGTTGTGTGATGTGCACTGTGAAGTGTGTGTAGGCGTGTGTGTGTGGAAGACGTTGTTGGTACTCGGCCGTAAGAGCAAATAATAATAATAATAATAATAATTAAAAGTAAAAATTATAAAAATATCGAGAGAAAAAATGTATAGTAGAACAAACATACCCCGTCGGCGGTTGGTTGACCCAGTTAAATCGGTGCGGTAAGCGCGTCTCCGGCGGCAAAAACAAAAAAATATGTGCGCGCGAGTCGTAACTATAATTGCAGTATTATTACTACTCACTTTGATCTGCAAGTCTAAACAGTTGTATTTCATGATAATTGCGACGGACCATCAAAACGACTTTTTTTTTTTTTTTTTTAATTCGAACGGCTTTGAAATATAACAGGAATAAGTCAATACGATATTGTAGTGAAACTAGCTTATCGCATAAGCCACGGCGACGGTAGCATCATCACGGCGCGGAATTCGCGGTTAGACGCCGCCCGCGGTTGTTGGACGAACGAAGACGCAGACAGTACTGTACGCCGCGCCGGCACCGCCGACGTCGATATTAGCCTAACCCAACGTTGACTTAGGTCGGGAACTTTACATATGTGCCGAGTGTGTGTATGTGTGTGTATGTGTGTGTGAGTGTATGTGTGTGTGTGTGTGTACATGTGTTTTAGAGTGTGTATATTATAACTGATGTTCTTTCTTTATCGCATCGTGTATACGTCACCAGACGTTTAACGACCTCGCGGCGAATCCGAACGACGACGATCGCAAACCATTCGAGATTATCATAATAATAATGTTTAATTATTATTTATTAATAATATACGTAGTGATGTCGTTATACGCCGTACTAATAAAACATTAAATTGTTATATTATATTGCGTACCTATGTGATATAACATCGAGTGGGTGATACTCGTTATCGTAATTTTTTCTTTTTGTTTTAACGCGAACGACGCGCGCCTCGCGGCTTTTTCGATTTACGTTTTTTAGTTTTAGAATTTGTTTTTCTCCGTCGTACGAGTATATAGTAGTATTCGATCGAGAAAACGCTAACACACGCGGGGGCAGAGCAAGACACGATAAATTTAATTTTGATCGGTTTTGTGTAAGCCAACGGTGTTCGTGCACGTGGCGTTTTTGGCCCGCGAAATCAGATTACAAAATCGTATATAATAACAATAATATTTTTTCTTACTTTCGAGCGTTGGGCGGCGCCGTCCGCCCCGGGGCCGTTCGACAATACTATAGTTTTACCTATTTATATACTATTATAAAATATGCGCGCGCGGGATTTTCTTAGCAGAAAAATAAACGCGGTGCCGGCGTTTTATTTATGGCCACATTCGTATTTCTCGCGTGCCGCGTTCGAATTTATTTCTTTCGGAAGCCTCGACGACGTTTTTCGTTTTGTTTTACTACTCGCATTATAATATTATTATAATTATTATTGTTGTTGTTGTTATTATTATTACTATTAAGTATTTGCGTATGAAATTGCCGGGTCCGAACTGCCGCCATTGTGGTGCACCCCCCTATCCACCATTAGTATCGCTAGGTGTTGTTTCCTCGGTCCGGCGATTTTAAGGCATTGTGTTCTGAGTAGTTTTTTTAATTATTTTCGATTATTTTATTTTATTTTTTTGTTCGATACAATTTTTCATTGTTTTACAATAATAGGTTTACGCGTACCGCTGCCGCCATCAAGCCTTCGGATTTCGGACCGCTTCACGGGTCGGCTTCCGCCGGCCGACGTGATTCGAATGCACATCTACTACTGTCGGTACAATAATTTAATACTAAAAAAAATGTACTACTCGTATCATTGTTTTCGCGATGAGAGCAAAAGGCATAGTAAATAAATCGCTAAATAATATTTTATCAGGCTATTACACGGACGGGAGTTAATTAAAATTGCGATATTAATCCAATACGTTCGCCTTCAAATATAATATATACCTGGCCGGTGTCGGCGATCCACGACCGGCCGAAATGGACCGGTAAAATGAAAGCCGAAAATTATAGTTGGGATCTTTCGATATAATTACATAGATCATAATAGATTAGCAATAGCATTATATAATCTAAAATAATATACTGCTACGACGGTTAACTTTATACTATAAATGACTTGATTGTTACATATATTTTCTTAAAGATTTAACATTAACGATTAATTAATTTAAAATCCGTAACGATTAATAGAGGGAATCATAAATATTATTTACTACCCTAATTACCTTAGTAATCTAAACAAGTTTTGAGCATTTGATGTTTATTGCGAGAACAATATGAGTCAACAATTGCTGAAGTACATATTTTAATGTATACCTACTAGTAAATGTAGTGCCTATTAACTTTTACTGGTTAAACTGATAACATGTTTTGAATCGAATGAATATGTAATTAATAATTATTAATATTCGTAATTTATCTATTTGATTTTGATATTAATTACATGTCGTATGCACACGAAGCCGATTCGAATAATTTAATTCATATATACATATAAAAATTAAGATAAGATAAAATTTAAATGAAAAAAAAAAGAAACATTTTAATACCGTTTTAGTGGTGTTTTTTTTTCTATTTTAACCGTTGTAATACCGTATGTAAGAGATATGATTTTTTATAATCCTCTTGTTAATGAAAAAAAAATAAACCGGATTGTCCCTGTATGCAAGATAACAAACTGGGGTTTTTGTTTTATAAAACAAAAGGAACGGGTAAAAAAAATAAAATAATTTTTTAACAGCTGCTAACGGTACTTTCTCACGGTTTTAAAGATGAACCACCGTGGATGGACTTTCAATGACTTTTATACAGATACACCGGTGCGCTCGTATATCGCTCTAATTAACCTTGTCCGTGGCACATGTCAGCGTCATGTCTCCTCGGAAGAAACCGTGACGTAGTGAAGTGGTTGTATGGAGGAGGGGAAGAGGTAAAAAAAAAAGGAGAATTCATTAATTGAGTTTGGACGGCAGAATCAAGATAGCGGATGGATGTATATTTACATACAAAAACACAATCGGACTTCATACGACTATTGGAGCTATAAGGACGAGATGACGACGCGGCGGTCGGGCGGTGGTAGTGGTGGCGACGGCGGCGGCCGCAGTTACCAAACAGAAGGAGTATCTATCCTTTGTTACGACAAAATGGTTTTAATTGACGTTATGCAAAACTTATAGAGGGTCATCGATCCTATATCCGTAACAGTAGAAAAATGGAATATTTTAACCCAAAGATCTTTATCTCAAGTAGTATATTATTGACGAACGATTTTGTATTGTTCGGTGAGCAGTTTTTTTTTTTTATTTTCACTGAAAATCGTCTAATTGTTAAATTCAAAAGAAATTTAAAAAAAAGTATAATAGTAACATGAAAATACAATATAATACGGGCGTTTTACGGTACACACATATTATATGAGTATGTGTGTGTACATAATATATAGTTTGTAGGTAAATAATATGTTTTCTCGTGATAGAATCAAATGAGCAGTTTGATTTTTTCCACACGATTGCCTGCAAAGGGTATTTGTGTGTGAGTGTGTATTGATAGGAGACGTCCGTAGGTAGAACGGTCGCGTGACCCGGAGACTTTTGTAATACGGTATTTTTCTTGGTATATTTTTAGTGCTCTCACTTCACCCCCTCTTGACTGGTATAGGTTATATACAAATAAACAATACCTATACGATGTGTTGTATGGCGCACAAAAATAATATCGAAAGGAACGTGCAGTAAACAAATTTCAGTCGTATTACAATAAAAAGCTATTTTGACTTTTCAGGAGGGTAATAAAAACATGCAGGCAAAAAGTGAGCAAAATAATAATGATATAATAATAACAACCAAACAAAAATTCCACACATACACACGCATAAAACACACGCTATTCGTTCGAAATAAAACCATAAACAAAATTAAAGTTCAAAATAATACTATGTAGAATACTATGATTATAAAATTGTTATATGTAAAAATATAGCGTACTGAACGAAAGACGTTCCAGCTGACTCGCTGAAGAGTGGACCAGCATTCTTCAAGAGTGCGGTCTGATATCGATCGGTTCTGCACATGGTGAATCCACAATAAGCAGCATTAAAAAAAATAATAATACACAGTTGTATCTTTTTTCTTTGGTTAGAGTCAAACGAAAACACATTATATTATTAGTAACAACATATTTGTATGTATAGGATCAACCACATAATACATCTTACAGGGTACTAAAGTTATTGGATAATCACGACTCGGTTATTATTTGGTATTTTAATCGATAATTATAATATCCTAAATGAATACAATTTTTTTTATTTTATGAACTTAAATTTTTTATTTTTTTTTTTTTTTGGATCTTGTTATATTATTTTATATTAGTATATTATTAGTATTATTTCATACTGATTTGACGTGGTAAGTACATCATTTTATTCTGGCTATTGAAAATTGTTGTTGGCAGTTAATATTACTGCTCTATAATATCATGAATTTTTTGTATTTATAATAATTATCCATATATTTTATTATTATTTTTTTTTTAATACGTTTGTCGGACACATGTTATTTGGCTTCAAATCGGCCAAAGGGGTTGTGACTCGTGTTGTGTTCACGTGGTCACTACGGTTCGGTCTCGGTATCAGCGGCGAAAAGCTTGGAGCGAAGAGCGCGCCACCGCACACAGTAGTTCACCGGCAGTAACGCGCAGGTCCTTTCCGTTTCCTTTTGCTCCTTCGTCCTTAAACCGAGTTTCCTTATGTTCTCCTCCTCTATGTAGTCCATACACTCACCCACCCACATTTTTTACCGCGCGAGTTACTCCTATTTTTTCGTAGGCAAAACTTTCGGCTTTTGGCGGTTTCCTCTCCCTCCACTCAAAATTTAAAACTACAATTATTCTCAATATCATATTATTGTTTCCATAGCATTCAGATTGTAATTATTATTATTATTTACGATAATATGAGTTTTTCCTGCAGACTTTAAACATTGTGACGAAACCGAAAGAACGACAGCAGCTCAAATGGCCAGTCGGCACCCCAAAAATACAAAAAATAAACTACTAAGGGCTACCCCATTTCGAAATACCCTACATGTTAATAGGGGTCGCGCGTGTTGCGCAACACCTCCTGGCGACCATCCGGTTGTGTAGCCCGTGCTCAAGCCGGTCGACCGGTTTTTATAAGGTTAGACATTCGAGAAAAAAACTACCCCCGTGGCAGTTTGGGCAACAATGACCACGGCACATTGGTGTACCGTGTCCAGTCGTGAACTTCAATTTCACAATTAAACATACTAATTTTTCTCATTAAACACTGTCATTTATTTTTGTATTTATTCGTTTTTTAATAATTTTTTTTAACTTTATTCTGTTATTTGGTCAACAGTGCATTTTACTTGTAAGTTTATAGTTATGTTTTAAAATATACTTTTAACGCTTAATTAGTTTATTTGCTATTTTTCGTTACTGTACCTACTGTACAATTAGAAAAAAAAATAACCTCGGTAGGCTTTAATTTTTTAATTTGAAACTTTTCAAGAGGAATGAAGCCAACAATCTATGTTTGGCATGCCATTTGATGTATATACATATTAATTATTAGCTAAGAGTAGACAATTAATAATTCATAAAAGTTCGATTCAATAAAATAGGAAACTTTAAAATTTTACCTTCTGATCGAACATAAAAATACTTTTAGATGATATAAAAACATAAAAATAAATTTAACTTACATAAAATAACAATGTTTATAAGAATTATAACATTAACTGTCAATATTTTAGTATAATTTTCAAGATTTAATTTTTTAAATTTTAATAGTATATATTTTATACATTGTAACTTTATTTAGTTTAAAATAAAATGATGTCGTTCGCAGCGAAACATATTGAATCTATTTGAATATCTATACGTGTATACCAATTAATTAAATATTTTTTCATAAGGAATTATAATTAATTTGAATTTAGAAGAAATATTGTATTAATATAATTGGGAAAATTATAGGATATTTATATTTTATATTGTGTGCATTTAACTCATTTAAGTATTAATTATTTTGAATAATTTCGGTTAAGTAACAAAATTAAATATAATATTTTCGGCTTTCGCCTATCATTATTTTTACACCTATATGTCGCTTTTAATTACGTTTTTTTTATTGGCCGTCATCAGCTCTTTCTATTTGATATTATGCCAACAATCTGTTTTGTATTAATATTATTTCAGTGCATTTATTTTTTTTACCTCGGTATAATTTAATTTTAAAAATAAATATGTGTTTTTTCTACTTATTGCAACCCAAGTACACGTGCAGGCTTTTTTTACTTAAAAACAATATTTTTTTTGAAACTAATTTGTATCTGATATATTTTAAAATAAATATTATATGTAATATTATGAACAATAAATACAAATTTTACTTTGAGATAAAACGGGAAATTTAGTTTAACATTTCATTCATTGAAGTTTTTGTAGAAAATATTTTTTTTCAAAGTTTAAAATAAAATTCAATAGCATACTTTATAATAATAATATTTTGATTGTTACTTTTAAAAATATTTTGAAAACTACAAAAAAACTATTATTTTAACTATGAAAAAATATTTTTTCATCAATATATTTTTTTAGTGATATTATTTTATTTCATTGGTTTAATTTCATTTTGTCGGGCATGATTATTTTGTTCTACTTATAATTTATTTTAATTGAAAAATATTAGCGTATTATCATACAAATATGAATCTACCTAACGTTTTTTAGTTAGAAAAATTGAAGTTGTAGTTTGTAAATTTTTATTTTTTAAATTATATTATTTTTGAAATAAAACCACAGGGAGTATTATATTATCATTAAAAAAATGTATGTAGTTTTACGGTGGAAAATATATTTCCTGTCAGAAAAAGTAAAAAATCGCCCGTTACTTTTTTTCCGTATCACTGTTTATTTTATTTTATTTTAAATCAAATTTCGCATTAGAATATAAAAAATAAAAAACTGGATAAAAAAACTTGTCGATAAACAAATTGTTATTGTGATGGGAAAAACGGGTTATTTATTTATTTTTTTTTTAATTGCAGACATTATATTAATAATTATTAAAGTGGAATAGATTAAGCGTGGAAATAAAATCGACTCACCTGTAGTTCGCTGACCAGTTTTTCGGTCATCATTTTCGGGTCGCTCAGTACGAGCGAATTGTTCTGGTTGATGACGACCGATACGGACGGGTCGCCGGGGACCGCCGGTTGTCCGGCCAGTCCGACGGCTGACGTCGAGTCCTGCTGCTGCTGTTGCTGGACGGCCGCGCGGATTGCCGCCGGCGACGGTTGTCCGACGATTACGTCCGTGTCGTCGGTCATCTCGGCGTTCTGCGTCTGTTGTTGTTGCTGCCGTTGTTGGTGTTGTGCGACTTGTTGAGCGACCATGGCGATCGCCTCGTCGGCCGTCACCTGTACGTTGTTCGGCGTCTGCTGCTGTTGTTGTTGACCGACAACGACGAGGGACGACGGCACTTGCTGCTGGTCATGGTTGACTTGCAGCGTGGGCGGCGGTGGCGCCGCCTGAGGTTGCGGCGACGGCGAAGCGTCAACCGCCTGCTGCTGTTGCTGCTGCTGCTGCTGCTGCTGTTGCTGCTGCTGCTGCTGCTGCTGTTGCTGTTGCTGCTGCTGCTGCTGCTGCTGTTGCTGCTGCTGCTGCTGGAGTTGTTGCTGCTGCTGGTACTGTTGCCGCTGTTGCTGCCAGAAATCCGCAGCCGGGTTCATCTTGAACACCGGCCTTTGCAACAACACGGACTGCTGTTGTTGCTGTATGTCCGCCGACATTTCGTCGTCGTCGTCGCCCTGCAGGTGTTCGTGGCCGGGCGAGGCGCGAAGATCCAGCGGGACCGAAGAGATCGTCTTGACTGATGTAAAACAATTCGATGATATATCCGTACTCTCTGTTCGCTCGCGTGTCCAAACAACGATGGTCAGACGCAGTAGTGGCAGCGGTGGTGGTAGCCGTAGTAGTGACTGCAGTAGTAGTTGCACATGACGCGCGTAAAATCCGTCCGGAAGCAATTCACTCGATTTGTACGACGACTACGCGATTGCAAAAATAGAAAACGTAATTTTTTCTTTCGAATCTGTAAAACAAAAAAATAAAAAAAAAAAATTGAAAACTCGAGAATAAAAATTAAAAAAAAAAAAAAAAAATAAAAAACGTGTCTTAAAACTCCGTGATATATTTTCGTTTGGAAATAAAAACTACGAACGCCGGACGAATTCGAAAATTTATCGTAAAATAAATTATTAGGTAATATAAACCATATTATTATTATGTTATAATATTATTGTCGACGAACCGTGCGTAAAATATTGAGAAATATTGCGAGCTGCGTCCGCGACACTTGCGGTACCGCCGAGTGTCGCTGAGATGTATGTGCGTGCGCGTACGCCTGTGTCGGTAGTCGGGCACCTAAGGTGTTCGCGACGCCGGAGTAGTCTTGAGACTGAGCGACGTCTCAAGACGCCGGGCCGGAAAAACGTCGGTTGTACGAGCGCGGCGAACTGAGCGCGCGCGTGTGTATGTGTGTGTGTGTGCGTGTGCGTGTGCACTCGCGTCGGCGGCGGCGGCGGTGGTAAGAGCGACGGCGGCGGCGGTGGCGGCGTCTTGTGTCGGCGTCGCGGCGCGACTGAGGAGATACGCGGCCAAGATGTCTTGGAGTCGCGGACATATCGCCGTCCCTGTCGGTAGCGTGTGCCGGCCGCCGCGCGCCGTCCTTTTCTACGGCCGGTGCGCGCCGCGGCGCTATAGGGGTCGGGTTTTCCCTCTTAGGAAGAGCGCGCGGTACACCGCCAGACGTTTTCCTTACGTGCGTATTTCTGCGCCGGCGTCCGCCCCTAGCGCTCTCTCTTCTCTCGGTCGCTCGTCCCACCCCCGCCGACGACGACGACGACTGCGGCGAAGAAGCGACCGGAGGGTGTACGGTTTTCCCTCCATTCTACCCCTGTTCTTATTTTTTCGTTTTTCGTTTTCCCGCCCCGGCCGCAGCCGACCCAGTGCCTTTTTTCCGCTCCCCACGCCGCCCGCCCACAACGCGCTGCACGGTTTTTCCGTTTCCTTTCACACCGTCTTCGCGCCCGACGCGACACGCTACTATTATAATATAATAATATAAATAATAAAAAAAAAAAAAACGTGCACCGTATAAGTATGTAATAATATATTATAGGTATGTGCACGGCGCCACGCGAACGTCCGAAAATTATTTCTAAAATTTATTTCGTTACAGTATATTGTACTCTCAAATAATTTACTATAACGTAAAAAAAAACACGCGCTCGGGATTTATACTACGCGGTTTCGCGTACAAATAATATCATATTTTGTGCGACAACAATATTTTGGTCGTTCGGTTGTATCGAGGCTTACGTTTGAACGTTTCGACTAGTGGGACGGGAGAAAAATAATAATATCGTAGGCTATGATAATATTAGGTGTGTATATATATATATATATAAATAGAAAACTCCATACACCCCGACGTGACTTAGTATGCACGTACGATCGTTTTTCGTAAGTTTGTGACTTGATGTTCGCTAAAATCGTTTTGTTCAATTTATTTTTGGTTTAGATTTTAGTGTTCTTTCCCGGCGTCAAAACTCGTTTTCGTTTGTTCTGAACGTTTTGTCGCCGTCTGGTGGCGCCGCCTTACGGACACCCTTCCCGAATTTAACCCCTTCCGCACCGAAAGGGTTGACGCGTTTCGTATTTAGCCCGGAAGATATCGTTGTGACTGTCGTTTCGATACAAAAATTATACAATTAAATTACGCGTGGAAACTTTCGATATTAAATAAATTATAATATCACGGTGTTACCTCTAAAAGTAGGAAACGCAATAATAAGATAAATACAAGATTGTGCGAGTAAAAAAACTAAATAATATTTAGGTGTATACAAGCATTCACACAAACCCATTGAATTCACATTTTATATTGTCTTATACTTGCTGTTATGCACTTATGAACGGGTAATCGTGCCGGGGACAAAACTCACTCGGTGGAACAATAACGATAATATTCACGTTTAGTTTTTACTTGTTAGTTATGTTTGAAACGAAAATTAAAGCTAATTATAATTGTATTGTATGTCGAGTAAAAACATAATGCAAAAAATCATGGATTGATTGATCACCTAAACTAATATAGCTGTGTGGCACGCGTCCACGAATGAAATTGAATAACAAATATATCGTTAAAAAGAAAATATAAATACAAATACTTGCTAATAACATAATAACATAAATATACAGTAATAACGTGTTAATTTTTATTTTTATATCTGACCTAAAAACAAGCTAAGTGCCTTGAAACGGTTTCCGGGTTTTTGAAATATATAATTATAAAATATAATAAATATTATTAATTATGCATTTGTGTAGTGTCCATTGTAATGCATTTCTGATAAAATTACTGCAACGTTTGTTGCTATCGGGTTCAAAGATTTTTTCCTGAAATGCATGTTGAACTTTTCGAATAAAAATGTGTAATATAATTATCACTTCAAATAAAAATATAAGGTAATTATTCATTTTACGTTTATAATATAGTATATCATATTATGTATACATGTATATAAAATAACTATACTGTAATTCCACACAACAATAAGCTCAAGCTCAGTATAGTTTTATTTTATTCATAATGTTATTTTCAAATTCATCTATTACATTCCTTTTAGGGTAAACAATGTAAATGATAATGGCGGGCACAAGTACTTGATATTTGATACATATTATATATTGTATAAACGGGATTGTTCCCCTTTTTGATCATCATGTCCCGTTGTCCCGACAAACTTCGAACGGGACGCTTTTTATCCCGTTTTTATAAGATGGTCCCATTTTAGCATATTATTTCATGGTATTTTTAAAATAAATCGTTCTATGGAACAAATCTAAAATAATTTTATGACCAAATTTATAAATAACAGATAACAGTAAAACAAGAATCAAGGGCCCATGCTAAAGAACAATTCAATTAACAATAGTGTTTAATAATTAAAAGAAAATTGTCCTAATTGTTTAAATAAAATTGTGTAAGTTTTGAAATGCAACATTGTGTTGATTAATGATAATAAAAAAATAAATATTCCTAAACATTTGAACACTTTTATTATTTAGCTTAGGTTAATTACCTCGAAATAGTAAAGTATTAATAATTTTTTTAGGAGGGGGGATGTAACAACTGTCCCGTTTTTTTATTTTTTAAAAATGGTCACCCTACATTATAATTAAGTCATTCTAAATTTTCAACCCAAATACATAAAAATCGTCGAGTGTAAACGCACGAATTCCGGTTGTTTGAACTTAACATATTAAGTGGTTAAACGGTTAAAGAGATAAATAAATGAATAGGTATTTTTTTTTAAATATGACGTATAATTATTGCAGTATGCATCATAATTTAAATTTTTGATGTACAGAGTAAGAATATATAAATAGAAAAATTGCATTATTTTTTTTTTTTTAAGGTTAAATAATAGCCAATAGGTGAACTTTGCTTTGAAGATTACTAGTACATATCAGATTATTTATCTCTAGTAAAAGTAAAGTAAAAAATAATACCTACAGGAAACTATGGTTCCTTTATCGCTGAATAAAAAAATGTTATCGTAAGAACATATATTACTAGTTTATTTAACCTCTAAAGCGGTTTAAGAAATCACTAATTGCACAGTTGGCGCGTCAAATAGAGCACTCCACGACATTTGTGTGTCTCAAAACTCGGACCGCAGGAAACAAATTGTGTTTAAAAATGTTAGTACTTAAACATTTTTTTTATTTTTTCTATATACATAAATCATTTCAATGAACACCATTTGTATGTAATAACAAAGTAATAAACTACAAAAATATGTATCTGTTTGTTAAAAAATATTAAAACGATCGCAATTATAAATATTATGTATATAAGTATACAACTATGTATATATGAAATGTTATGTTATTTAATGTAAAACATTAGCCAATCAGTAAGTTGTACTCGTATTCATAAACATAAACGTAATACTTTCACCGCGTAACTCGCGTACAATAATATATTGTGTTATAGATGCGCGTATATAACGGGAAAAGTCCGTCGCCAGGTGCGTGGCAAACATGCGACGTCTAATCCGACGGAAAAAAGGGATGACCATCAATGGCCATTAATAATAACAAAAACGAGTATTTCTATACGCCGTGCGATGGAACGAGCGCGTGCCTATTTATACGCACGTAAATAATAATAATAATAATAATAAAAAACCGACCGAGTACTTATTATATTATTATTGTTTTCGGGCGACTACCGCGAAGAGGGATTCGCTCGCGGGATACGCGAACGGTATAGGCTAGGCGTGAGCACTATATACTTATATACGGTGTATTGCTGTGCTGTGTCCCGTTTTCGGTCAAAGGGTCAACCGGCGGCTGGTCGCCCCTTGAGGGGGGTGCCGGGAGACCGTTGCCGCGTGCAGCTGGCCCGCGGACATTTATGAATAAATTCGCGGGCATCGCGAGCGCAGCTGATGTGCAAGCGCATAATAATATAATATGTGATATTGTACAAGTCGTCGCGGGTCGGCCGCGATGATGACCCGCGATCTTTTGTTGTCCGCGGACGTAAATGAAAAAAAAAAATAGTATATATAACGAAAACATTTACAGCATTGTTTAACGAGAGAGACATTGTGCGAGAGTGGCGGAGAGGAGAGAAAAAAAGGTCGTCGCGCCGTTATAGCCCGGCATTATGTATAATATCATACAATAATTATGACCTCGGGGCAACAATCCCTTCGCGGCTTTTTGTTTTCTTGTCGCGGACACTACGGCGACGCGTGCTGCTCACCCCGTCAAACCCGTCGGTGGAATATCGCGATTTATTATGATATTATATATGATATTATTATCCCTCGCGGACCAGGTGCGTTAGGTATTATAGGTATACGCGTATATTATTACAAGGCAACGTTCGCGAGCGCGTAAGCACGCACGCACACGGACGTCCAGCTGCACGTCAGTTACGCCTGACCCACCCCTTAAAAAACGTTTGCCCCTATCCGCGAGACAACCCTATTTATTCTTTTTAATTTCGACGACGGCGCTAATTAAAAACACCGGCCGGTCATGACCGTCGAGCGCGCGAGTCCCGACACATCGTCGCACAATCAATTTTTCGCGCGTACAAACTCGTATGTTTCGGTCCACTTTATACGGAGTCGCCGTATAATTATGGTAGTTTTTAACGTCGTTTAATGTATAATTTTTATAACGTAAGGTAAAATTAAAAGGGTGTCGTTGTTATTTAATTATCGCGATAATATTAATATGTTTACGTTGTTGTTTTTTGTTTTAACGGTAAAAGTTTAATTATTAAAAATCTGTAAAGGAGATTTATGACATTATGAGTTGAGGTAGGTATACTGTACCTTATGTTTATGTGATTATATTATACTAGAGACTTAATATACAACTTTTATATTATAAAAACGTTTAGTCGATGCATTAAACACAATCGCACGCAAACGATCTCATCTAAACATAATACGACAAGTATTTTTACATGATAATAATTAACATTTATGTTATAACAATTTTAAGTTTGTAATCCGTTGTGTTTTTAAAACAATATATACTTATAGTCTAGTAGACAAAAATTTATTATAATAACGAATTTTAATGAAACACATAACTATCATAATAGTTTTGGAGGATTGATTGTCAACCACGTCATGACAAGAACCGAACTCCAAACGTTATTAAAATGCATTTTAAAAATCAATTTATTTATTTATAACAAGATTTAAAAATGTAATATTTTAATTGAATGTTATTTTTTAATAATGCATACTTTACATGACCTATATCTATCAATTAAACAGTAAATAATACAATGTAACTATTAACTGATGGTTGTGTTGACTAAGTTATAAATTATTAATATCAAAATAACTATACACAGTCTATATTTAAAAAAAAAAGACTATGTGTAAATTTATGTCGCTAAAATTAATTTTTCACGATATTATGTTTTTGATAAACAAATTACAGTCTGAAATTGCGGGTTGTTGCACTGTTTTTTATTTTTAATCGTTATTTTTCTCGTCGATGTTTAATTGAATTGCAATAATACTGATATAATCATATTATTATTATAAGATAAGAAATATTTTTTTTTTTATAAAAAGTGGTTATTGATCTCTTTTTTTCATCGAAACTATTAGAAGTTATTACGGAACAATAAAATATTAATAATATTGAATATACAATTTACAATTTGCATGCTATCTATATACATAGGTCTTCCGTGCCTGTACTATTATTATTATTTATTTTTAATTGGACGTTAGAACAAACTTCTAAAGTTTTCTCAGTATAAAAAGTAGGCAGGTAGGTAGGTATTATAATGGCTGATAGTAAAAGTTAACGCGCTATAAACGTATAACATGACGGTTCATTTATACAATTTTTTCGCGTGTTATCTTTGGAGCGCAATAAATATTTACGCTTTATAACCGTTGTGTATAGCGGCGAAAACGAAGAGAAATGTATGACGTCGGGCGCCTTATTCGGTATACATACTTTGTGTTTTTTGACGGCATAAAAAATATAATAATAATATTATAATAGACCGCTTTTGGATTTTACACGCGATCACTTAAATTATTGTTATCATTACCATTACGATAATTGTTGTTTGAATGCATAAAACATAATAATATGTACCATAATGCGCGTGTGTGCCACAGCACGACACTGCGGGGCGGAGGGGCAGACGATTTCCAGAGAAAACACCACGGTGCAACACTATCGTTGCGTCGTCGGCGTGCGCCTCGATGACGGGCCGGAGGTGTGTATATTATAATATGACGTATAGTGCACTTTCGCGACGAGCCCTGCTGTGCCGGCCGATATAATACCATTTCAAACGTATAACCTATAGAGTGTATATATATATATATATAATATACAGTGCATATACCTACATAATATATAACATCGAAGTCGGTAATCCGAGCTCAGTGGCGGCAGTATACGTTCGTTCTCGTATATTATTGTTTCGATTCCCACGCGCGTGGCGACTGTGGTTACGGCTGTGTGCAACCTATATAATATATTTCTATATAATAATATTAAATGTATATAGCATATATGCCCACAATACATGATAACATATATACCTGTACCTATATCATATATATATATATTATACATTAATATTGTGCGCGCCGCGTGTCCGTTCGTTTCTCCGCCGCAACAGCAATAGTAATATAACGTAATAAATCGGGCGCGGATATTATTGTACGCGTAAAAAACGTACAAACAAGGGGAAAAAGGCAGAGAGACATAATAATATATTATAACGGGCGCAAAGAAGAAATTATGACCACCGGTGGGCACGTGTAGTGCTCGCTGAAAGCTCAGTGTTTTTGGTATACATACGGTGCTGCATATTATAATATTAAACAAAACCGATAAACAATTTCGATGTAGTTATTATATTATACTCGTACGTCTGCAGACCGCGCTCCTGCAGGTACCGACGAGACGACACGACGACGACGACGACGACGACGGCGCTGATACCTATTATATTATAAAATTATCATATTATATGGCATATACATATATATGTATATACATAGAGAGAGAGAGATGCGTCGTTAATCGTTATTTGTACAAGCACGCGAAATATAAAAAAAAAATAACAGTATAATATACAAAACACAATGATAAATATTATTTATACACACGTATAGACGTGAATACATTTGCGTATGTAATATCTATCCCAATAAGCGTACCTACAGCATAATATTATACGATAAAAATATCAAACTGCATCGCGAGCACTGAAAAATTACGCCGGACTGCAGCTGCTGCTCGTGTGTCATTTCTCTGCTGCATGTGCAGAGTGTACCTGTACATTATTATATAGGTATACGTACGATCGCGATATTTATGATTTCCTGGCCGAGCGCGAGCATATTAAATAATAATAAAAATACGAGTTTTGTTTTTTTATGTATACTATTAAAGGTATGTATAATATTTCTGTAGTCGAGTCGTACGCATTAGAAAACGACTTTTGCGGGTGAGAAACAAAAAAATAAAAAAACCGTACGAAAAAAGCGAACAATTAATATTATACGTTGTTCGCGGGGCCCTGTTGATTTATGTCTCGCATTCCGACGACTTATGCACGAGTTACCTGCTGCAGTTTACCACCGATGCAATGCCAATACGAGAACTGCGTCCAAAAAAACAAAATGCAAATCGCTACAACAGGTGCATCGTGTCGAAATTAACGCGCACGCGAGAAGAACGGAAAATAATACTTATATATTATCTGATAATAATAATGCATTATTATATTAGGACTTAAGAACATTTGCAGACTTACCCCGTAATATTCGATTGGTAGGATTTTTGGCGTACGACTATAATGAGATCATAATATAACAACCGGGTATGATGTATAGGTATGTGTGTATTTATACGAACCGTCCGCGTATTTGAACAACACCACTCACGGTCGCGCAAACGTACGATAAAATGTATTTTAAACATCATTGCGGCGAAATATACATATTATATTTTCTAGTTACGCCCTAGTGGCGCTGCCCGACAAAATTCCCTCCCCTAAAAAATGGATAGGATCGTGGTGGGAGGAGGAGGGATTGAGAGGGTGTCCGCTATCACAATAATATCATAATAATGATATGTATACGCAACGGCTGTATAAAATGTATGTATATGTATGGGGACGGTGTTTTTCTTGTTGATTTATCTGTCGGAATTCCTAAACCATTACCGTTTGTTGGTATTATATTTTCAAAAGGGATTACAACAAACCACTCGCGGTCATCATAACAGATAAATTTTTATCTATCCCGTTCGCCCGCCATCCGGCAACGGACCGTCCGGCGTCCACTGTCCAGCAATAAATATTTAAATTTCCGCCAAAATGGATTCGGCCATTTACAATATAAATATAACAGCCCCCGCAGCAGCCGGTATGCTTATAATAATATGTATATGTATGGTATTTAGATGTTAAACGGACACGGGACAGAAGAGGCTGCGATGGGTGGTGGTGAGGGCCATGTATTGATAATAATTATTCACCATAACGATAATAATATTATATATATATATATATATATATATATATATATATATATATATTTACAGCGGACTTCGGAGTGCGAGTTTATACACGCATATATTATAATAATAATACAGTCGGGGAAACTCGTTCGGATACATATTATAATACGTTATACACATTGTGTTTTTGGACGTCAAGTACAGCGGTGACGTGGTGGTGTGGTGAGGAAACACACATCATACATAATATATATTTATTATATTATGGAGATTGTGAGAGAGTGCAGTGTATGATGATATAATATAATACCATATAGGATTAGTCAATTAGAAAATAACAATATTATTTTATAAAATACAACCGAAAACGTATATTTGTAACACATTGTGAAATAATGTGTATATCATATGCATACATAGATTAAATAGGTACTTCTAATATATATATATATTCAGTTTAGTGTACTTCTATAATATATTGAATTATTATAAATAATCACATTTAACAATGTTCCTATATACTATATATTTAGTTGGGGTAAAAAAAAACTATAGACCTTCGGAAATTTCGAATTGGAATGGTGGACGTATATTATATTAGAATAATTATTAGGAAGACCTATAATACTAGACCAGCGATAGAGCTGTCGTACTTGTGTGCGCGTGTGCGTGTGTGCATGTGTACGCGCGTGTAGGCGGAGCTAGACCAACCCAATATACACGTGGGGATGGCCACGGGCGCCGCCCTACCCCGACTCTTCTTCCTCTGTATAATATGTATATATATATATATCTGGCACTGCCACCACTACGAACATATAATAATATAATAATAATATATTATATTATTATATGTACACGTGAACATTGCTGCCTCGTTGCAATCGATTTACCCTTCGGATCCATTTTGGAAAACACGCGATGACCGTAGTATTTGGCTTACAGTATTTTGTCAAAGCTGTACTATATAAAATATATACTCCCGTACACCACTATTACGCGGAAGTGTGACTAGTGCGAGGCAATTATGTATTGACCGAGAGCAGGTTGAATTTATAGCGTCCTGCAAGTGGATTTTCGATGTATACGGTTAAACGGTGGATAAAACTGTTATATGTATATGACGATAATATGTATTTTGGCCGGGTAACGCCTATTGTTATAAAATATATTTTCAATAGAAATAAATGTGTTATATTTTTTTCACCAATTCGTTTACGAACGTTTAAGTCTCCCCAATAATTACCCACAACTCTAAATTAATTAAATTATAATTAAATTGATATATCTCGAGAATAATTGATCTCAATCATCCATATAAATATATTACAATAAATAAAATTGGATTTTTAAATTGTAAACTTGAACAAATTCAAATAGTTATTATCAATACATAATAATTCAAAATTAATAAATATGAAAATAAAATAAAATAATAATATTATATTTTTGTTTAAAATAATAAACACTAATACTATAATTATATAATTATAGTTAAAATTCGTAATAAACGATAATTCAAACAAATATATTTTTAGTGTAGTAGGTAGTCAGTAAAATAGTTTTTAGGTATTATTATTATTATTTTATGACAAGAGCGAATCCAACAAAATATATACATAGTCAATAATAAATTGGCTGGAATTTCACTAAAGCTTGATCCTTACCTATTTACTTAACATATTTATCTAATATAAAACATTAAATACATATAATAGTTGAATGTAACCACGTTGATACTATAGATGCTGATCATATTTTTTGGTATTTAATTTTTCAGTTAGCAGAACACTTATCGTTAAATTTAAAAGCATACCTATGTTATAATCTATTCTATTGTGTAACGACATATTATTATATTCTTATAGCGTGGTCGAGTGATTTCGATTTGGTATTATATCTCGTATAATAGGTGTATTTCATGTATCGTGTATAGATAGATATAGATGCACTTTCGTCAATTTCATACAGTATGCAATCAAATGTTTACACAAATAATATAATACATATCGTAGGTGTATTTTCGAGAGGAAGTGGATACAATGATGCTTTATTGATGATCTCCATAATTATCTACTAGATAATAGTCTACACTGTATAATACAAATAATGGGTACCTATTTAATTTTTATATTATTTTAAAGTTAAAATTGCGAAAAATGATGTATAATATTGTTACTACTAATGTAAAAAATATTAAATCAAATTGTCTAATATAAATGTTATTCAAATTTAAGTTATAGAAATAACAATAATTAAAACGCAAGTTAAAATTACTAGTACAAATATTTTTGTCAGCAATATAGTATAGTTAATATTTACATGATCATATAAGTAAAAATAAATATGTAATGCAATAGGTAATAACTAATAAGTAATAACGTATATATTTTTAATTTAATAGAATAGGTATTTCTGATAATGACCCTATGGTACTAGCTACAAGGTTAGGTAAGGTAATTTACTAACCTAGTATACCTAGCTGTCAAATATCTAATATCGACTCAATACTATATTTACTTACAGTGATTGATCTAATTTAACTGAAATGTATTATCAATTAATAATACATTGTTAAGTATTTTATAAGACAATTAACTTTTATAAATTATGAGAAACTTTCATTTAGATATTTTATTGGTATGTTAAAAATAATTTTGATTTAATTTACAAAATGTTATTCACATCAACAATATTATGTAAAAAGTAATATTTCATATTATACACTTACCGATAAAATTAAGTATTGTTTGGAACTGAGTGGTTTCCTTGGTTGTTGGTTTAATATAAGGATATATAACTTATAGGAGAAGGATATAATAAGGAACTAGGTACCAAGTATAATATAATATTTATTTCTCTACTGAACTGTTTGTCACGACACAATGCGTATAAAAATAATATCACATCAATTTTATATAAATACTTCTTTCTTATATCACACAATATTCAGGAACATTCGAAAGGATAATATTAATAAAGTTAAAAATTTATAAAATTTTGTATAACGAATTTCTGATAATTTTCTTATTGTATAAAAGTTCCAAAATAGTTATTCATGTAATTGAACAATAATAAAATATTTTTTTTTATTTATTTGTTTACTTATAGTAATTATTTTTCGTAAATTAAATTTAGAATTTCAATGTTTAAATTGTTTATATTTTGTTTTTAAAATATATTTTCAACTTAATTTTGTGCCAAAAATATATATTTAAGCAATAATTTGTTTGATAGGGAAATGTACGTTATAAAGTGATTTATGGTATTAATGTTTGGAAGAATAAGATTGAATGAATTTGGAGATATTGAGGTGAGTATTTATATATTACGTATATAAGATTATGTTTATTTATGTGTAGTGGTACTATTAGGGATGGGATGGAGCCTGTATAGGGAACGTTGTACTACGTGTTAAATTCTAAACCATTTGTCCCCTGTCGTGGTCACTCCGGAAAACGATCCAAACAGCAGCGGTTAAGCGGCACAATATTTCCGTTTCGTGTGATATTGTTCCTATTGCCCGGGTCCGGTCATACCGTCCGGTGATGTGGTGACAACGATGATGATGTCTGTGTGCTGTGTTGCCGGATCGCTTGTCCGTGGATCGTACCGTCGCCTCATTTATACCGCTCAAATCTCCTGCAAAACCCAAAGTCAAAATTTTACTAATTATGTATACATAACGTATAGTGTTTTTACAAAACAAATCAAATGGTACGCTTGATTTAATGGGTTTTTTTTTATATATATATAAACTTCACAAGCCTAGCTAGGTTCATTTCACAAAAACCAATTTTGTTTATTTTTAATAATCCATATATGGGACGAAAATAATAACTATAATTATAAAAAAAAAAATACTGTCCCGTTATTTCAAAGTGTAAATAATTATTAATAACTGATGGGAAATTTACTGTAATAAAGTTAATATCGTCTTTTGTTTTCTCCCCCTTGATACATTGAAGGACATTATGTTACACGATGCAAATCTTAGGGTTGTTATTCACGATAATTAATACATTATATTTTGTATTAAAGAGTATAATTTATTATGTTAATAATATTATTATAATATATATATATATAATATATTTTAAAGGAAGATTGTTTATTAAAATATATTAATCTGAATATAGAGTAAAAATTTCTTACGAATAAAATATTATAGGTATATTATTGTATAATTTTCAGTCGAAACAAAAAAACATTTTTTTTTTTTTTATAAATACTTTTTATCGTTATAATTTTTTAAGTTAGTTTTTACTTTTTTGACGGAGTACATAGGTACATTTTTAATTTCATTGTCAAAGGTGAATTTTTTCTAAAGTATTTTGATATAAGTAGTATAAAAATCGAAATGAGGACTAGTAGTTGCTGAATTATAATTATTTAATTTTAGTCGGTAATAACATTTTAAGTTTTTTCAATAAATGAATCACTCTGTGTATTCAATAGATTATATTGTTCTATTTTCACTTTTGATATTATTTAACTTAACGATTAAATTTAATTAAATTATACATTATACAATACATAATTGATAATAAATAGTAAACAAGTACAAGTACAAAAAAAAAAGAAATAAAGAGAAATTGTATATAGAGTAAATTATTTTCCATGTAATAGGTACCTATAAAACACAGTTAATAAAATAAGTAATTTATCCATAAATACACAATACATTTTTATCTATAAAAGAATATAATATTGGCTTTTTTATGTTTATAGCCACATAGCATGGATATACTTATTAGAAGTATATCTATTAAATTAAAATGTAGGTTAACATATTATAATGATTAAATATGAACTTGTTTTAGATTAATGTACTGTTTAAAATGTTTCAATATTGGTATCTATATGATATATTAAGGATTAAACTTCAACATGAACTAATTATAATGACTTTTATCAATGTTTTTGAATAAATACAAGTGTACAGTATTTTAAAATTATTGTTGTTAATTTTAACATTTGAAATACTTGTATCATACTACGAGCTTAGCTATTTTCAAATTAAAATTATTAAAAAACCTAACAATATAATGTATGTATAATATATTCCATTCTATTGTAAAGTTAATAATAAATTTATATGTACATAAAATATAATAATATATTTTTAACTCCTCTTTTAAATCTTTGACTCATCATGCCGGACAATGTTATAACGGTTAATAATATTTTATAATTATTGTTCATAAGTGAACTGATATAATATTTATCATATATAGCATTATATATGATACATATACATATTTATATATATATATAGAATGTTGTATATATATATATATATATATAATATTATATAAATACATATATGTCGAATCATAAATTAATCATTGTGGTCACGTCCTACTGATGCAATCATTTGGCACATTCGATGGACACACGTTTTTTCGATAATACGGTAGTATTAGTGGCCAAAAGTGTTTATTGATTGGCTTTAAAATTAACTACTCTGATTACCTATTAGACCGAACGTTTCAAATGCAGCGAAAAAAATTGATTTCACGTTAAAAAAAAGTATTGTTTGTTCACACAGTGAGGCTGACGGCGCTAGTTCCACCTACCATTATTATTATACGCGTATATTCGGGGACGGATTTCAAGCGCCAAAAAATCGACCCTAGCGTATTATTTTATTTTTTTTTCACCAGGGGTGGGTGGAAAAAGTTCCCATTAATCACGTGTCGCCATAAAACAAAACAAAAAAAAAAGATGGTTTCTCCCCGTTCCCAAAACAGTGACGTTTGTTTTTTTCCACACATTTTGATTCGACCGAAATTCCCTATAACGGATGTACGCCTATATTATTCATAATGGAATCCACGCTAGTGTTGTAAAAAAAAAAAAAACACAAAACAATAATAAAAATGTATATATATATATATATATATATATCCGCGTTTGCGATAGTATTGATTAAACATTATATCCCAGGGGAATCCGTGTTGGCAATCAGCATTTAGGGAGAAAAAAGTGGAAATAATATTATTATGACGCAGAGCCCAGTTGCTTGGGGTATGAGAATTTTAAACTAGATTTTAAACAAATTAATCATTATCTATACGAAAATTACTTCTAACTGATGTATTATAATGTATGTCTTAAGTTTCTAACTAATCATATATCAACAAAAGTATAAATGTAATACTCAAAAGTGTATAAAAATATTATCAAATTGTAAAACAATAAAACGTGATGGATAGAAAACTTTATTTTCTATGCGTAATATATATAAACCTATATATTATACCTAAATAAATAATATTAAAAAAAATTGGACTTTCATTCGAACAAATTTCACTGGAATAAATTATGTGGTATAAATGAATTTTGAATTGGTTTGTAATTAATGCATTGCATAATTAATAATCTATATATATTTTTAAAAATACTCGATAATAAAATATTGTAATGCAATTGAGTTACATATAGTTACATTATATATATATGTAATATACAGTTTTATCATATTTATTTTTAAAATCTATTAATTTTACAAAAATAATTGATATGAATATAAAAGAAATTGGAGGAACTATTTGGTAGTAACTATTATATTATATCAATTTATAGCTTATATAACAACGAGTTAATATCATTTTTTATCGTACTAAAGCTAGAAATATATATTTTTGAATGGAAAATTTTTTTTTAATCGAATTAGATAATTCATTTAGATTTGATGTCAGAAATGTGGACTGAAAAAGTTGATAGGTACAACACTAGAATTTATGATTGAATCAGTCATATTCTAAAAATCTCAAAAAAACATTTGATTGAATGCTATCATTTTCTGTAATTAGTATAAACATTTAGTAAAAAATATTTCTACAAAATAAAATACAACATAATCTTATGAACATGACATATTCTGGAATTATTTGATTACATTTTAAATATATATAAAATTAATTTAAAAATATTTTGATTATTTTTTTAGTAAAAAGGTATGGATATCTTATAAATATTAAATAGTTTTTACTACTAATTAACTAATATTTTATTTTATATTGAAGTATGAAAGAATAAAATATCATCAAAACAGTGATTTTTATGATATTAGATTCTATCAATGATATTTTTATACTCTTTTTTACAATATTATAAGTTATAATAAGGAACGGATTTAAATGCAAATTGCATTTTCTCCAAAAACATTGCTTTCCAAGCACAAAGTTCATTGCATACATTAAGAAATCAAAAAATGCAACTTTTATTTTGCATTTTTTTACATTTTTAGTGAATTTTTTTATGTTTTTAAGTCATTTTTGTATACAAATTGATAAAATTTGTTATAAATTAAGCAGCACCTGATTATACAGTGATATTTTGAAATACAAGGTAAAGGTATAACGAATTTAACTATCTGAATTGTATATTCATTTTTTAGAAATAATTTTCAGAGTTAAAATAAGATAGGAGAACTAGAAGATAATAAGGAAAATTATACACATAATTTATACCTAAGAATAAAAATTTAAATAATAGAACAAATTTTTTCAATGTTTTTACAACATTTAAATTCGTTCCCTAATTATAACTATTAATTATTATAAAATTTATTATTATATACTTAAGTTTCATGCAGAAACTTAAAACAAGTAAATAGCAAAAATAATCTACCTAACTATTAATATTAATAATTGATACTATGTAAAGGTAATTTTTCAATTTTCTAAGTAATATCTCCACAAACAAAAAGGAAATTATTAAAAGACAAATTGCTTAATTTTTCTTATATTTATTCCAAACCTAAAGTAGGTAGTCATAAAACTGTATCTTTGTTGAGATAAATTTAGTTAGTTACGTCAGTAACTTTGACATGTTTAACACGAGGCCTGTGTACACAAATTTAGTGATTTAAGTTAATTGTATTTATGTTAGGTACGTATTTACAGTTTTGAATAACGGATTAAATCATAATGTTTAAAAAAACCTTTGCTTATTAATAGTTTTTTATTCGAGTATCTATTATTTAAAAAGTCTTATAAACCACTGATTTAGCAATAACGCGAAATCAATTAAATTATTTTCTAAAAAAATAAATTTTTAGTATGACAATTATAATTTTTTATACTAATTTAAACGTATCTTAAACAATTTTAAGCATACAAATTAAAGGTATTTTAAACTAGGATATATTTGTTAATTTGTAATACCAAACCACGTTCATTAAGTTTTAAAGTAATGGTATATTCTTACTTAAGTTTAAGAATATCATAAAATATAATTTTAAATATAAAAATAAAATATTTTTTGAAAATATTAATTTATGTCATTGAACTATTTGATTCTTAATAAATATATTGATGTTATTTTTTTCTAAAATTCTAAACTTTCATATCAATAATTGCATACATGGTTTATACATATTTTTTGTTTAAAATTTAAAATAATTTATTTTTGAAAAATTACAATGTTTAGTAAAAGTAATGAAAAAAAGTAATTTATTTACAATAAAAAGCATCAAAGTGATGAAAATCAAGAAAACACATAAAAGGAAGTCACACAGATGAAACACCTAATAATTTTAAATAATAAAAATGTTTAATTTACGGCACCAGTTCAATTTCAGTAATCTGGGCAAGATTTGAAAGCTGGGGAAATAATAACTGATAAGGTAAAGTTGGAATTAGATTAAAGTTTTCCATGGTAAAAAAAAGTGAATGGGTGGATTTTAGAGATTTATCTAAGACAAATCAGGGCGCTCTGGTAATTAAGCTAAGCAGGCTATGTATTTATATGTACTTACGACCTACCAATAAAATAAAATATCCTACGTAGTGTGCTCACATGGTGATATAGTTCTTAATACATATATCGCTTAATATATTAAAATACATATTATTAGAAATTTATAAATCAATTGTTGTATTAAAGCCATCTAATATTAGTAAATTAATTGTTTATTGTTGGAGTAGTTTAAAGTTTAAAGTGGGATAAATTTAATAAAGAATTATATTTAAATTGCGATTTTAATTTATTTTGAGTTTTTAACTGAATAAAAAAATATTCGAAACACAGCTTAAGACATTTATAAATTAGCAATAAATTTAAGTAATAGTGAAGAGACTAATATTTTACATCTAATCAATTAATCAAAAACAAATAATATCTAAGTTTGAAACGAATGCATGTAAAATTTGTAATTTAAAAAATAGCATAACAAATTCATATTATTATAACTATAATATATATTATACTTTACATTGAATTAGTTTTAAATTTAATGATTTAAAAATAATCGTAGGAAACTACGAGAACGAATAAATAAATTCGTACCTATAACACTATTGTTTGAAATAGTAGTTATTTGAAATCATGCAAAGCATAAAAATTTAATATTCCGTAAAGAATATGTATTATGAATAAAATTAATAAATATTATACGTAATAATAACAATATTATACAAATTGTATTACTAACTTTATAGGCTGGTATAAAATCCGGATGGCACTTTTTGGTGACACTTTTCAACGTAAGAAACAAATAAAAACAAAAAAAAAAAAATAAAAGTATAAAAAAAAACTTAAAAAAATAATAATAATATAAATAATAAAATAAAAATAAAAATAAAAACCACCGTAGTAGTGAAAACTCGTCGATGCGTTCAACTGGTGTAAGTTCCGCGTAGTGCGATCGTTGAGTAAGTGCCTACTACAGCTAACGCCGAACTAAAAATAAAGTAAAATAACAACAAAAAAACACATTTAAAAAGCACATCGGTCGACCTGATCTAGTGCGTCCCGAATGTAGTTTAAACCGGTGAACGGTCGGCGTGAGACATATAGGCTGTGGCGACTCGTCGGCTATTACACCTAGAGCGAACCGCCACCGCCCCCGCCGACAACACCACCGACCCCCCCGTAACCACCGCACTCGCCCCCCGTCGTTCAAAAACACCACTCACCCTATCCCACCACCGCTGCCACCAACACCTACTCCTTCATCCCCTCAGCCCTCCACCCGGTCGTCATACAGCATTTCACCACCCCCGCACCAGCACCCCTGGCCATCGGTTGCAAAACATTTTGCAAAACCGTGCGACCACCCACGCCACCTCCACCGCCCCCCGCGCCTTGATCCACTATCCCTTCACTCCCCGTCCATCGCAAAACACACTCGCACACTACTTCAACCCCACTGCACGCGTCCGAATGGAACCCCTATATTATTTTGGCATACGCAGACATAGCGCGACGGGAGAGATACAGAGCGCGAGAGAGAGAGAGAGAGAGAAAGAGAGATAGAAATTATAATAAAAAAAAAAAAACCTCACGCACAGTTCGAAAACGGGGAGAAATTTAAAAAGTAATAATAATAATAAAAAAAAAAAAAAAACGGCCAAATACCGATATGCTGACGTTACGAGCAGGTTCGTCAACGAAATATTGCCCATTATTTTATATTATTAATGTAATAAACGTGTAGTGGATATACCTCTCCGCACACGACGGGGTCGGTCGAGTTCGGTATATCATACGAATAACGGTTTATCGTGCAGTTCGACCGTCAGATTATGCGCATATCACTGTAATTATTGCAAATTATCATTAAGTCTTTGTTATCTCTGTGGATATAGAGTGACTGGTGTGTTGTAATGACGAAAACGTACACGCGTCGCGCGCTACGATATTGTGGACAGTGCATCGCTATAAAACCGTATGTCACGCGGACGGAGTTGACGTCGGAGACGACGAGTTCGGCGTTTAATAACGTCATCGTGCGGTAAAACAATTCACGAAACGACTCATCGGTACGTATACCCCCCTAACCGCCGCGTCCGACACCGTAGTTGTGCCGCTGCAGTAGCTGTAATCGTCGTCGCGTTACGGTGGTACGGTTTCGACGTTACAAGATACAATGCGACTGTACGATGTTCGATACGCATATTGTGTGGGCGCGGGGAGAAAAAAGAACTCGCGAGCCGCGTAATGTCGGTTATTATTTCTGTCGAGAGGCATTGCGTTTTTAATATTCCATTAAATTAAACGACGATGGCGGCGGCGGCGGCGGCGGCGGCGGGGCGGCGGTCCTGTTATCGCGTGAACATCGGATGAATACGTATATTACAATGTGCAGGTATACCTATAGTACGGCCATACTACAACAACTTTATCAATATAATAATATACATATTATTACTATTACTATTACTATTATTATTATTATTATACGAGGGAAACGCACGCGTCGCACCCAGCGAAATGCTAATCGAACCGCCGCCGCGCCGGTCCGTCCGCCGAGCACTGTCGTGCGATTCTCCGGTGTCACGATATAACGACCGATCGTAATCGCCGGAGCAGTCGGCCCGACAACGGTGGCGGCGACGGCGGCGCGTACGACTTCATTAAGTAGGTATATAGGTACGTTTGTGTATACTGTAAAGAAAACGAAAAACAAGCCGTCCGGCTTTTCATTGACGTGCGAAATCTCGTTTGCCATCGGTTACAATATTATTTCGTAGAACGCATGCCTTCAACTGGAAAACGTACACACACGCGTCGTGTTCGTATTCGAGATAAACACAAGAATAAATGAAAAAAAAAAAAATATTTAGTCCCACTGTAATATACATATACGCACACAGTCAGTGCACACGTATCATATAGGTATATAATCAGAATCTCGCGTGGGAAATAAAATCATCACGTCTACCTACGAGTTTTTATTTTTCTATAAAATCGTACCAATATAATGTTCTGTAGCGATGTTACGATTCCCTGGCATACCTATGATATTGTGTAACACGCACAGGACGACTCACAGAGTATGGTAAATCTCAATTTTTTATTTTGAAAATTAATTTTTTCAATTTCCGATTTCGTGTGGTTTCTGAATAATAATTACTCACGTATCACATTTTTAAATTCTTGGGTTTTTTAGTTATGTACATTGTACATGCATATTGCATGTAGTGATCAAAACTTGTGTTTTTTTCAAATGAAAACTCCATTTTCATTGTAAAATAGATAATTCGAACGAGTAATTTCTCAGTTAAAATGTTTAAAATACTTATTAAAAAGGTTTTACAAAAAAAAAAAAATAGATGTAAAATTGGAACTAGTATTCATTTCACTTCTACCATTTTCACAGATTAATATAATATCGATTTCTAATGCTTTCAAATCGCTACGACCGTCACGTTATCCAAATCTTTTATCGCCGACCAATTATCTTTAGTTCACAAAACTAATAATCTCAAAACCGACTTGGTCCAAGTATGTTACGTCAACATTTTAAGAAAAATTGATCACTAAATAGTTTACAGTGGAAAAGGGTGTTTCTCGATTGTATCTCCACTAACCTCTTCTTAAATAGTACAAAAAATGTAAATAACTTTAAAACATGGTCTATATAAGCATGTTAACATTTTCTTAGAAACCAGATTTTCACTAGGCGTGTAAGTTAAAAATGAAGGAGTGGCACGCACAGTGCAATCACTGCGTTTGCAGAAAGTTCTCATATACTGAAATTTCACAATTCTATAGTCGTGTTGAAATGTCCGATCGATCGCGTACTGTATCAACCACATATCAATACACAAACGAACAAAACATTAAAAATAATAGTATTCTATGTGTATAAATCGGTCGTACACGCACCGTTATAGTACCACAACACTGTGCAGCGGTAGTTCTCCGGGTGTCTAAGTCAATAATTCGAATTCGCACAACTGTTGAAATCTCTACTCCGTCCCAGTCTGTCCGAGGACCATATCGTTATTACGACACTGTCTCATACTCGGTGATTTATAAATCGCTGCGTGCACCGTACAGCATCGCGTGCCTCGGCCGTCCGCCGAATAAACCGGTTACCGCGCTACCTCATTACATAATAATAATAATAATAATATAACGCGGCATGGGCACGCGGATGACGCTGCTGCACCGACTCCGCGCCGCACCTGGGCCGGCAGTGGCAGCAGCCTCGGGGAGGGTGACCCGTGCCGGGGGTCTTATGAATGGTCCCGGGACACGCGGCCCCGTGACCCGTGAACCTTATTGTATTGTAATACGGTGTGTGCGTGTGTGTGTTATACATTGTGTGCCGTAGACGCGTATAAGTGACCCAGTGTCCTAGTGACGCGAAAGGGGTCGTCGTCGTCGCCGCCGCCGCCGCCGTCGGCTTGGGGTGTCTTATATCATTATATTATATTCGTCCCCGCGCATCACGCGCCGCTGCAGGACGGACTCACCGTCGACCGCGCGTATACCTACATGACATAATAACGGTATTGCCCCATCCGCGTACACGTCGACGGAACGCGACTATTGTGTAACGCGAAAGGGGTACACGCGTGCGGCCGATTGCGACCCTCCCCGACTGCGCAGGTAGCCCGGTCGAAAATTGCATTTCGCGCCGAACGTCGTCGACTCGTTTACGTCGTACTACGCGTAGTGCGTCCACACGGTTGTTGCGGGACGTTCGTTTGGTTTTAACGACCGCCGAAAAAGATAAAAAAAAATTATACGTATAATAATATCTTAACTATAGCACACCGCGAAATCGGGATTTGAAGACGAAATAAAAAGGTCACTGCTGTTTGGATCGTATCCGAGTGACGCCCACTCGTTCGATTACATTCGGACCGCACTGCGATATTGTGCGTAATTCTCGCAATAATATCATTATACAGCACTACCGGGCCGCTCACGTGTTCGGCTATATTGTTATAATAATATAGGCACACGAGTCGTTTACTTGACCCACGAACGGACCCCAACCCGAACGCGTATAATTACACGTATAAGCCCTGTCCCTTATATATTATAATATAATATTTTACTAGGAATTAATAATGCGCGTGGCGAGGTAATATAATAATAATGTATAGGACTATGATGCGCTCGTTGTATCCCGTAGTTTTACCGCGGAATAGAGCTCATTTGCCGGCTACGGTGTGGGGAGGGGTGAGGGGATGGAAGTGCATGATGATCGGCCATTTTTGGAATAGACGATGACTATACTAGACCATTCGACTTCCGCGCGGCTAATGCAAACACAAACACACACATGACAGGGTCTATACGCGGGATTTATCGTCCTAGGCAAAAGCGTTGTATATATATATATATATAAATATGTATATATAGGGTGTACAAGAGAGCTTTAAATGTACACACACACACACACACACTATTACTGGCCATCACGTCAATCCACTGCCGGACTAATCGATTTCGGACGAACTGATGGCGAGGCGGCGGCGGTGTTAGCTGCGCGATATATATATGCACGGAGCCCGCGGTCGGCGGGTCGGGCGCGGGGGTCGCGAATCCAACGTTGGGGTGTCACCCCCGAAAAAAATTATTTTTTTCCCCTCATCGTCCGCCCCCGCCGCCGACCCAGCACAACAGCCATTATTGTTGTTGCTGGGTCGGCCATATACCGCGAGCGGATTCCCTATGGGTGCTTATAATGTATTATATAGGTATATATATATACAATAATGTGCATATATCACGCACACGAATACGCGGAAAGAGGATCGCCGCCGTCCGCGCTTAATAAAATATAACAATACTTACATTCACCTATGTGTGCATTTCGAATTTCGTCGGATTAAAAAAAAAAATTATTTAAAAAATCGTACTGATAAACCGTCAGACGAGAAAGGGTTTTTCGGCCGCGTGGGCGGAAGACATTAGCATAAATCTTGAACCACGAGGCCGTCGCCGTATGCAAAACAAAGGCGCCCGGTAACTCTCCCACGCTCTCGGGCTGCAGCTTCTCAAACCGGTATGTGCACCTATACCTTAGCCGCCGCCGCTTGCAAGTGCCGTCCGTTACGACCGTTTTTTATGTATGTGCCAGTGACAACAACAAAAAATCAAAATAACGTTACACAAATAGAACCATAAACAGTAACACCCTTTTCGAGTCTCAACGTAGTATAATAATGCCAGAAGCAACCCGGAAGAAATATGTGCACATTATATATGAATATAGTCTTACCTATATGGTTTTATAATATGGTTGTTACGTGTACGCTGTGCCTACTTGCAAAATACAGTTGAACCATGCGATACAACGATTCGTTGTTAAATTTAATCACGAGTTACACAAAATATAGGCATGTTGGATATATATAAATATGTATGTATGTATGTAAGTATGTGTGTGTGTGTATGTATGTAATAAAATAATAGCTTTTTAAGTATTTTATTAAAAAATAAAAAAAATAAACAGGAATAATATATTAATTATAAAACAATTATGTAGGTACTTGTATAATTATTAATAATAAATGTGTCTTATTTTTAATTTAATTAAAATACAGTATAATAGATATACAATATTATTGTTGAAACTTTTTATACCTACCTCAAATCAATAGATTTATTTGTACGTAATACTACATTATAATAATAACAATAAGACATAAAAATATTATCGAGTTAATTTCAATTAGTTTATTAGTTCTTACGTAAGCAAAACTTTCAAACCAGAGTTCGAAAAATAAATCTTAAAATACAAAATAAACGTACAACCTATATACGCACTAGGTTATTAACACAGTTTATATATTAATAGTATTATAATTTATCATAGCAAAAATAGAAAATATTTAACATATACTTATGTGGAAATAATAATAGTTTTTTTTTTTTTAGAAATCGTGTTTAAATAAAACTATTTGACACAATATCTCTATTGTATCAATATACTGTTTAGTTGTGTTTAATGCGTATATTAAATGTTACATATTTTGTAGACACGTTTCAATTTTATATAAACGTATAGTTTGAACAACCACGTTAATCGATTAAGCATTTTTTAATAAAATATATCCATCGCTTTGTTTTTATGTACTATTTTATTTTAATTAAAAAAAAATGTAATTTATTTTATGTCAAAAACCAACTCAATAATTGTATTTAAAATTGCCTAAACAAATATTTAAAATTTATGTATAACAATACAAAATGTGTACAATTTAATAATAACATATAATTCGCAAAAGATTACTAGGTATTAAAAAAAGGATCAATTAATCATCCTGCGAATATAACTTTTGAGCTATGCTACGTTGTAAATATAATTTATTAGACTAAAAAAGGCTAAATAATAATAAAAATAAAATAAATGAATTGCGGTCGTTTCACGGCTGATATCAATAAATCGATCGGGTCATTAGGCGCATAATTAAACCCTTTGTCAGTATACACCAGATCGTACTAATTTTTCCCGTATATTTATTAATAATACTTATGCAGTATAATTGAATATTATATTGCATATTATAATACGCATTGCACCTTGTACAATGGCAATATCGCAGAACATACAACAAGTGTGTGGGCATGTGCCCCTTGTGCGGGACACGAGCTGATGGTTACAGGACCACAGCACTGCAGTGAGTCCCGCGTGCGCCCGACATCGGTCGACCCAAGGACCTATTTAACCTCTCATCACACGAGCCAAATATGTGTGGTGATCCTGTGTATGAATTCGGGCGTATTATACTTGGTGATTATAATGATAATAATAGTAGTAATAATAATAATAATAATAATAGTAACAAAAATAATGCAACACAATGCGGAACAGTGCGCGGTGACGTCGTATCGAATAATAATAATGTACGACGGTGACTTTCTCACGGTCCATACCTACCCAGTACCCTGCAAACTGCACTATATGCACAGCGCATACCCCTTACTATACTACATACGGAGCTATACACGGAGTACATAAGAACCGGATTTCCTGTTTACATCGCTACCTCTTCCTCGTCGTGGCGTAGGCATCCCTAACGAAATGGTTTGTTCCTGTGTATGCATTTGTGTGTGCGGGGGTGGACCCATTGTTAATCTTCATTTGCACGGTCAGTGTAACGTCTTGGCGCGCGGTAATGGTAAATTACCGTACGCGGTTTTCGCACAACGCCGCACACGAAATTCATAGGAGGGAGGGTCACCTGGATAATATCATCGTCGTCGTTGTGTCGGCGATTATTCACTTACCCCGTTATTTCCGCTCGTGGCGATTTATGACCTGCACTTCAGAAATTGCCGTCTGTTTTGTGTATTATACTCGGCGAAATTTAAATACTACGACGTACTCCAACACACCGTAGTCGCCGACGACGACGATACGTTAATTCCAATGGGCATGATATATATTTTATGTGTATATAAATTGTGTATAAATATGTCACTGTACCTATATATCATTATAAAAAATGTCTGAATTAATCACCCAACGGCGACCACCTACTTCCGTACCGAACATTTGAGGTTTTTAGTGTAGTACGTAATACGTATGAATAAAATAACTGGTAAAGACTAAAAAATTAGGCTATAAACATTATTTATATACTTAATACTTATATAATACGTAATATGTAAAATGGTCTTGTATCGAATTGATAATTTTAAGTAGTACCTACCCGTGTAAACGATTTTTGCTTTTTAATTGTTTAGGTAAAATTCAAATATGTGAAACGTTTAATTTTAATTTTTTTATATAGAAGTATTCGAGATAAAAAAATAAAAGCATAAAGTCGCTTTTTATTTTAAATCAATACATTTAGTAAATGAAACATCATATGATCACATATTTAATGAATATTTTCGTTCTGCTTATTATTCATTCATTTACACAGTGTTATAATATTAAAATAAAGAATTTGACCGTTGTAAGTACGTGGAAAAAGGAGATGTAAAAAAAAAAATTAAATATGTTATAATAATATATACCTGCAGTACACTCGATCAAAGTAAAGGCTTTAAAGAATGTGTGATTCTTAAATAAACCACGGTTTTGGTTGATTTTATGACTATTTTTAATGTAACATTTGTTTTCCGCTTCGAACAAACCGGTAAAGTTTGTTAAGATAAAAGACCAAAGGGAAAACAAAAAATATAAAACAATAAAAATTTCCAGAGACAAGAAAAACGCAGCCTTCTAAAAGCTGCAATAAATTTCGGTTAAACTTTTTTATTTTTATTTTCTCTTATTATTTCGTTGGCGTTTTAAATAAAAACTTTCGACTGTGAAACTTTTCCGGTCGTTTTTCTTCTCAGTTTTTCTTCCCTTTTTTCTCCGATCCTCGCCACACCTACTCTACTTCCAACACTATAAATTTTCTGGTCTCGTCGTTGCTGTTATTTTATTATTATTATTATTATATATACAGAAATAATTTACCGACTACATCATAACCTTAAAAAACTTTGTATTGTATGATATAAAAAACAACTTTTTTCGGTCTTTGGTCGTGTTTAACAAGGTGGTATAAAATATCTACTGTTATTTTTTCGAGCGGAACCCCTTTTGTTTTAACCAACTCATTTATACAAAAGTTATGAGTTTTTAACCTTCGTAAAAATAAACGACATAATATTGTATAAAATAATATTACACGAAAACAAATTAGTTTTTAGAAATCAAATATCTCTAATAAAACATTTTAAGACAGTTTATTTTTATTTACTATCTGTATATTTAAAAAAATTGTAAAAGAATAAAGGGCCAAAATAATAATTTTCGTATTCTTTTATTGAACAATACTCCATTATTATGAAATCTATTAACATTTTTTTGGAGTAATTTTATTGCATAAAAATCGAAATTCGAATGAGTAGTTTAAAAGTTAAAAGTATTTAAAGTTTAGGTAATTGAAATAGTGACCAATAATGTTTTATAGGGTATCCTCCTTCACTACTCTGATTACCTAATTTTTAAATACTTTTAACTCTTAAACTACTCATCTAAATTTCGATTTTTATAAAATAAAACACATTGATTTTGGTTGAAAAAATAATATTATCTTAAAATTATAGATACCTAAATGTCTATTAAAAATAATAACGCTAATATGCATCGATTTGTTACACATTTGAACTTATACAAGCGATATAATATACAATATACATAATATTATATTATAAATGTATAACATGTTGTAGTTGAAAGAATAAATTAATATCAATGTGTCATCGTATTTTTCATAAATAGGTATTTCATGCATTACGTAAATGAATAAATACGACAGAGTTAACAATATGAAACGTATTATTTTCAGACAATTAATATTAGTTAACTTAATTTAAAAATTTTAAACTATTTATTCTATCTATTATACTATGGAATTTTATAGTGAATTTGTTATTGAATTTTCTATTAATTATACGTGGTTGTTAATGGGTAATTAATTATTTTAAAGTGCCTATATTTGTTATTTTTATTTTAAAATAATATGTAAGAGCAATTAATAAAATTACAACAATTAAATAATTACAAATGTATAACTATTCAACATATTTACATTACAATAATATATTGTTGTGATTGTAATTTATATTTTTTTAAATATTTGTTAATTTTCCTCTATGAATAGAAATCGAAAGAAAACGAACATTACAAATTATTACTAATCGACGAATAATATAATGTAGATGATGTAAAAAATTTTTTTTCGGAAATAACATTCATAATATTATCATATCGTATACAACATTTGACGGTCAAATTTTTTTACCGTTTTTAACCGTGGTGAAAAAAAATATTTTCGGCTGCCTGCCCAAATTTTTAACGTTATTCCATGGATCTAATAAAATATCTATTAATGGGCTATTAGATAAAGTAATGACTAGAATATATATAATATATTCAATTTTTGTTTAATTTCTTTACTTTAAGCCTCGAGGTCAAAGTAAATTATTATAACATAATAATTAATAATATAGCATGATTTCGCGGGTTTAAACGACGCGGGATAAATAACAGTCTGTGGTTGCCCGCCAACGGTATAACCTCTGATACATTTTAACTAAAGAGCACATATACAACGAATTATATAAAATACAACAAATAATAATATCCAATTATATTGCTATTATATAAAACTTTATAGGTAAACACCTACGTTATAGAAAAATAGTAATTACATAAATTCTCATTCTTTATTATAAAACATATTAAAGATTCGGTTACATGAGCTAATGCATTCATGTTAGTAGGTATTCACATTTTGAATACTTTAATATGCATATAATTTATGATCGAATATGCTTGTGGGATATCAACAAAAGTTCATAAAATATTTATGGTACAATAATGGTGTGTTTTTATTTTATTGTTTTTTTTTGTTTCTTCTGAAAGACTATTTTTTTTTTTTTAAATTAATCGATCTTTAACTTCGAAATGGGTTTCTTTTATAACAAATTTAATCTAATTTTAATGCTTTTAATTGATCTTAATAATTGGAAAAAGCAAACTAAAGTGATTGATAAACTAGAATACTAATTATATAACAACAATTTTTACAAAATGTATTTTTTTTATTGTTTAAAAAAGAATAACCGTTGATACTTGAATTTATCATAAAATATTTAAGCTAACATTCGCGGTATAATTTTCTAAAGTAGTTAAGCTTTTTTAATTAAATGTTTTACACTCGCATAAAAAACTTGAAGATTTATTTCATTCAAAACGTTCGGTATAAGTTTTTTTACTAGAATAAAAAAAACAAACATAAAATACATTATTTTTTTTTATTAATACTCTAAGTTATAAATTGTGCAATCTAGTGTATAATAACAAATAAGTTTAATTTTTTATTATTATGAAAAAAAAAATGAATAAAAATGAATCGAGAAACTTAAGATATTATACCTTTACTTAAATCACAAATCTTTTCTTATATACGAATACATTTCTAAGTTAATTTTAGGTATTTGATATTTTCCATAGCTTTTTGTTTTATATTATTAGTCTAGGTTGGTCATAACGTTTAAAACTAAGTACAAGGTTTCTCATAAGTCGTGATTTTAGCGATTTTAAAGTACCGAAAATACCATATATACAACATTATTTTTACAGGCGTTTAATGTTTCAATTTTGATACATTTCTTAAAAATCATGAGAATTTTCATATTATTTCGTCATTAAAAGTGTTTAAAATTTTAATAACTGTAACTTTAAAATGTAATATATTGTGTTCCTTTTAAGTTGTTTTTGCAAAAATATATAGATCTTGTAATTATATACGTATTACTTTTTTTTATTGAAATTTCAAGTTTTAATTCTGAAGAAATTGTATATTTAAAAATTAAATAATGATTTTAGACATTTTGTTGTAATTTATAAAATATTATTTTCAACGACCCTAAATTGTTTACCATCATGTATATTATTATATACAATACGCATGCAGTGCAATATTTAGATTAATTTTAAGTTATTTTTACTTAGTACTTAGCTACATGTTAACCTATTCCTACCGTTGACCGTTTCACGGTTTATCGGTTATTGACTAATAACTTATTTACAATAATTAACATTACTAGTGATATTAAATAATTTAATAATAATAATAATAAATGCAATTAGTTTTTGGAAATCTACTGTTCAATCTACTGTATTGTTAATAGGAAAACAAATATCATTTAAATTTGACAAATTCATTTCAATAACCTATTCAATGTATAAAGTATACATTTTTATTGGTTTTAATTTGGCTATTTTAATTATGTTTAGTGCTCAACTATTAGAAACTATAGTATAGTGTACGTTTTCAATTTCTTAAATGTTACATCGAGGGTCGAACAATGTTTAAAAAGCTTTCTTGTTCTTATACAATATGATATCGTTACTATAATTGTTTATTAAAATAAAATAATATTATTTATTTTCAGACGATGAAGAGATCAGAAGAAGAAGAAGAAGAATATGAAATATTACGAAGAAATGTCGATAGTAAAAAATCGCGGACATAATAAACGTCGGGAAAAAATTATATTGTGTAAAACTATAAAAACAAAAGAACTTTATACCTATTGTAGAAACTCATAGTCTGTTGACGTATGATGATAAATATAATGTCATAAAACCAAACGAGTACATAATGAGTAACGAAGTATTTCATAGTGATTTACAGCTACACGGGTTCCAATCAAATCGCATACATTCAATATCTTAATTGCAACGAACATTTGAAAAATGCCATTTGTAGCGGCTCGCGCGTACTGCAGAGCATGAACAATTGACTCGCGGGACTACCTCGAGAGGGTGATTTTAGTAGTGCCACATCTAACAAAAATATTATCCAACAATACGAAAAACATTAAGACGAAACACCGTTTAATCGTTCTGATCACAAATTAAAAATCTATTGCTATTCGAATGTCGACGTTGTAAGTAAAATCGGTAACAGTTTCTGATCTGATGCATTAATGCATTCCACGTCGTAAATGTGATTATAATGAGATGGAAGCGTCGTTAATTAAATTTGTTTTTAGCGGTTTTCCGTTACGCCGGTTAAGACTAAAAAACGACCGTTTATCAGTAAAATAATATGTCTACAAGTGTCGTAGTATAAGTGTATAATCGCTGGCGAGTAGCGCACACAGTTTTTTACACGGCCCGGCCGGCACGCACGGAGTAAATGTCGCATTGGCATCACTCATAATATCATAACAACTATAACACTATCGCGCCTTAACGCTAAGGTCGTTAAAGACATGATATTATAGTGATAGGGTTGTTGTGTTGGTATTGTCGTGTTCGCCACAGATCATTGTAACGATCGTTATCTCGACAGTCGTTCGGGTTGATTTTCGGACGCGGTTTTTCGAAATTCTGTTCTAACGTGAGACGCGAACGCGTGACGGCGACCGACGCAACCCGCGTTCGATCTAACACAAGACGAACCCAACGCCATTCGAACGAAATGCGTTGTCGCAGCCCGACGACTACGTCCCGTTCGAACACACGGCCAATCGATATAACGCTCTACGCTCTGCCGACCGCGCCGCGAAGACAAGCGGACGGATTGTCGGCGGCGCGGCAGTACGCATACACTGATGCGATGCGATGCGTACATGACATCGCGTGGAGACGGTCGGCCGCGTCTCGTCGGGCACGCCGCACACGATCGCGCGTATCAGTGTGCCTACGACAACGCTGCGACATGCCTGCGCATCGCCGTCACGTCGCGCCTGTACGCTGTTGCGCGCAATCGAATGACATGTCGCGCGGCACACCCGTATGTACGCACCACGCGGCGCGGTCGCGGTGCAGCCGGTGCGGGCGGGCACGCCGCGACGGGGCGAAATATCGTAAGAACGCCCGCGCCCGGCGGCCGCCGAGTTTGCGCGCGCGGACGTGTATATGTGCGTACCACAACAATACACGCGGCACGCGGTATTGTAATAACATTAATAATATCGTAACGCGTAATCACGTACGATGTGCTCCGGAACCGTCGGACACGGTTAACCCATTTGGCCGGACCCTCAAGACCCGACCGACAGGTTCGCGGGCGCGCCGACGATGTACGCGGCTGCGACGGGCGGCGGTCGTTCTACTCTTCCGCCGCCGCAAACGTAATACGAACGGTATTATACGAATGATGGATGGAGGCGAGAAACCCGCTGCCATATTACTGTTATTATTATTATCATCATCATCGTCGTGTGGGTGTCCGACCTCTCGGCCGCCCGTTAGGAACCGCCGTCGCGATCGTCTTCACGAATAATTCGCATTACCTAATAGTTACGGCGCCGCGCGACATTTTGACATTTGTCCACCCGTGTGCGGTGCAGAGATGCGATTTCAACGACGAAATCGTGTGCCGGAGTCACTCGTTTTTTCGGGTCTTAGTCCTACGAGTCACGTCGTGTGCGTCGCACCGTGATCGACTCCGCCGGCCGCCGCTCCGTATCGGTCCATATTTTTTGTACGTAAATCTTGCCACTACACAATTGGCCATTTTTTTTTTCAACATATCTAGAGTATCTTTTAACGACATCACCTTTTAAGCCTTAATATTTAAGGGTTGTACAAACGTGAACTTTATTTTGTCTACTTGTCATTTGCTAGGTACTGCACACGAAAACAGGTACTGGTCCGTATTTTAATAATAATAACGTACACTGTTCTCGATAACTCTTTATTGGTGTTACAATATTACAATTCGTATAAAATTAATTTATGAATATAGAACGTGACATAATATGCCATACCTAAGCCATTCTCTCATCTCGACCCACTACAGATTTCGATTAATATGCCAACAGTTTAGGACTACCGACTCGAGTCGTCTCCCGGAATAAAATCGTATGCATAATTATAGTATGATATCTCTTCGTAGAGTACAAAAATGATTCGACATATAAATCAAATGATGACGTTCCGGGCTTCTATTTTCCAGTAAAACTTAGAATATTTATATTAGGTACTAAAACAAATTGTTTTCAGAAATAACAAAGAAATTATGTATAATTTTAAAAGTCGAGTTTATATTAAATAATTTTGCCGTGAACAGGTTACCCGCGTTTATTGTTTATAAAATAATCCAATCGTTTTATAGTGTATTAAATAATTCAATTATTAAATTTCACCGAAATTAACTTTCAGTCCTTTGGTTTATGGCGCAGAGAGTTCAAAGCTATTACGGCCGTCTAGCTGCAAGAGTTGACCTATTTTGTTCACGTGTGGGTATAATAATATACTGTCCATAATAGCACATGATCTGAAAATCGGGACTCGTCTAAAATCAAAATAACAACTGTACACGAATTCGCGCGTGCCCTGCATGGGCCGAAGGGAGTGGGCATTGTTCACCATTTTACCCTAGTACGAGCAAAGGGGTGAGGAGTAAATGCTCTGCTGTCGCGTCCACCTGGACGGCCAGCGGGTTAGTCCCGAAGAAGAAGGGTTGTCGTCAACAACTTTCACGGAGCCCACTATTGTGTATTTTCAAGGATTACGAATGGATTAAATAGAAGGGGAAAAGACACAAGGACTTATTATTCTTTTTCCTTTCAGTATTTTTTTATTTTTTTTTATTTTTCTGCGAGTTTAAGGCGAAAGACGTAAAAAACACATTAACGGCAATTGCGAAGGGGAAGACGCCCTGTCATGCGCTGAAATTAACAAAAACTTCCAAACGTTTTCTCATCTTCGTTAATCGCCTTTTTGCAAACACATTTATGTGTATTATACTTTTTTTTCTTTTCACGAAACCAGACAGTGATGGAAAACGCCGAGGAACGGAGAGTAATACATTTTGTTAATATCAAAAATAAAATAAGTATTCGCTTCTCTCTTTTTTTTTCTTCTCTGCTCGTGTCCAATTTATTGTTTATATATAATAATATATTATATTGCCGTTGCCGTCTAGCTCTGCGGGTTGGCAAGGGTCAACTACTCGCGCGTGTGATTTATGTCGCATCTTATAATATGTATGTGCCCTCTCCTATATACCGCACAAACGTATTATATTAAAGTGTGTGTACGCCGCGAACGCTTCGTGTGTGCGTCGTAAGTCTCATCGGTGGTTCGCGGTGTAAGAACGAGGTGGCGGAGAAGCGGAAAAACCGGAGAAGAAGATTATCGGATATCGCAGGATTAATTGCGCATCCGGCCTGATATACATGTCTGGTGCACGCCCGATATACATAACACAGAGTATCCATTATACCGTGTATCGGCGGCCGACGATATTTATTTTTATTTTATTTCCAACGTGACGTTACATTATAGGTACGCTTCATAAACCCGTAATACAATATAAATATATATGATATTATACACGCGCATTGTAGACGGACATGCGGTGTAAGTATGGTACTGTAGGACCAAAAAAGAAACTGCAGACGGATAGACGACCACGTAATTATGTAGAAATCAATTTGTTCGATATTAAAATATTGAAACGAAACGGTGGATTTACACTACAAACTTTAAGTGTATTTAAATCGATGCCCTACCATAAAAATCAAATATTTTTTGTCAATACCTCTGTATATTATACACTCTTGAAATTTACGATCAGCAGTGGTTGAAGTTTTACTATAGTTATGATGTTTGTTTCACGGGTCTGTCTGAAAAACTTTGTGTGACGACGTAATACTGTTAAAAATTTAATGTTTTCATTTTTGGTCAAAACGAGCATTCCACGTTTAATATGACATCGTTTACAGGCTACAATTACTAAGGCTCACTCGTTTTTCGACCAATTGTGCAATTTTAATCAAAGCGTCCTATGTTTTGTTCGATTTTAGAACCTTTGCTCCTCAATCACTATTATCAACTTGTGTGACTGTGTATGGTGATTGTTTAGATTCTAAGCGGAGTGATAAAATGTATATTTTACATTGGGTATATTTATATTGCTATTATAAACTATTAAAAATTAAAATAATAAAAACAATTACGGACCATTTTTTGTTTTTAAATTATTTTGTTGCATTCGAAGTACAGCAGCGACCATAGAGATTTGAAACTTTTTTCCCATTTCGCATAATATTCTATTTTGTATAACGATGATATTTAAAAAAAATATTTAAACTACTTCCAAGCTATTTATACCATTAATTAAACCTATTATTAAGTCTATACGACGAATAAAATAAATACCTACAGCCAATGATAATTAATCACTAGACTTTTATTAAAGCAATAAAAAATAGAAGCATTAGGTTTATGTGATTTAGAAAGATCGTATTGGATAGTAAAGTCACGGAGAGAATAATATCATGGAAAATATGAAAAATTTTGTTTAGCCATCATCCATACAAACTGCGTAAAACCCCATATTTTGTTATAATATTTTTAATACTCTTATCTGGCGCCGATCGAATTAAAAGCAAAACCACAACGAGGTTTTTCCAGCAAGGTCATTTATGTTAAATCGCATGATAACAACAGCGGGATGCCTCTATTGCGCTTTTCTTCGTGTGCTGGACGAAGTGAAACAGGCGATAACGCCTTACGCTCTGTGGATAAAACATGGCGAGTCGAAGGGAACCGAAGGGAGAGAGACAAACAACAAAAGAACAATTTTACGTTAAAACCCGTCTTTTTTGGCGGAAAACTACCTATTGTCCTTTGAATATAAACACAAACGTTAAAAAGTTAAGTCCATAACATCTTTGTTCTCAAAATCGTTATTTTTCACGCAATTTGTCTTGCTACCCCACACCCACTCACGTCCTGTTGCCAACTCCACGACAAAATTTGCGTACCTTCTAAGCGTTTCTCGTTTTTACTATTCATTTTTTTATTTTCTGGAAGGCGATCAAAAAAACCTTTGATTATTATATAATATACTCTAGCTATTGTATTATTCATTGTAGCGTAGTGAATTACTATTCAATAATTGCAACGGAAAGAAATGGTGTTTTTGATGAGAATTTATTTTTCTTCTTTAATTCCATTATCAACTGGCACCAGTTTTATGCAATTAAATATTAAATAAATATTATAAACAAAGCTGACAAAACGTGTCTTTTTATTTTTATTTTTTGTCATATTTGTATTTTTTTAACAAACAATTTCATATTAAAACGTTTATTCAACTCGTATTTATATCTTTTGGTGGACATTTTTCAATTACCACAGACATTTAATCTGAGTTGAATCAAAAGTTTTTGATCCCTCGTGAAAACGGACGCGACCGCCGAAATCGAATAGATAACGCGGGTCGGGCTTTGATTCGAGTTTCATGGTAGAGTACTTTTAGTAGACGGAAAAATAAACAGTGGAAAATCTTCAAAAGTTTTTATATAGAAATGTTAATGGGGCATAAATCACTCTAATCCTTCAAATTATACTTTAATTTTATTAATATTCACTTAGCTACCACAAATCATTATATTTTCATATAACAATTATTATTATAACATTTATAACTGTATACAATATTATAATATTGTTTTAAACTTTTTATTTGAATTGTTTACTTTATTTAAAATTTAGTTGAATAATCGACATTTTTCTAATAAGTACTGTGATTGTTATGATGTTATGTTCTTTATAGTTTAGTTCCTATTGGTTTATAACTTTCAAAGGTCCTTTTGAATAATGCACGTTATGTTGCCTATTCCCAATCTACCGGGCATAAAAGCCTACATTCAAGTAACCCTTAAATATCATATTATTCTTTTTCATGCTCAATAATAACATCTATTTACTCAAAGAGCCAATTCATATTTTGCCTTATAATACAAACTAAATATATAATTATGCATATCTCTACAAATAAAATTTTTTAATTAATAGAATAAAATAAATACACATTTTCTTTATTTTCATTTTTTTAAACAAATTTTACGTTTTACATGTTAAATGTTATATTTTTGTAATGTGTATGCATTACAATTCATTAAACATAGTATATAATTCTTTAACAGCAATTATTTTAAAACTATTTTATTAAGTTCATAATAAATTCTTACATTCATTTAAATTAACTCTATTTATATTTTAAAACATTACGGTAACTTAAAACAGTAAACAGAAGTGAAGAATTGTTGATGCAATAAACAAGTTATAGTAAATGTAATTCGCTATTTATGATTTAGAGCCTATTATAGATGACCAGGCAAAATTCGAACCGATTATGGGCGTATTCACGCAAAAAAAAATTTAAATTATTAAAAATTAAGCTATTTATAAAATTGTGATCATGAGAAACAAATTATATATACATTTTAAAAATTATAATTAGAAAAAAATTTATACCTAATTATACAATTATATAATAAATATTAACCTTATTTTTATCCTTAGAAAATATAATTTCTTTTCAAAATCTTGATTAGAAAAATTTGGCACTGGACCCAAAAAAAAAGGTTCGCCACTCCGGGCGTAACACGTTTCTACCAAAAGTGTATCTTTCCCTTTTCCACCAAATGGGATCCACTTAACTTAACAACGTTTTTACCAAAACGATTTGTATACCTTTACTACGCTTATATTAAAACCTTTAATACAGTAATAAGAACATAAGTTAACATACTAATACTGGATTAAAAAAAATATATATAATGGTATAGATACTTAAGCTATTATATATTTAGTAGGTACTCATATATACACATATATAATTGAATGATATATTTTTTTTTAATTGTAGCATATGCTTTTTGTGAGTTTTTGGGATTGATGTAAAATGCATAATATATACAGATATAATCAATGTATCTATATTGTATATTGTACGTTTATCGTATTTGATTGTATGTTAAACCGTTGCTGTAGTTATTACCTTTTATGTTCATTAATCAAAATAATATAGAACGGGACAATGTTTTATGAAGAAGTGAAAAAGTTGAACAAGTTAAAAACGTGCATTTTACAACTGCGTGTGATAAAATAAAATGTGTTATAACTTTTAATATAAGCGTAGTATACAATTGTTTTGGTGGAAATGGGTATCGTCCGCCACTCTTACTATAGACTATAGATCAAATTATTTTAATTGTAATACTTGTATTATATGAAAATAGATCAATAATTTTTAATACATTTTGAGCTTAGCGACGATAAATGGTTTTTACAATTATATGCGTTTTTCTTATATTTATTTATATATATATATATATACATTTTGTTTTGTATATTATTATGACACTATATTTGAAACAGAAGAAATACCACAATATTGAAGCTCATATTTTTATCTGTGTTCGGTAGAAAGAAGAATATTTTAAATCTTAAAATGTTGATACTTAAGGTAAATTATTAAAATAAATACTAAGAATTTTTCTTAATATTTAGAAAAAACTTAAATAAAAACAAGATATTTACTTTACTATAGTAAATAGTTCATGTACATAGTTTTGATTTGATTTTTAAATACATTTCATGTTTATTTTTTACAAAAGTTAAATAAAATATAATATGATAATAAAATATTTTCTTTAAATGTTTTTATTATTATTGGTTTTAGTTCAAAAATAATTAAACACGAATATTTATTTTATCATTGTATACACAATGGAAGTTTCTGAGTATATTTTTAAGCTATTTATACAACAAAATTATCCATAAAATTTTACAGTATATCGGTATTGATTTATTTAAAACATATGGAACTAGAAAAACACTATAATAATATGATATAATTAAAATTCAACTGTAATTTTAATTTAATGCTATCACCCGTCTCCTTCACACAGGTGTGGTTTTTTGCACACAATGATTTATTATCGAATTCAAATTGAATATATACACCATTTACCGTGAAGCTAAGCCTATAAATAGGTACCTACTTAATGACAAAGTACATTCGATACCAAATAAATAGCAGTGAAAGCGATTTTAAGTTTTTTTTCCGAATTGTTTGCAATGTCCGTGATTAGTTTTGTAAGTTCTATGAAATACGTTCATGATTTGTGTTCCTCCTTCTCCTGTATGCCATAATATGTTTCTATGTAAATTCTATAATTACGTATGCCATAATATTGAGTTTCAAAAATATATTTTATTATTCTATACAACAATTTAATGCAATAGCGTACATTAATTGGGTAATCCTTGGACATTCAGTATTACACACAGTTTAACTGTTATAATGTAGGTAGAAGGTGCATACAGCTTATTAAATTATATTGATACGTAACTTATTTTTTTTCCCATTAATTGAGTAAATCGAAACCTGGAAGGTTTATAGGAGAGTATCACAGACGAATTGCAATGATCATTCAAACACAGACTGTGGCACCGGCGTTTTTCTTGTGTTTTTGTGGAGGGAAGAAAGCTCATTTGAATTCGCCGTCTCTGGTGAGATAAGGGATAATTAAATCCATTAATTTTTCGGACAGAGACTATATTAAACAGGAACAAATGCGCGGGGATACGACTGAATAAAAGGTTTTTAATTATATTTTTAGTTTTGAAAGACGGCGCTTCTAGTGACAGATGTGTTCGTCGAATAACTGTGGGAGGGAAGAGAAAAAAATATTAAAACCCCGACGGGAAATCCAATCATTTCACGGATACCCTATTAGGGATGATAAAAAATAAAATTTACGGAGATTCACTGTAAAAGAAATATTTAAATAATACATTGAAAGATCCATAAGCTTATTTAATTTAAATCGGAGAAAAATTTTTGCATACCATTTATTTAAATCTTAAATTATTTTTTATTAAAAATAAACATTATTAATTATTAATATTTCTTTACATCTTATAAGTTTAATAACACTTTAATCGACTTAATATAAGTTTTTAACTTGGAATTCGTTAATTTATAATTATTAACTACTGTAAAAATATTTATATTTATTTATTTTATTAGTTAAAAAAGAATAAATGTCTAAAAGAGTGAGTTTTTTTTATAGAATATTTTAAATAAAGTTTATACCTAAATCCGAAAATAACTTTTGTTGTGATTTATAAATATTATAATTTAGAGTTGTATATACTTTGAAATTAGTATACGATTGGTAATGTACCTAGATATTTTTAATGAATAAAAGTACCTTAACTATAGACAAATAAGTAAATGAAAAAAAATATTTAATATACTATTACACATTGTAAATATATGTAAATATTTCTAATAAAAAAAAAAAAAAAAAACATTAGTAAATGATAATTTATTATAATGTTTTAAAAAATTATTTTTTATTACCTATGCCATTGAATAATTTATCTTTTTTAAATTACAATAAAAAAAATATTTCAATAAAAGTAATTTAATTTTGAATGTATAATGCATATAGAAATTTTGCAATTTAACAAACTATTATAGTTATAATATTATAAGTCTTGTATATTAATCACTTTGTAAAATACATTCAAAACCAACTTTATTTTAGATCAAGCCTAGTTTTAAATAGTTATTTTGCTAATACGTAATTCTATGACTATTCGCTTTGATCCGATAATAGTAAATTGGTAACTAATCCTGTTTTCCAATTGCAATTCTAAATCACATCGAAATGTAATTCCATTGTTTAGTTATCTGGATACCAATATTTAACAAGAATAAATATTTTTTTATTCTCCTCTAATGTAATATATATATATATATAATATTTGAGTTCAAAAAGAAAAAAAAGATGTACAATTATAGGTATAAATTTATTAATAATTTATTGTATACGAAAAAAAAGGTTCCGAGTGAAAGTATGTCAACTTATAATACTTATATTACTAAGTTTATTTTATGATATATTTAAATTGTTATAATAGTAATTTATTTTGTTAAAATTAGTAATACAATCGATCGAGCTCATTAAAAATATATTAATAATAAATAAAACTCTTCTTAGTAGTTGAATATTTAAATATGTCCCTAAGTTTATCCATTGTTAATATATATATATACATACATAATTTAATAGTCTATGGTGGGTTTTATTTTATTGATTGCCAGGTGTTATATAAAGAGACCAACAATTATACCCAATTAGGTATAATGAGAAAAAAAATCTGTTAATCATTTTATCTAAAGCTGAAGAAAGGTAGGCCTTCCGTTTTGAAATTAGGCTACTGTCATATCTCAAATTTTCTCATTTTATTTTTTCATAGATAATAATATATAATCGTGAAGTAATATTATGCTTGGCCATATTATTCATTACTTAATATTATATTATGTGCCATTAAATACATTAAATATTTATGTAGCTAATTGTACACGATAAAAACTATTATTTTTTTCTCATTATTAGTTTCATCCTACTATTTAATTTTGAACTATTTCAATATTACAATTTAAAATTATGTTCAAAATTAAGCAATTTTTTTAGTGTTATTTTCATTAATTGTTTCAACCTTATTACCAAAAATGCAATTAATGTTATTTGTTAAGTGCTTCAAAACAATAATAGAGATACTATGTTTACAAAAATAATGGCACATGAAGTAATGCGTGACATAATTCGGTGCCAAATATTATATAAAAATGAAAAGAATCTTTATGAAGTGCTTTATAATATTTTCTCATATAAATATCAAAATATGTGTTACACGTACACATATGGTGCGACGCGACATCATAATTCAAAAGCAGAACGTTAATAATTATTATTTTAATAATTGATACTGACGGTTTTATATACTAATGTATGTATGAGAGATAACTGACCGTCGTCAACATTATTATTCTTACGGCATGGTTTACTATGAAATGACCGTCTGGCTGGTTTTAAAAATAAAATTGTCGTGTATGAGCCAAAAAATCGAACGAAAAAAGTAAAACAAAATAAATATAAGACGAAAAAATCAAAGAAAATAAATTGCGTCTGACCACAGAATCCGGCGGGACCTATATTATAATAGCTACAATGGCATGTGTTTTTGAACATTCATAATATTATGTTTTACATACATGTTGTGTAATAATCATAAATTATGGACTGTCTGGTCTGTCAATTTCTTGGAGATAATTATAATCTTATACTATTATTACTATTTTATTTTTAATAATTAAAAGAGAAGATGGTTTTCTTCTATTCCGACGTGCTGAATGTACCTGTACGCAAGTTTGTCTTTTTCTACCCATCTATAAACACTATTATATTAATTTTAGCACACATGGTTTTAGATGATTTTAAGGCTTCTTCAAAATTATGACTACAAGCTTGTTATGTATATACTTATGCACAGCCATAAATACTATACAGGTGCTTGAAAGTGATTTTATTTGTTTTTATAAACAAATTCAAGTTGTGAAAGGTTCTAGGAAAACTACGTGCAACAATAATCCTGAGTTTTAGACCAATATAATTATATTATGTTATAAATAAACTATTTTTACTGCTGACGATCTGAAGTTCGTTGTGTCAATTATTTATCATAAACATTACGTTTTATAAAAAATTTTTTCATTCATTAAATATTATTTGTTGTTGTTATATTAAAATTCCTAAAATATCTTGAATTATTAAAAATTATATGTGAGCTTTGAGTAATCACATTTTATTTTTCATATATATATATATATTAGTATTTGTATTTTTTAAGTATTTATAAGTATGTACGGTGATATTACAAACTTAAAACGGTTATAATCCAAATTAATATAATAATATTTTAAATTGTACACAAATTCTAATTACAATTAAGTATTTGCAGAAATTTTATTTTTTAGTCATGAAATACTGACGTATACCTATCTCAATGTTTCAGGTAAATGTAAATCTAGATATTATCGTACCACCATTACTACAGTGTTATTAAATTTTAGTATTTTAGACTATGAGAAACTATTTTTTGTATTTTATATAGTTATTTTGTATATTATAGATTAATTTCGTATATTATATACTCTAATTCAAAATGTCATTGTCACAAAAAAAAAAAAATAAATATATTTTACACATTTCTAATAAAAAATATTTCGATACAGAATGATGGTATTTTGCAGAGATATCGGTACTTTAGGGATAATGAATTTGGTATTCATCTGTTTTCTTGAATATTAACTGTTTGCAATTAGATGATATCAAAGTAATCTAAAATACCTAATTATAACAAATTAAATGATTAAATAGTTTATTTGAAATACACTGCATCTTATATACATATTTTTAAATAATTTAAAACTGTATACGATAATGAAATGAAATATATATATATAATATATTTTATAGGGCATTACATTATATGCATTATTATCTAATGTTATAATTTATTACTAGTCTAGATATCTGAACATGTAGTATAGATGCTACATGATCACCCAACCAAGATCTGCCCACATTTCAGCTTAATAGCACAAAACGCATTTTATTAACCTGTTGTAGTAACGTCAGCGGGTTAGCAGTAGGTACACATTATTATTATTTTTATCAGCTTTGGATTTTTAATATATTATTTTCATAACCATTATATAACATTCGACATAAACAAATTAAATGAAAGTACCAATAGGTTAAGTCTTAAAGAATATTTTTGATATTACGAAAAAAAAAAAAAAAACATTTAAACTGTAAATAATATTACGCATAATAATACGGCATACAACATTGAATTATAAATCAATAAATCGTAAAAATAAATAAAAATGTGTAAGATGCTGGAATTTGAAAGTAGTATGTAACTAGTATTTTATAATATACAAGTGAGTACTAGAATAAACATGCAACGCACCATTCAATGTATTGTTGCATAATAGATAAATAATAGCTACTATTGCTAATAGACAGTAGTGGACCAAGTTAGCAGAATCAGATAAACGCAAATCAATAATAGAAACAGTCAATAAATAATATAACAATTAACAAATAATCGTGCAAGTATTTAATAATTTATAACAATGTTTATTTTGACATTTTAATCTCTGGTTTTAGACCAAAAGTGGATCACTCGATCAGCTAATAAATTCCATACAGTGGTTTGTTTTACTGCTTTGTGATGAATGTTTATTATATTAATATCTGTATGGAGTTTTGGATAAGTTTTAATAATCAAATGAGTACAGTTTCAATAAGATACGAGTTACGAGCAATTATTTATTGTCTATTGACTATTCACACGAATGGTAATAATGATTTCTTGAAAAACATAATATAGACACATGATATTATAATATAATTAATATAGTTTTTCTTTGTATACCCTCGTATTTGTATCAAAATAATATGCTATTTACATAATATACGTACCTATTGCAATAATGCATAAATGATAATTAATATACAAATCATAAAAGAAAAATACCTCTTTGAATGTATTATGAAAACATTAAAACCATAGTATTGTGTTTCCGAGTGGGGTAAAAGACATAGTGTTCAATTGATCTTTTCATTACGGTAATAGTAAAAATATATTCTATACGAATATGCAGCATAGGGTGAAATTCTATTGATTCTCATTTTTCCTCGAATGAATACTACTTGGGCACTATAAAAATTAAAATTTTAAATCAGAAATCATTTTAAACATGATAGACACTGATGTTATAGTTGAGCAAAACTAGGTAGTTATTTGTATACAAATTTTCAAATGTACTTTTTCATTTTATCTTCATGGTGAACACATTTTACTGCTGTCAAAAGCTTATATACTGTGTAAAAAGTGTCTTTCTGAATTTAAAATAAAATTTTGAATGTACTTAAATATATATAGATATATTATTTAAGAAGAAACTAGCAAGGACATTCATATTACACAAGATCTGACCAACTTTTGGTAAAATAAGTCACGTTTAGAATTTATATATGTTTTGTACCTATTTATCTAAATAAGTATTTAAAGTTCAATACATTTATATAAATATTAATTGTTATTATACTTGGTTCATATGATTTACAATATTAATTTTATGTATTTTACGTTTACTTTAATATTGTTACATAATACAAGTAAACATTCAGATAATAGTTTTTAAAAATATAATATTATTTCTTTAATTTTTAACAAATAAAATATAAACAGTGACATGGATATATTTTAGTTTTTTACATAATATTTATAACATCTTGAAATGTTATAAAAATAAATATATGAAAAAATTATTAAAAAATTATTTTTAATAAATGGAACTACCTTAAGTAATTGAATTCATTGTAACATTTTTCAAAGATCGTGGCCATCGTTTAAAGAAGTTATAGGAATGTTTAATTGTTAATTTCATAGCTTTTTTGATAAACTTTAATAAACATCACTTTATAACTTATAAACTTGTGAGTTATAGTTAGTAATAAAACTAAACTACAAATTCAATATAAACAGTAATACATAAGTCTTACAAATTAATAAAATAAACAATTACAATTATTTAGATTGAAATTCATTGAATAATTTAGTTAAATAAATAAATTATAAAATTGTTTACAAATAATTAGAGCTTTAAGTATCTCTTCTTTAGTTTGTTTTTAATGACAAATTCTTATATTTACTAAAGCAAAAGTAATTTAAAAATATTCAAATGCTATTGTTAAGCTTAAATATAGATAGTGCGTTATATTGATAACCTATATTTTAAATAAAGTAATAAATATCTTTAAAAAGCTCTTCAATTTATTATCTTTTGTAATGTCATTTATTTATAAATAGTTGAATGCTGTTTTTTTTTTAAAAAAACATTATAGAAAATATTGTGAATTTAATTTTGAAATACAGAATTGAACAAATATTGTGTATATAAGTCTTGTAATAATTATATATATGATTTTGCAAAATGCCATAAGAAAAATTTCTAAACTCACTATTAAATTGTGTCTTTAAACTGTGATTTATTGAATAAAAATTATATTGTATTTATTATCATATTTTTTTTTTCATACCTAATATAACTGAAACATGTTGTTTTTATTCAAAAATTAAATAAAAACTAAAAACATAATAAAAACGCTTTTAGCTAAATATGAATAGTTTGAATATTTAACAAAAAATATAAGAATCTTTTTGTATTAATATTGTATTTTTCATAAATATTAGTATTAATATAATTGGATCAATTTCAGTTCAACCAATCCTTGGTCTCTCTGTAAACACTTCTCCTGAAGACAAGAAACAATAATTAATTTACCGTTTCAACACTCACACATTGATACCTTATGTCAAGGGAGAATCTACCGTCAGCACAATGTGAGGAGTACAACAAATATTTGTTAACCGAATACCGTATTTTTCAACCAGAATCCAAACTGTTTCCTTTGCCCCTCCGAGTAATTCCAATTATTCAAATATCTCAAACTTTCTAATTTATATACTATAAAATATAAAATTAATTAAATAGATTTTTTTTTTTATCTCAAATGGACATTGTAATGTATTTGAAAAAAAACGAAAAGGTTATGGTGACGGGTGAAAACGACTTAATAAAAACAATTTAAATTTAAGAAATAATTTACTAATATTTAAATATTTTCGCGGATTCCGCGTAATTGAATCAGCAAGTTATTATATCATTAATAATATTATATTTTAATACCGCATAATTATGTATTATAATATATTATTGGGTTATCAAAAACCCAAAACAGTTTGTTTGTGGTATTGGTTTATTTCTACTTTCAGTACTCGCTTTAAATGTATTACTAGTTATGATTACAACGATAAATAACCCGAGTTATTTGTAACTGTAAGTGATGGATAGCAAGAGAGATGCAATGAAATTCGATATTCTATCGATGTAATATTATTGAGTTCCTATAACTTTAGTAAAAATATCAAAATATCAAATATCATTGGTCCCATAATTTAAGATGATTGAAAAGAAAACAACGTAACGTAGACGTTATATATGTTTGTAGTCTGTGTGTGGCATATATTTTGTAACCGTGGTTCTCGCCGGGATAAAAAAAAAATGAGTGTATTTTTGTTTACACGATACGAAACAATAGTAGAAAAATCCGTCGTAAGCTGTTTTTCGATAACTCCCACGAACAATTTTTCGCCTATACACGTTGTTTTTGTTGTTTGTGGACGCTATACTGCTGGAGACAATGCCTGTTGAATTTGTACGGATAGTAACCAAATGAAAATAAAAATACTTAGAAAAATATAATTTTTTTTTTTTTTTTAATTACACAATATGTAGGTAAATAAAATACAGTAACATTAAATGTGAACAATTATTTGAATTTTACCTGTTATTTTTAGCATTATTGCAGAATATTAAATTACGATTGTTTTATTTTTGCATCAAACACTAATATTTATACTTTGCAAAGCCATTATTGTTTTAACTATTTGCTTATTATTTTTATTATGTATAAGTTACTTTACATAACTAAATAAAATCTCTAGAATTCCTTCAAAAAATAACACATGATAAATATATTACTATTATAAATAATTTAAATATTATTGCTTCAAATAATTATTAACTGACAAATTAACTTGACAAATGAGTAATATATTATCTTTTTATAAACATTTTATTCTGAAAATTGTATGGACGTACTCGTAATTATAAATTAGTATTGAATATTAATAGTTAATATGATTTTGAGTTTATTTTAAATTAAAGTATATGACATTTGTGTTCAAATTTTCCAATATAAATGTTTTTTTTTTCAATAAAAACTTAATTTTTAGAAATATTAATTTTATCTTGCAGGATCAGTGTAATCAAATATATTTTTTTAATTGATTGTAAACATTGTTGTACAGATTATATATGTTTTGATATTTAAAAATGTCAAACTTTTAAATATTATTAGGTATACAATTAAAAACATTATTTAGTATAATTATTATACTCCAACACAACCGAATAAATATAGATTAGTAGCCCTTTAAAAATTACTTAATAACTTATAACTTATAAGACTATGTAGGTCACGTTACATTTTTTAAGGACAATTTATTTATTAATATGAAGGGAATTAATATGCAAATAACAATAATTAAGTTGTATTTTTCATGATGTCTCATCACATACAGGTTATATTATTATACAAATAATATTCTTACTTTCAAGTTTGATTGAAGTTTGTTTCACTTTAGTATTAAATGTATAACTATATATTGATTTTAATCAATTAAAATTTGATATATTTTACGGCTATAAGACGGAGAAAACACACGTGAGTGAGGCGTTGAGGCGTATTCTGTACATTATTTTCTTTTAACAAAACAATCAATTATTGACTTTATAATATCAACTGCTGTATTAATGTTAAGTGGTGGTTATATTCACATACAGTGGGCATAGTATTTTTCTAGTAAGTCGAGCAAAACTTTATCGTACTATGGTTTATAATAAGGTGTTTATAATTTATATCTAAACTTTATATTAAGATACTTTACTTACACGATAATTGTTTACTAATCTCGCTTACACATTATATCGTTCGAGTATAATATATATTATTACTATTATTAAATGTAATTGGATAGTGAATTCATTGTTATATGAATGTTAGGTATGATGATTTAAAGGTTTTTATTCAAACACTAATTTCATTATTTTATGACACTGTGTGAAGGAGAAGACATATGTGACGTGTACATCGTACGCCGCCTGCCAGTTATGTTTTATTGAAGAAAACATTTATTTTTTTTTTTTTCATTAAAACGTATTTGTGAGGTTCTTATGACCTATATTATTTACTAACAACACTATCCGACGGCTAAAATGTAATAATTTATACATAAATAACGATTGTCGACAGGGCACGCTGACAGACGTTAGATCGTAAAATCTAAATCTTAATTTCAATCAGTCACTTTTGATTTCATAATACAATAATACGTAGTTTATCTTATAATTATTATACACCTAAAAAACTTAACCGCTAACTACTGTCGCTTACATAAATATAAACAGATGTATTATTAGTTATTGTTTCTAGGTACGATAGAGCATTTTGAAAATAATTTGAATTAATTTTACTATAGAAGATTATATTTTACCATATTTTATTAAATTACAAATACAATTTAAGTTGTCATTGTGTGTTTTCCATAGATGTACTGATATAACTATGAGTGTAATTATTGTAATATAGTATTTGATTAATTATATTGCAATGATTATAATCAGTTTTATTATTTAACAATCTGTACTTTGTAGTGCGTTTTATATTTATATAACAATAATTATATTATATTGTAGTATTAGGTAATAAATACTTTTGTATTTGCATACAAAGTCAGTCTTACGTTATTTAAGAGTTAAGACAACTAAACAAACTACTTGAAATACTTATTATATTTTAAGTACTATTATACATTAAGTATTTTAAACCAATAATTGCTATTAAACAAAAACAGAGCAATATAAACGGATATTATATTATACTTTAGTATAACCTTTTTTATGGTGTATATTTTCAATAATTCAATAATACAATATAATATATAAGTGTTCATAATATGGTTAAGAATTATTATTATTAATAATTTTGCATAATGTATATTTCTTAATGAATTTATTTATTTGTATTTGTTTAATTAGAACTGAACTGAAAATTATAAATTCCTTGGAAGACAAAATTTGTCAACAATTTATTAACCTGGTTTGCCTACATCCGTATTTTTGTGTTTCCTGGTTAAATACCTAAATAAGGTAAGTTGAAATATGACGAAAATTGTCTGAAAATCAAATGGTATCCTTTCAAGTCTTGAACAGTCTTAAATAATTAAATTATATTATACAAATAATATATTCGTAAAAGTCATGTGTTATACAAACTTAGTTGACTAATATTATCAGAAATACGTATAAAAATATAATATCATAAAACTACAAATTAATACAAAACTTTTTGTTTAAATTCCTTTCAGATAATTTTAAAACGAATTATTATTATTTATTTATTAAATAAGCTTAAGAAATATTAAATTTATATCATTTATAAATATAGGTAGGTACTACGTGTGTTGTACTTATAGTTAATTAAAAAACTATTTTAAGCATTAGATTTCAACAATTAGCTACAAAGTTAATTTTTACTTATCTATTACATTCATTTGATTTTTTATTTACAGTTGCATAATCATTCATCCTTATAGAATTTTTTATTAAATACACCACTAATATTATGCCCATAAAACGCTATTTAAAACTTTTATTTTCATTAGCTGTTTTTAAATATAATGAATGAATTTGATAATATACCTTTAGTAAAATAATTTTTAATTTTTATAACAGACAGCGGCGTAGTCTATGAATTTATAACGGTTGGTTGGAGAAATTTAGTAGCTAATGCTATAAATCTTTGTTAAAAGCAAGTGATACCATTTATTTTAAAAATATTTACATATATTACATTATATTTTGTGCACTATTATTAGGTTTGTCATTTGTTAATAATATTAACAAAGCGCGGTGTAGTATACAATTATTATTTATTTATTAATATTAATATATTATCATACGCAATTTAGAATTATAGTGTACAATATTATACAAATAGTTTATCAATTATATATATATATATATATATATATATGTATGTATAAAAAACGGTTCAAACACTAGCTACTCACTCATTCAAATAGCTATGACAAATGACTTCTGTACCTAACCTTCATTTATAGTTCCGAATGAGACCTGTTTACATGCCATATTATTTAAGCTGTACGCTGTTCAAAATATATTTATGATAATAATTTTAATTAATCTAAACATAAAAAAAACATCATAAGGTAGAAAAAAGGTAAGTCGTATTACCTCAAACTTTGAAGTTTTGAATTCTTTAGTAATATCATTGATTAAATATTTAATAAATGGTTATATTCCTTAAACTACTATTTTCCAAACTACGTTTGTATTACAGTACTTTAGATAAAAATAATTTAATCAAGTTATTCGATATCGCCTTACATTCCCTGTAGGTTGTTATTCTTAATTACTGAAACATTGAATTATTGAACTGATAATCATCATCATTAATAATGCACAATCCTTATATATATATATTAAATAACAGTACTTTTCTATGTATTAAGTTTCTAACTACACTATTGAACTTTTTAACGATTATTTTTCACAGAGCTGTTCCAAACACTTCTCCAAGTGTCTCCATTTAGCTCATTTTTTCAATTTCTGTCTGCGGGGAGAAGGAGAGGGGATGTATTGTATTTAAGTTTTTCAATTTTTTGGCGAGTCATTTGAGAATAATTTTATGTTTTTTTTTCACAGAGTTGTTGTAAAAAAATGTCTGAGTGTTACATTCAAAATTGTATTGTTACTTAAGAAAATGAAAAACCTGTTGCTGATAATGTTTAAGAAACTACATTTCATCCAATATTCGTGCCTGTATTATATAGGTATTTAATTATATAAATAATTAAATTTTAATTAATAATTGCGCACAGGCAAAACCGTGTAATTCAGCTAATATAATAAAATATACTAGCCTGCTAGATTATATATATATATTAGTATAATATGAAATATAGGTTATTATTATAGTATACATATGTAATAATAATAATAATAAAAAAAAAATAACACTAATTTAACTTTGTGGTGATTTTCATAAATAATTACACTAATAAATATAGTTAGGATTATAAATACTTCTCAAAAATAATAAATAAAAGATGCATCTGAGTAACAGGTTAAATTAATTTACTGTTACATAAAAGTTAAATAAGTAGTATTAATAAATCGTGTGTGTTTTTCTAAAATACTGTCATATGTCATATTAATAAGTGTTTAGTAATATTTAAATGTAACACAAAATAAGTTTAAATCAAAACCCTTTGTTTATTATAAATAATAACTTAGTAAGTATACCTAATTATTTAAATTGGTTATATTTGTATAATTTTGAATATTCATTTCATAATAATGAACCAATGAATAGTAATGACTGATAACCCAATTTATGATGTATAAAAAAACGACAAAAATATATATTGCATTAGTCATTGACTATAATATACAAATTTAAATTTAATTTAAATTGTAAAAAAATAAATTAAGAAATTGTTATCTGATTAAATTACCAACCACAATAAGGTAAAAATGTACAATACAAGTTAAACTTCATATTGTACATCAATATCAATATGTGTTTTTCATTAAATTTTGTTGAAAAGTGTTGTTATACTATCTGCCAACATTGAACATTTAATACACGGATCCTTATTTCAAGTTGACGTTTCGATAAAACTGTTAGTACATTTAAAATAAAACAATTTAGTTTGTTGATTTGATTTTGTCAAAAATTAGTTTAACCTACCGGCTATCGTATAACTAGTAGTTAAGTAAATTACGAATAGCAATATATTATAATTGTAATAAAATATTCTTAATAATATAATATGTCTACCATTCGTCCATCTTTGCTCAGAATCGTTTTTAATTGTAATAATGTGTACAATGATTTATCGTTTCATTCAAATTTAACACATCTATTACAGTCACCGAGATTTAATTACAAAGGTTCTATTTAAAATATTCTTGCCAACCATTATACAGAAGAGTGACTTTTTTTTTATTACCTACGATACTAAAAAATCTAGAAATATGTTTACACATCCATTTCATATTTCTCTACATCAATTTAGAGGTATTATTTTAGTATACTATCTATGCAGGTATGCTATTGAACGGAAAAGATTTTGATTTATTGTTCAATGTTAGTAGGTAGATATTTATTAACCGTTAAAGTTTTATGGCATTTTTTATAATTCTATTGTAGTGTAATTGTCACTTACAAATCGTACGTGAAAGCCGCTTATATTTTTAAATGTTGCCCTTATGCCTACACAAATCAACGTTGAACAATGAAAATCCTTAAGAATGTGTACTGGTATCTCAGGTCTAAATATGTCATTATCAATTAATTTGAAAAAAAAATTGAAGTAATATAAAATATAATAAAATAAATAATATTAAATAATTTAAATTTGTTATTATGCCACCTAATATAGACATTAGATAATATAATAGATATACGCTAATTAATCATATTAAACACATACACTCACAATATAGTTGTATTGTAAATAATTATTAGATATTTTGAACTATTGATATGTATAATTGTAATATATAAATAGTACGATTATAATCTATATTTTTCTAATATTTATTTAATCTAACCGAAAAAATTTAGCAGAAAATTCTTAGTTGATAAGTTCACGAAATAATGTTAAATTTATCAGGTATGGAAGATAAAACATAGGAGAAGAGGTCAGAAAGAAATGAGATATTATGTTTGTAAACGCATGTCAAGGACTGGAGCATAATCACGAGAGCACAGGGATTTTAAAAAATAGCTTTTAAAATTACAGAATCATATATTATATTATTACCTACATATTTATAATAAATATATTATAGAATGTTAGGGTATAAAAATGGTAAAAGTATCTACTAATTTGACAAGTTGTTTAAGAAGAAGAATTAGTTATAAATTTATAATATTATCTATCAAAGAACTTTTTAATAAATATGTTCAAAACGTTTAATTTTAATTTTGATTGTTAGTTTAATTTTATTTTTGATTATTGACCATAGTCAGAACAATTCTTAATAATAATAAATTAATTCAGGTTTAATAATACAATTAATTTAACTCGTACAGTTAATACATTTTTAGTATATTTTACAAGAGAATTTATTATCAAAGTTGAAATCAATTAAACACTAAAACATCATAAACTCAAATTCAACTTTCAAATTTTGCAAATCTTCAAACATTAATACTAATTAATGTTAAATCATCTACGCGATATATATTATATGTATAGTGTTTAGTAAAATCTTTATTTTAAAATTTAGTTGATAAAAAAAAGTACAATATTATTGGTAAATATAAGGTGTCGGGTGAGCGATGGCTACGACCCGATTTCAAAATATTGATTAATGAGACCGTGAATGGTGTTACGACCAGCCTTCGAGTGTCTTGAATATCCCTAACCGTCTTCTAACCTCTTGTACCGCACTCGCTTATGTAATATGATCGATTCATAAAAGTGGTGGTCATGATGGTGGTAGAAATTCCGTTGACACGATGGGCCTCATATTAGGTTTAAGTGCTCTTGTCGATTCGTATCCATATCCGTGGACTATGAGTTTCGACTTTTCTAAGAAGTGAGTGATATGTGAACATACTTAAATGATTAAATTAAATAATACAACGTTCACGATATTCGTCCTGACCTCCACACGTTTGAATTATTAATTATACGGAAAACGTGTCACCACACCGTATAATATTTGTTATATGAATTGTATACATATTCATCATAGCTGGGCTCGAAACAATATCGATAACTTCAACGAATTTTAAATGTGTTTGTTAGATTTCGACTTTGAGATTGGTGTAAAAACTTAGTAAATAAGTTTGACTATGTAGCTGTTTCCGTTTGTCTATATTCTATAATATGCTAGAAAGTGTTATAAACAGCTTGTTGGATTATATAGATTATGCATTCGGTTTGATCTTCTATAGACTATATTTTTATAAGATAACCCATCTTATTTTCTATTTAATTTTTTTTTTTTTTTTTATATATTATTTGTCGGTTTTATTTCTTTATTTTGGTTTTTTCTTTTCTATTTTTCTATTTATTTTATTTTTTCGTTTCAATTTTCACATTCATAAATTTTAGAATATCTTTATAAGTACAGCGTTTTAAGTTTATTTCTCTTTGTTCATCCTCTCATTTATCAAATTGACCATTTTATCATTCCCTTCATTTTTACTGAGCCTCGGTATCTAAGATATACTATAATTTCATTTTCGTGTATATTCGATGTTATATTTGGTTTTAGACTGTTTTACTTTCAGAGTTAACTAAACTTTCTATAGAATTTAATTCGTCAGTAAAAATAACATTTTTTTTTATATATTTTATTACAAGTATAATATATTGTTAAAATTTCGGCGGTGGATATGCTCCATTTATTGTTCACTTTTTGAGTTAATTGAAAATTAAATGTAATAATTGCTATTCTAGTTCCTTTTTTTGGTTTTTTACGTATAAGTTTAAATATGTCTAATTAAGAAGTTCTTCGGTTGTTTTATGAAATGACATCATCTAATTTTTTATAGAAATAAACACAATTTTTGCTCAAAATCGTTGTTTAAATCATTAATCATTGAATTAGAGTGTAAAGAATCTATTGCAGTTATTTACACAATGACAAGGTACCTGCTACTTTTTTCAGCAAAGAGACTTTCTAATTTTCGTTGTTTATATACAATTATTTATCATTGAACTCAATTATTCAACTATTCAACTAATCCATTACAGTGATTTATTGAATTAAGAGGTATGTATGAACACTTGAAACCTTTTATACATCAGAGCGAGTTCGCCGGTTTTTTTTTTTTGTAATCATATCTGCAGAGAAGGTGTACATACCGATACAATAATACATTTATAGTGAGTGTTTTATGAAATGTATTCATACATTTTAAATAAATAATCTATTTTTGATATTAAAAAGCACAATTTAAATTTATTTTCATAAATTTAAAAAATATATATTTTACTATAAAATCTATCATAGGTAAACATTATCGCTAGTAAATAATCGTATAATACGATAAAATATGAATAATTTATTTCGAGAAATATTATAATCTCTCAATATTTGTGTGTAAAAATGTGTTTCAGCGGGAAATCAAATTTATGGCGTTACGTATATTGCGAATCACACAGCCCCTATTTTTTGTAAATCTTGCAGCTACACACGTTACCTTTTTTTTAGCATATCTAGATAAACATATTTTAAGGGTTTTAACTAGTCAACGTAAACTTTTTTCGTCTATTTGTCATTTGTTACTGCACAAAAAATAGGGACTGAAATCACATATACGATATACGTTTTTCGATGTAGGTACAGCATATAACACTGTAACGTATTCGTTAAGTAAATACGTATATACGCATAAAACATTTATAATGTATATATAAAATGTGTACTTTACACATTTATATTTCAGATACCCATTCATTTTTTAAATGAATTAAAAATTTAATCTGCGAGGACCATATTATTGTGTTTTAATATAACATACGAGAATGCGAGACATTGGCTTGTTCTTGCGCATAGTGTTTTTACATTCGTAGTTGACTAGTATACATGAAGTAATTAAAAAAATAAAACGGGAAAACTTAACTGCTGTATATTAGGATAAAAGTGTACATATATATATATATATCTTTATAGCATTGCAATGGATGTACTAAATTGAGTTCAACGATAGATCATCGTGTACGAGAAAACCATTCTGAACGAGAGATGCGTGCATCAGCGTGCGTTTCTTAAGATAAGTTGATGTCATATTATATTTATACCATTATCAGAATTTATGGTAGATTTAACTAAGTTTTGTCGAAAATATTGCAAATTTCTGAGAAAAAAAATGGCGAACACGTATTTTTCTAAATATTATTGTAATGATATTTCAAATATCTATAAAAAGCTGAGAAAAGGTAATAATATTTTTAAAACTATACTAGGTATAGAAAATGGTGATTTATAAATGATATAACCATCGGGTGAACGATTTGGAAGCGGTCATTTGTTCAGGATTACAAAAAAAAAACTTAATTAATCGGTTATGTTGAAAACTCGTGTTGTGAAAATGTTCATGTTTTTCCAATTACTATTCTAATTATTTGGGAATAGTAGTACTACGAATTTCCCAAACTTATCCCTTCAGAGTAATGCTTCAATAATTTTTTGCCGAAAACCACCCTCTACGGTGAATATTGAAGCATACGTTCCGATCTAAATTTATCGACGATTTATTTGTTTATGCATTTGCAGGTTGTTAATCGATACGAAATATGTATAGTGCACAATCGTGTACGAGGCAACGCATAGTCGCTGCCGCCATAATGTAAGGTCGTCCAAGTCGTTCGGCCGTGGTCAGCGGAGCATCACGTCGCACACCACAGAAAGCGATTATAAGCTATTATTTTAGTGACTTCCGTTTATTATACGTATAATGGTATAATACAACATAGCGGGAAGATGCGATTGCGAGTTCGCGCGCACAGGTAAACGAGCGCTGTGTATGTGCACGCGAAATGCGTACGTACACATACGTTACGCATACCCATACGCGATCGTTAATCGGCTACGTCGCACGCACCGGGCGATGCGTATACGACTGCGACGGGGCGGGGGGCGATGTATTTAAAAAAAAAAAAAAAAAAATCCAACGCGTAAACTCGCGCATCGTTGGCGGCGACGATGGGGTGAAAATATATAAAAGATAAACGTAAAATAATCATAACGCAAACCGCCACCCCCGTCGGACGCATATACATATATATATATATATACGCATATACTTTGCTTGTACATAACATAATATGCGTGCGCGCGCAACGGCCGCGCCGCGGTAGGCGGGGCGGACGTTGTGCGCACTCTCCGGGTCTGGACAAAAGGGCACGCTGCCTCTGCCCGGCGGTACGTGCGCAAAAATCCGCTACCCTAATCCGTACGACCGACCGACCGCCCTCGCCCGCGTACATGTTATACATCATATATACCTATACACACGTTCGAGGTGTGCGTGCGCGTGAATGTACGCCCCCGCCCCGATGACCATACAGTATACGCACGTATATAATATATATATGTATGTGTGCGCGCCGAGGCGGTGGCTCGATCGCAGCGCGCACGGAGAAGGGTTTTATCAACAACCAAAATGGCACTACAATACATAATGGCTAATGCCAAACTTTACACCCCGCGCGAGCACCCTCCCACCCCACAAAGTATATATACATATATACCGTATATATGTGACCTCTCGTCTGTACACGCACACACACGCACACGCATGATACGTATATATCGCTGGCACGCGGTGTGTGTGTGTGTGTTTGTGTGTAGGGAAAACGCGCGTGGAGATCGAAAAAGGGAGGAAATTATACGTACGGGGTAAACGAAATGCGCGTCGCACAAAGTACCTCCGCCGTTATTCGCGTATACATATACGTATATATATATATGTACATACGCATACACAAACACGAGCACACGCGCATACACATTCATGTATGGAATTGCAGCTACCCATATCTGAATAATTTGATTGAATGATGAGTTTCGGGTCCTCTGGGTGTTGTTTATTGTGAAGGGCCCCGGCCGGACCCGGTCGTTAGAAATATGTGTTCGTGGCGGACACGACGAGAGTGAGGGGAAATTGGCTTCGGCGAAAAATATCGCCAAAACTATATTAATATACGCGCGCGTGTATGTATAGGCACAAGCGCGCTGTTCTAATAATAATTAATAATATTTACCGCCCCTCTCCTCCGTCCACCGCCAAAACAATTAGAATTTCTCGATAATATAATATTGTAGTTTTCCCTACGTCGCCCGCGCGCACACGCGATACGCGTATATATTATGAACGTAATGAGCAAAAATACGCTATAAAACGCACGGGCGTCGGCCGATATTTGCAACTGCTGCGTGTTTTGTTATCTTTATATTAATCGTGATCACGGGGCACCACGGGCTATGTAGATGAGCCACGGGGTGAAGTTGTAGAGGCATCGCAGCCAAATTAAACAATATTATTACAGTGATATGATATTTTAATATATTTTATCGACTGCAGCACGATGCCAGTTGTAGGTAAATGCCATATTACTGTTATATTGTTTTAATAATGATTCTACAGTTTACCATTTTTTTTTTTTTTTTTTATATACTTCCGACGGTATTTGAAAATGTATTATGATGAAATAATGTGCACTTTAAAGAGTTCACTATACAAGCCTTCAACAAAAATAAAAGGTAAAAATACTCTAAAAAAATAGCCGTGTGGAGGTAATAATTAGGGCTCGGAAGTTGATGACCTTAAAAACATTAAAAAAATGGCCTAAGAAGAATGCAAATATGACATAAAAATGACCTAAATAAAATGTAAATCAATAAAAATATATTTTTTTTAAAATTGTATTTTATTTTACTATAAAATTCTATATACATTTATCAAAGCTTATAAATTACTCAAAATATGACATAAAAATTGTAAAAAATGTTTGGCATTTCGAAAATATTACAAAAAAAACAATAAAATTTAGGTATAATAATATTCACTACAACACGACAGCAACGACTGTAATCGGTAAGATAAAATCGGATAGGTACTAATATTAGTCAATGGTAATTTTAAAGTTCTAAGTAAGTTATCCGCATAATGATAAGAAGTGAACTAATGTAAAATCAGTAAAAATCACTAAAAATGTGGGAAAATGACCTAAAAATGTCAAAAAATGCAAAATAAAAATTAGTTGTTCAGATTCGTATGCTAATAAAACACATCTGTGGTCAGGAGAGCATCATCTAAAAAGTTCCAAAAAAAAAAAAAAACATAAACTTCCGAGCCCTATAATATTACTAATAATGTATTAAAAATTATAATATACCTGTCCTATACTTTTGGACTTATAACCCGTTTATATTAAATTTAATGCAGCTTAAATTAATTTCAAACAATAGATATTATGCAAATACGATATATTATTTTAATATAATATTATTAAACAAGGGTTAACAATCAATAAAATTTCGTTGTACCTATGTATATTAGATTCATATTCCATAATTTCATAATATTAATTTAAAATAATATCAGTTGTGGTCCTTATTTATTTACGAGATAAAATTATGCAAGTAACATAATTAAGTATTTATAATGCTATTTTAACTCGTGAGTGATTAATTAATTAATTAATTAATTATACTTTCATAATAGGTACCTATTTTTTTTTTTGCTGAGCCTGTAAGGGCTGTAAGCGTATTAAAATATTCTAATTTAAAATGTTTTTCAATTTATTCATGAAACTAAACTTTTTTACACAAAAAAACGTGAAATACAATTAACAAAGGTGCCTATAATAAATTAATATTATCTGTAATGGACATGTCAAAAGCAACTGGCTAAATTATTATATAATACAGAAAATACATCACAATCGATACATTTTAAAACCAAGACAAATATGTATTTGTTCGTTAATAATTATAATATATCAATTATTGTTTCTAATTTATATGTACGTATCGAACGCAAACATATTATATGATATGTATAAATAACTATAATTTATTTTGAAAATTCCCTAGTCAAACGTGAAATAATATTAATATACATGTATGTTGCTGTGTATGACATTTTTCATACAGTCTGAAAAACAAACATTTACTATAATACTAGAAGTACCTAAAATTACACATTTACGATAAATGAATAAAACATAACGCTACAATACTCAGTTTGTCATGTCGTGTCGAAAACGAAATTATTCCAAATAATCAAACAAATTGCGTATTGGGACGCACATAATACTGTAGAAAATAAATAGAAAATATCGTTTTATTAAGTTGATCGTCGACCATTTAGTTTAAACGAGATAGAATAAAATAGCTTTAATTAAATTAGTACGATGCGCGACGCATTTGCATACGTCTTGCGTCTTGCATATTATTATTCGATGTGTTCTAAAAAACGATAAAACGTTTTTAACCATATTATTTTGTTCTTAATTACTACTTATACTAGGGTCAGTATATAGTCGTTGCGTGTCAGAGTTGTGTAAAACGCCTGCGTCGGAATGTTGCGGTTTTTGTTTTTTACATAGGCTGCAACGCACTTGTTTCCATTTTCGATTGTCTACACCAGCAGTTTATGAATAAATTTCATTTATAAATCGAATTATCGTTCCCTTCGCTTTTTTTTATTGTTCGCAACTATTTTTAACACGAATATTACGTTTTATACATTTTATACACAAAGTATCTACTGGAAATGTTCAGCGTAGACGGTCATTTTAATATAATATTGTTTTGATAAAAACAGTGAGTGATAATTTGTGTTTCTTACACCGCACAGAATAAAAAAAAAACGGCCACTGGAGGTATACGATATTTGGATAATAAAATAAACATAATTTAAATTTGAACCAGGATATATAAGAGATGCAATTTTGTAGTATGTAAGGGCACAAAGGTATTTCTGTATTAGTTCACAAATAAATGTGTTAAGAAATTTTTTTTTCTGCAGTCAAGTCATTGTGTTAGTATTGAGTAGTAGCAAACGTAATACCTGTTATATAAAACCATGGCTGAATAAAGTCATAGGTGGTGTATTAGGATATAATATAATATTTTTTTTCATCTGACATAGTACTAATATAATTTATTCATAACTCAAAGGTAGCTTATACACATGACCAATGTATAAATATTAAGTCTTAAAAGTTGACTATATAAATTATCAAATATATTATATTTCCAAAAGTGTATTACATTTTTACTAATCTTTAGTAACGGTATTCAAAATACTTCAAATGAGATGGGGCAAATTTAATACTATTGCATAAACAATATGCAAAAAAAAAATGTTTTCATCCTCTTTCTAAAGACTACCTAAGCATAATTTTTGTTATATTACCCCATTTTCTTTGCAATCCTCTCAAAACCACCATAAACTCAAATTTAAATAATATATACTTGTGTATATAGTTATACTATATAATATTATAAAATTCATTGCATTATTTTAAAGCCGAGAAATAAAACTGTTTAAGAGTTATACATTGGGAATCATAGAAATCGGGTACTTAATGCATATAACTATATAAGTAATATAAGTTATCCACTTTTTTCTGGCTCTAGCAAATTACACTACAGTGATTTATTAACAATGTAAAGTACAACAATTATTCGAACGCATCTATAACTTCCATACAAAAATTAATGCACAGAATAATAACACAAGAGGACTGGTAAGATAATTTAAATAGTTTTATAAATTAAATTAGGAAAACATTCTATTTCCTCATTAGAAAAATTTAACACAATAAGTTTTATGCGTTTCCAAAATTTTCCAGAAGATATTTATTAAATTCCTATTTGTTCAATTCTACTAAACTTGAGTTGAACCACATTTGGACTGTTGCCAAACAATAAAACGACAACGAAAACTATAGACTTGACACTACTATCAATAGTTTTCCATTATTTTTAAATGTAACCTTCTTCCGTCCTCCACCCATAAAGTTGTTCCACTAGCCATGGCTTTTTTTTCAAATCGTAAATCATCATACATCATATAGAAATAATATATATATTATATATACATGTATATATATATTATATGAGTAATATCATTTTTTGGATGTAATTTATTCTAAGCTTCCCAGAGTTATGCTGGTATAATATGGTTAAAAATATATATAATATGTCATACAAAATAAGGTATAAATAAAAGACGTTGAACCCAAATGTGCATATTCTCTTCATCTTACAGAGTAAAAAATAGCAAATTAATTAATTTTGTGTTGTTAGCTTTAATGTTAGAGTGAATTAACCTAGGTTAGGTAAAAGTAAAAGTTTATATTTTACATCAAATTTTAAAGTAAAAATATCTATACATTATAAGGTGTTTTATAATAGGCTTTTATTGATATTTACATTTCAAAATGAGTTAAATTATTTTAAAATTATAATACATTATTTTGTTTATAGCAACTTCTTAACGTTTAGAAACAATTTTCGTATTTTATTTGAAGTCATTATAAAGTGTTATCTAAAAAATAAATGATAAATTTTACTTAATTTTTATGTCATTATATATATTTTTTTAAGTTTCTTACTTTTTTAAATTATAATTCATCCTAATCTACCATAGATAGTAACGTAAATATTTTTCTGAGACTTGACATCTTATAAAAATCTAATTTTGAACTACAGTAGCTAATTTGCTAAAAGTATTTAAAGTTGATATGAGTAGAATAGATTTTTTTCGCCTGTGATACCTCTTCATTACAATACATTTTGGTCCACTATAATTTAAATACCGGCTTTAAATTAATCAATGTATAAAATATGAAATTAAAAAAAAGGTGAATAACTTAAATATATATAACGATAAAATAGTAAAATTGGTGTCTTAGTACTGTATTGTAATTTTAACAAGTTGATACTATTCGATATAATAATAATAATAATTAAATAATAATATTATTAATATTTATAGGTAGTAAAAACAATATCTATGATATATAAAGATATATAAATTAGTACCTGTAAACAGGAGAATGAGTCATTACTTATTAGTTATTTAAGTACCTATATAGGATCAAGGAGTTGTACTAACAACAAGCTAATTTAATAATAATTGTTATTATACGAACAGTTGTTAGAATTTTAAATATTGTGCATATACACATAATCATATTATAATATGCGTGTGCACAACAATTATGTGTGGGGTCGTTGTATGTAAAATGAAAATGTGACGTATCTACAAATTATAATTTTTGAAATCAATATAAACGTTAAGCATCTGTAGTAAATAATGAATTTAGGAATACATTTTTGGATAAAACTAATAAGATTTTTTTTATTATACTTGCAGCGAAAGTTAAATTTTTGATGCAATTTGAAGCGTTAGAAAATGACTTTTATGTTCAACGAACACTAAGTACTTCTTTCTACTCAGTGAGTGGAATATGTACGTACAGTCATGACACCAAAAGCGGCATAACATGTGGTTTATTATATAGATTACTTTGCCAAACACTAACAATCTATACTATGGTTCTATCAAAACATAATAATCGTTGCCACGTTAAAATCGATTAGAGGCAGTGGTGTAACTAAAAATTGGGTGAAATTGGGCCTACAGCACCCAACACTGACGACTGAAGTTAGTTCACTCCCCGCCTTTGCTACACAATATACAATTTCATCTTGAGCGAAAAAAAATAATTTATTGGATCTTTTAATATATAAACAATATATATGTCTACACCGTCACATTTATATAATGATATTTTCAAACAAACAATAGTTTGCCAAATCATATTAACTAAACAAGGTAATTAGAGAAGTATATCATTATGTAATAATAATTTAAACATTTTTAATTTTTGTTGATAAAAATACGAGAATGCGAAAGCGTAATACAGTAAAACATGCCGGTATTCATGTATTCAAGCATATTAAATATAAAAAGTCTACTGAGGTTCAATCCTAAACGTTATACTGTTATACATGAACACGATTAATACATTTTTATTTTACTTACAATAATGCACAACAATACTATAGTATAGAGTTTAACTAATATCGAACTAACATACTAACGTTATAAATATAAAATATTATAAATACAATTATAAGTTTAGGGACTACTTTTAATATTATATAATATTATTATCAATTATAAAACGCACTTGAAATCGTTTTTATTTAGTATTATAACATAATTTAATTATTGACTATATTATGGTAAAGACTATTGTCAATTGTGATGTTATCTTGATGTTATGTTATTATGTTATAGTGTTGATATACACTCTACCTTTATGGGTCAATACTATACATATTTAATAATACATAATTATTTTTCAAAACATCATAAACTCATAAAAACAGTTTAGCATATAATATTTATTTTTATCCATTTACTAATTCTTAATTATAGCATAGTTATAATCATATAATATCTAAGCAGCATATTAAAAAGAAAATTCGACCAATGAAACGCAATCGATCAATTATTTAAACAGCAAAATCCAAAATATGGGTACATAGCTTTTAATTTTAAATGCATTATCATGTATTATTATTATAGTTTAATTCATATATTGTAACTGTTTAAGTAAATTATAATTTAAAAGCAATTTGTTTTGGAAATGATGCTAAAATTGTAGTGTAAAATGTAGAGAAATACGTAACAGAAACAATTTACAATGTTATACTTATAACCAAATTTGACGGCATACCTTCATCAATGTAATTTCCTAGAATAACTCAATTTAATTTTTAATCCAAGAATTTTAGTTTGATGAATTATAATTTTGTGCATAAAGCTAAATCGAAGCTTTATGATAATAATATCATAATTATTTTCTACAAAACAATTTTGCACAAATTGGTTTTGATATTGAATGTCTTTCATCCAGAAATCAGCGCACAATTTTTTTAAGGACCTAAGTTTAAACTAAAGATCATTATACCATTTTGACTTAAATGCATTAATAATCTACATAAGTATGCTGTATAACTGTACTATACAAATATAATTGAAAACACACTGGCTCGAACAAAACACCAAATTAAGAAAAAATTAAACACTCCATCTTCGGTGTGGCAAACCCCCTCTGCATGAACATAAGAGAACAAGTAATAATAAACAAGCACTACATCGGACATACTCATCTAACACATGAATATCGTACCACATACTTACCACTCATAACCGTATATTTTATACCGTTCAATATTGCACACATTTTTTCTTAATGTTAAAAATAAAAATTTGGAAGGTTGATAATTCAAGACCGCACGAATTTAATTGGGAGTTAAAAACTAAACATTTATTGTTAATTGTTATTAAGCAAAACATCGTAAAAATAATTCAATAAATCAGATCTCATAATTTTAATATTAACTAAAAATATACATTATATATTTATATGTAACAAGATAAAATAAAGTATGTATAGCAGATAATAACGCTTATATTGAAATAAATTCACATGCTAGTGTTAACAAATATTTTATTAAATTAATTGCATTGCTTATGATTCTGAGATTTTAATTAAATATGATTAACTAGTGTACGTTTTTAAACGACTATATGATTTTAAATAAATATGTTTTTATTGGTACATATAAGCGTGTGCATTGTGCAGAATTAAATGGTTTGTTTTCGGAAAACTGTACGGAATTGATTTATATAAGTGTGCGAATTTTGAACAAATAAGATAATTTTTTTTTAAATGTGCGGCTATAGTGAAGGACAGTATATTACGGTCAAATAAGGTATTTAGAGCATTTTTCACAATATTATGTTACTGTACGCAATGTGAAATAGATCATTTTAAATTTCAATATAAATAATTCATAAAAATCTTACAATACTGGATATAAATTTTTTCAGTTCAGGACAATGAGAATTAGATTAAATTAATATTGTAAAAAAACAGACATAATCCGTTCGTTGGGACCGTTGGGTAGTGTTATATTAATATAATATTATTGTGGTTATTTTCCAATTTAGATAGCCTAAAATATAACAGCTGTACATAATATAATGCTTTATGTATATTTTTTAATTCCTTAATAATATTTTATAGAACATATTTTATCAAGTTTAGTTTAACACAGTTTATGTTTTATGTTTAAAGTTTATTGACAATTCTAATAGCTACAACTACAGTAGCTCACGTAAAATATAATATATTTTGATAAGCTTCTAATTATATTATTTATAATTTGTTTATTTAAATAATACTAAAAATAAATAACAGACTTCCAACTTTGCCCATAACATAAATACCGGTTAAAATCTTTATCATTAAGCCTAATTCATTATATTATTATGAGCAAAAATACTTTAAAAATAAAATAAATCTTTAGTTTTCTTGGAATTTATTTATTTTTTTGTTTTAACATTTATTGTGTAGTTATAGAATACATTTATGGATCGGTTTCAAGTAGTTTTGATAAAAGTCTGTGTTAAAAGCTTAATAAACTTTACAGGGTTCAGAATTTTGTTTATACTAGTTAAGTAACTATTTTTTTCTTCGTGGAAATCATATACCACAACTTTTATTGTTCACTTAAATCATTTGTGCAATATAATAATTCTACCCATCCAAAAAATAACAATTTTAAACTTTTGAGTAAGTAAAGCTGTATTTAATCATACAGTATACATATTTTTTGAAAATCGCAAAACAAATTAACTTTGAAGTTCCTTTAAAAAAACCGGTGATTCTAACTAAAAATCGGGAGACTAACTTCTTTGCTCTAGCATATTTAAAATGTAGAGATAAATTACTATGATATAAGTTTTTAAAATATTGTTGTAAATCCATTTCAAACGGTTATGATAACCATCTACACTATATTATAATACTTTATGTTATATATAGGTGCTTAAATTATATGGCATACATTTGCCGGAAAATGGAGACAATTGAATTTGACTATATTATTTAAATCCATTGAATAAAATTGCAATAAAGACAAAACGAGTATTTGAATATATTCAGTTTAAAGTATAATAATTACATTTACATAAAACGAGAAACTCGTTTAAACTTCACCGGTGTACTTATTATTGTTATTTTATTTTTATTTAATATAATAGTAGATTGCGTTGTCAACAATATTCATAGGTTATTATTATAATAATATAATATAAATACTTTGTTTGGTAAATAAAACAATAATGGAATTAAATATGTGTAAATGATTTGTAAGTTATATTATACACTTATAACTAAGTAGGTACACATAAAAAAAATCGAATGTGCCGAGATAAATTAAAATAATAAACAAATGCCTTTAAAATATTTAAATAATTGAATGTATAACAACATTTATTCGTTAGATCGTTATAGTCCAAATGGGATTTATTAACACCGATGGATTGAGAAACTAATTATTTAAAGATCCATTACACTTATATTGTGGGCCACCGATAGCATACATTTAAGCGTGGCGTAAGTTATGAATTATATCGCCAACCATACATACAATATTGCCGATGAAAATGTATTCATTATTCGAATGGGGTTTTATGAATTCGTGAGAAACCTCCCCTCGAGCTTTAATCAATATTCGTAGGGACAGTGCAGCGTCAGAAGCAACGTATAGGGGGTTATTAGTTTCACCGTTATTTACTGCCATCCAAAATGGCCGGGCGACCATAGAATAATGACCAAAAATAATTTATATGATATACGATAAATCGGCTCTATAACAGCAAAAATGGAAAAAAATATTTTTTTTTCTCTTTGTTTTAACGCGAACCCACCGATAATTATAGTAATAAAAACAAAGTTGTAAATATAAGACAAAAACTTTTTAAATCATAGAATAGATATAGGTACGCTTCAATATAGGAACAAATAATTGTTTAACTAATTTTTGTTTCAATCACATTTTAGCACATAAAATATTGTACGTCTCACTATTTCAGTCCAATGATACAAGAAAATAAGGGAAACAATATTACGTTAATTATAACGGTTCTTTTATCTCGTGCGTTTATTTAAATATCTCGCTTATAAAAATCATCCCGAGGTCACTGTTGAAATATATTTTCATGTGTGTAATTTTATCGTGACGGACTGGGTAGAATTTTTTTTTAAATAAATCACGGATCAACAAACATAGAATGCTGGTGGTGACTGCCAACTCAACGTAATCGGTTTTAATGAGAAATAAAAAATAAAAACCCTCTCGTTGATGGACGTTTTGTGGTAAACGTTGATGGTGATATTACATTAAAACGGCTGCCAGACACGAGGGTCGTGATATATTATTATCATTATCATCGTCGGCGTACACACTGCGGATTTCGGATTTTCCGGGAAAGGGTTCGTGGGTTTAATTAATGCGCGTTCGCAGTACGTATGATATAAAGTACAGTGAGTTTTATAAAGTATTCCGACTATACATAAATTTAAAACACAAATGAAAAATAAAGGGTGGAAAATGACATACCTCGTGCGGGAAAACCACGGGCGACGTTGCAGCGCACGCGCGCGGATGGATCAGCAGAGCAGCACACTGGACGGGACCGACTGCGGCGACAACGATAAAAAGTATATCGAATATTATGTTCGACGAACTCGGCACATCAACCCTCTCGACGTATAGTGTTATTGCATATATCACACAGACGCGTATAACAGTGTTATTGCAATACCGCGAAACGCGACGCGGCGGCGATCGTCGTCATCATATTTTTATTATAATTATTATTGTTCTGACGTGTCGGGGTGGGGGGGGGACGCGCTCTCGGCGGATTCACGTCATCGGCGGGTGGAAAAATCGCGCGCGAGACGGTTCAGCGACGGCGGCGATCGCGACTCGGACGGTGCGCGCAAGGTACGACACACGGCACTGGAGCAGCGTACAGTCGTACACACGCGGCGCGGGAGATCGCGGCCGGTTTGCATGCGGTTCTGCAGTCGACGGTGGTGGCGGAGACGGCGGCGGCGGCGGCGGCGGTGACGGCGACGGGGCCGGTTGTCGGACGGCGCGGTGAGACGTCGCCGGTCGGCCGAGGTCGGTGTGTGTGCACAAGACGAAGAGACGGGGCCCGGTGCACAGTGCTACCGGCGAGAAACGCGGGCGAGAGTGGTCGCAGCCGAGTCGCGAGCGTATATATCTGCAATAGGTATATGCGCGCGTGTTGTGTTTTATTATAAATTGGAGAGAGAGAGAGAGAGAGAGAGAACAAAATAAGCGAAACACAACAACGGCACGCACGCACGCCACAACGGGGCACAGCGGTGTGTGTGTGTGTGTGTGTGTGCGTGCTGTTTGCGCGTAAGTTTGCGTGCGTCTTGCGCGTGTGTAAGAATAGAATCGCGCCGCATTTGAATAATAATTTTATTATTCGATGCGTGCCGACGCCGCCGGTGGAAGGGGTCACCGGGTGTTCCCCCCCCGCGTGGTAGCCGTCGTCGCGGTCTCCGCCGCCGCCGCCGCCGATGTAGTCTTCGTCTTCGGTCGGACCCCCGTTCCCATGCCACCTCCTCTCGACCGCCACCCCCGCACGACGATAAATTTTTATTTCTTATTACACCTGGGGCGTCGGTCTGTATGGTCACCGCGAGGCGATGAACCGGTTGTGCGAAAGTTTTTTTTTTTTTCGAAAACGTTCATTTCGAAAATTTCACCACCTCTGCACCGTCTGCCCGGGGGATGCGTGAGAAAATCCGTGCCGGTGGGTGTCGATCGAGCGCGAAAATAAAAAGTTCGAAATGCCGACCGGTTTTGCGAAAAAAAGCGCACCCCCTCGGCCGCGCCGTTCTTTCGAGGGTTGCGCGTAGGCGTTCGGGAGGGTGCAGCGGGGTTTGTTTACTGCTGAACGAGTGTGAAACCTGTTTATCACGGGCATATCGGCGTTATCGCGTTTCATTTTTTCGTTTAAGTGATTTTTATTAGTCATTGTCCGCTTAACGTATATTAATATCATTACGTGGAATGAATAATGATATTATGAATAAACATACTGTGGCGAGCGTGGTAAATTTTATTGAAATATAGTTATATTATTATACACACAACACAGTGTGTCAGTATATGTTAAGACGGTTGTGAAATTCGTACCGTGCCCCGAGTGACATATAACTCGGACAATATTACTACAAGACATCAGTATACCATCCCAAATAAACCATTCACAATTGGCATTTTTAATGCCAAGAAAATCGATTTTCAGATATAATGGAGCTGGTATAATTCATCCATCTAGATCGGAATACAAGTTCATAATATTAATAGATTATACTATTTTATTTTGTGTACTGCTGCAGTCTTCTGCCTATATTATACTCGAATAAATTAACAATTTTATTATTAACATGCGATTCTTATAATAATAATATAACAAACGTTTTCAAACCGTCCTCTAGGAAGTTTTTTTACCTTCCGCCCACGCATCATGCACATAGGTATATCGCGCCCGTGAGAAACCATAAAAGGGGGACTCGGAAAAAAAAGTTCGACGCTCCGACCGGTTTAGGCGCGCGAAAAAATGCGCTACCTATTCATTCGTCGAGGGTTCACCCCTGTTCGTAGGACACGATTTTTTCGGAATTCCATGGGAAAGACCACTGCGCATAAGGAAATATATGGGAATTCGCATTGAGTTGAAATACATTTTTTTAAATTCGCACAAAGGCTTAAAACTTTTGTCAAACTGGTTACCCGAGACGAAATAATAATACTGAAAATTTTTATCAGCAACAATTTTTTTTCTTGTTGCCTACAGGTTTATGGTCTCAGGGTTTCCACATAGCATAATATATAATACATACCATTACACATTATATTACACGGATACATTTTTTTTCAGCTCTGCAGTAAGTCGTTAAAAACGAATGCGATTGTCCTGTTGAGGGTAGATTTCTAGCTCTATCGTTGGTCAAATTACTATCACTTTTTTTTGTAAATAGTTTATTTGCATAACCAAAAAAAAGTTAACCTTTTATAATACATTATTTGCAGACCTCTTCAAAAACTTCCGTTATACGCTTATTATATACGCGTACGTCAACCGTCATCCGTAATAATAGTCGTAATCGATATATTATATATATACAATAATTGTTTTGTCTATGCAGTTAGTATATATTAATATGGACTATTAAATATAATTATAGATATAGTTTAATATTGTATTTTTTTTTTTAGAACAAAATAAGAAAAAAATATTTGTCTTTCAAGTTGTATTATTTTGTAAGTTGAAAAAAAATTAGGTCTACGTACTAGCTAAATAAACTTACGAAAATAAAAACAAAATAAACAAAAATTGTTCATAAGACTTTACCTACTATACATATTTTTGACGTTATTATGACTATAGGAAATATTATAATAAACATACGTGTGTGGGGGAAGGATGGAAAGCGCAGTCCATTTATTATCAGGTCTATGAAACAATTTAATTACATTTCCGTTAGCCACGAATTATGTTGCACAATGATTCCTGTATATTTCAATATACGAGTGTATTGTGTCTTATAGAATAAAATCCATTGACAATTAAATCAATCGTAATAGAACTTATCAAATATTTGACAGGTCTCTTTGTTAAAATATTCGATATAAACTATAGACAGGAAAGCCATTGATAAAACTATATATCTACTGAATGCAATGATGTAGATATTAAATGAAGCCATCAGATAATACGAATTAGGTATCTATACGAAATGTAATATTGTTGGACTACGTCGAATACTATAGTCTGTAGGGGTATGTTTAATTAATAATTCTGTACTCGTGTACCATAAATAAAATTGAATAAATAATCTTTCGTAAAATAAATAAAATAAATTTTATTGATATTTTCCATCGTAGGATTTTAATTAATTTATCTTAATCTTAGTTACACGCAATTTTAAATTTTTAAATGGTCTTTGAATTGCCTATTATCTTTATAAAGTTATTTATTTAATTGATACTGGAAATATTAAAAAAATATCGCAAAAGATTGTTTTTTTTTTTTTTTTGTTAATTAATTATTCTTAAACATTATATAAGGTAAATTCCAACTATCTTCATATTAAATATGTTAATATAATTATAATATCAGTGTTTCTCTAAAAAAATTTCTGTATATTCAATGAAATTTTTACCTCGCGATAATAGTATCAGCACCAAACACTAATTGCAAATTAGATGCCTACAGTATACTAAATTATAACATGAATCTTCACTTCCCCATCCACTCACTTTACTAATTATAAAAATTATTTAAAACACGGATATTTCAATTGTGTTATGCATGATTTAAAATAACTAAACTCCTACCAACCTACCTGTCCTACCTATACTTATCATAATAACAAAATATCTATTTCATAATTGTTCTTAATTCTTTTTATATTGTATTTGATTATTTTATTGTTAAGTTTAAGTTGTTTTGGGGATTGGGCACTAGCACTGTGCGTCTAAGGTGTTGAGTAATTTGCATTTTTCGAACTTTTATGACAATTCGATAGTAGATATTTGGCTATTATTCCACAGATTTCGGTGTTTCACGTATAGGTGAACCTTCCTTTGAAATCAGAAAACCATGTGTTATTCTGGTGTATTTGATACTTGGTCTATTAAGTATTGTTTTTTTTTTTGTTTTTTTGATAGTTTTGTAAATATTAGTTACCCAAATCTCTCAATACCAAGAAATATTGTATTATTTGTAATTTTATTTATTGTGTATACGTGTGCGCATGTGTCCGTGTTTAATATTCATTTTACGAATAGTCGTATGAGCTGAAAATATTATCTGTAACATACACAATTTCTTAGAAAGCTGATTGAAAATAATTTAAAAAGCAAATAAAAATGTGTTTTAATATTCGCCTAGACCATTTTTTTTATAAATCATTTATACATATAATAGTTATGTTTAAAATATATTATAGAGAGATGCAACATTTTACATAATGAAATCGACATTATAACCTATTTTCACATCAGACTATACTGCAAAAATACCACCCACAAAGAAAAAAAATTGTCAGCAATTCACGTTATATAATGCGCATTGAGGTGGTCTTATCAATCGAAATATTATGTGCTACGTTAACAATAACGTTATAGCTGGTTGGTTGAATAAACTGTTACCTCACATTTATTATACTATATATTTACTACCTGCCTGCGAAAAATTAAGAGTAAAATATCATAATGACAATTAGTTGAACATTTTAATTGATCTATACGTATACTGGAATCATGTTATAATCTGCCATGTTTAAACTTTTTCATAGTTCAATCAGAACGATAATTAACTATTGAAATTATAATTGAGTTTGAACGCAGATGGACTTAACAAACATGGTTTACGTACGTTTTTAAATTGTCATTGTTTAGCATTAACAGTAATTATTATTGGACAATACGCCATCATGTAGAATGTATCGAGCCCCGTGGACGATATTATGTCGTGTGTAAAAAGTTAACTTTAATAACAGTATATTAGTCTGAAGTCTGATATAATGTGTTTGTATCAATAAGCTCTAACTGTAGTATTTTAATTTTTGTACAATTTGCTTAATAATATGTCGTACTTCCGCGTGATTTCTAGACACTTGTCTCCACGTAACATACTGCAATTTACGTTCAGCAGTTTCAATTTTATGTTGTTAGCTTGAGATATGAATAATATCCATGTTTCTTAGTTAGATTTTTAAGGGTATTTGAATTTTCCATCGAGGTATAATGAGAATGCAAAATATTAATATTTTAAAGTGCTCATAAATCACAAAATTAAAATATATCGTATAAAACGAGAGAAACAGATGACATTACCAGGTATAATAGGTATGTATTCCTTAAAGTATGATAATATAATAGGTCGATATTCACGCCAATACTCTAACTGGTATTACAGTGATGTGTAGTTCTTGCTCACACGACGCGGTTTTCAATAAAAAAATCATGAACGTTCTCTTATGTTAGAATATAGTAAATCGTAGTATATGAGATAGGTAATATATACAGGTACACAAGATATTATGCTCTTATTCGTACATAGCTGTATACCCATATTACATGGTTCCTATTATATTATTATATAATGCGTATAAATCTCGTTTGCGTTCAGGCGAGGAGAGTTTGTCGGTGGCAAGAGGATAAGTCTATAACGGCATTTTTGCGACGTGGGGCTATCGCGAGTTTTCCATCTCTTATCACACACGCACACAAGCACATGCCATGCACAATAATAGCTTTTATGTATTATTATTATTGTCTTCGTCCCTCTTGCGCATATGTTTTATTGTTCAATATTATGGACCATCGTGGTCGTTTAGAGTTATGTATCGACGGCACAGCGTAATGGCCGGCTGGGCGCTTTTTTGTGCGCACGCGCACACGACTATTAGTGCCGGCGCAAGTTTATGTGTATGTGCCGTTGCCGTCGCAAAGTGGAAAATGCACACTGACCGGCCGTCTGTGCCACCGCCATACCCCCCTTCATGGCACACCAATTGCATACGCACATGCAAAATACAACCGATCCTTTTACCTCGACGACCGCCGCTGATTCGCGCCAAATTGCATTTTCTTTTCTCTCTAGCCGCGCCGCTGCCACAGTTAGTAGAGTGTCTCACTAACATTTTTTCCTTTAAAATTGAATTTATTCAAATTCTGACAAACTTTTAAATAGTTACACTCAAAGGCCATATTTTTACATTATTATATTCCCTTTTTTTAACTCCAAAAATCATACGTTTTATAACTGCATTTTTAAATAACAAGAGAAAAGAACATGTTTGGTAAATGACCTCTTGTATGTAGCCTCGTTATAAATACTATTAAGTATTCTATATTAATAAATGTAAAAGTATGTGTATGTGTGTGTGTGTGTGTGTGTGTGAATGAACGATCCAAATCTAAATTTATCGTACTCAAAATTCTAAAATTTGGTATATAGATAATCCTATCCCTGAGGATTTGCACTTCGAAAACAATTTTTCAATTTCGTATTTTTTAGAAGTTTTGACATACGTGGGAAATTTCCGGCTGTAAAACGAATAATTGTTTTGTTTGTATAGAGTTGCCGCTGGTTACAGAAAATAAAATAACTATTATAATTCGACAAAATTTTAGTCCAAATTAATGTTTTATAATTATACATAGTCAACATTTAATGGAGTTTAAGACAGATAAATCTACTGGAATTATTTAGTTAGTTACGGTCAACGACTCACAGGATCAGCTAGCTTATATTATGGCTATAATTAATAAACAATTTAATATATATTATATAAAATCAAAAGCCTAAAACCAATGATCTTTTTGCAAATCCACAGCTTGTATACAATTTTGGTCAACAAATTCATCAAGGTCCTCAATGCCATAGTCATAGACTACTTTTTATTTCCTACTCTTTACTTTTCAACACATACATGTTGAATATAGTTGACTCGCAACAAACTATCATAATTTTATTTGCGAGTATTGATGTGTTACTACTGTTGTCATTTGGTTACAGAAAATAAAGTATTTATTATGATCGGATATGATTTTAGACCTGTATTGTATGCTTAGTAAAAGCCAAATAACCGTATTAAAAATCTGTGCAATTTACATGTCATAACAGAGTTCAAGACAGGGTAAATCCACTGACAGTATTTGATTTGTGATCGGAAACGGTGTGCATGATCAGCTAGTATTATTTAAGACACACATTATTGCGAGCATTATTGTTTTTACCAGACCGTTTTCTATACAACGAGCGCCAAAACTTTAATTATTATTAAAACGATTATACGAGTTGTGGTACCTATTGAATTCACTGGACGAGTGGATCACATTTATGAATATTTAGAAATTAATCAAACGCTTTATAATACAATAACGGATGTACAGCGGTTATAATATCCGCTCGTACGGTTTATCTACTATATGAATTTCTGTACTTTGCGTTTTATGTGATGAGTTTTCATTTTCCTCTCATCGCGTTCACGTTATTGTACAGGCCGTATACAATAATAAATAGCTTCGCACAATATTATAATATTATTTATTATTATGTATTCGACGTTAATCTACATAATATTATAATATCGTATTGTTGTTTTATTATATATTATTAAAGTTTGATTTAGTGGCACTCGGCGGCTACTGGTGCACGTGGTTTTACACAATGCGTACAATCCATAACATATATATTTATTATATACCTAACATCCCAACTACGTATTATACCTATATCAGGTATTATATAATATATTATCCGCACCGCCTTCCATTATTGCGCACGTACAACAGCAGTAGGTACGCTCACACAGCATTATATGATGTACGCGTGGACTACACGTCGATCACCAGATTTGCACAAATCGTGTATAATATTATGTAACATTATTATTATTCGCCGCCGCCGCCGCCGCCGCCGCCGTCGTCGTCGCGCGGTCGCGTTTCAACACGTCCTGAATGCACGCGCGTAATTATTTCCATTTAACCGAACCCGATCATAGACTTTTGAAGGAATTAAATTTTAGGGCGGCGTCGGTTGCAATGCATAATAACGCCGGATTAATATAATATATTATTATTTGTAGATCGATGGCGTTGGGCGAGACAGACACGCGGTCAAGCAGTGTGGGAGACGCGGGCGGTAGACCGGCCGGCGAGAGCGAATATTTGCCGACGGACGACGGTGTACGATATCGTCGCTATTTTAGTGAAATATATTAATGACATATGTAATACACAATCACCTTTTGTACACGAACTCATCAGCAACGGCGCCGATGTACCGGCGCTATTCCCTATTAGTATATAACGGTGAGGGGGTGCTGACTGTTATATATATATACCTGCCCTACTATACTATATATTATACATAAACTGTACTCGTATATATATATATTCTCAGTATTATACGAATGCAGTAGCCGGCCATTTTATTTTACTTTACGGATCTGTATATTATTAATAAAGGTTTAAAAATGTTGCTGTGACATTAATGATAACTGATAAGACGTCTGCGACCGGCATGCACTGCCTATCGTCCTCCAGTACTCACATATAATAATTATAATTACATCGTAATATTAAAAGGTCATAAAATAAAAAATATTTTTATCATATTTTGTTTTAAACTTTGAGATTTTAGATCGCTATACGTCAGCAAGATGTGGCTTCGGTGAACGCGAAAAAATCAAAATCAAAATATTATAAGTAAGTTTTTCAAATTAAAACCTCCCTCTTTAAATGTAAATAATTAAGTGTATAATTTTTTTAAAGACGTTCGTATACCTAATTCAAAATTTGAACGAATAATTTCCCAGTTATCAAAATGTTTATTCTACGGATAATAGCCATTAAACATGATTTTACAAAAATATAAAATATATGTAAGAATATGAATCTAGAATTTATTATATTTGGGCCATTTCTTAAAATGATAAAATATATACATCGATTACTTAGGTAATATTAATCACTAAAACTTTTAAATAGCCATGGTCTTCATATTGTTCTAACCAATTATACACCATGAATTTATTATCTTTATTAGGCGTAGTTAAATATCTCAAGAACTACTTATTCGAATTTTGATAATGTTACGACAAAGAAGTAAATAAAATCTCAATTAGTATTGAAATAAATCCGGGAAGGCTTATAATATTCCCAATTCGGCCAGCATTGTCAGCTATAGTAAAGATCCTTGGCCTTCGTATGGTTTAAAACTTTGCATCCTTTACATCTTTTTAAGACCTTAACAATGCTTATTATTGAGTATCAAACAATTTTAAGGAAAATCATAACATGATAATAATGTTTTATGATTGTAAACACCTTTATTACCTTAAAACAGACATATTGTACTTCACTGAGGTCTTTGTTAAAGCCTTTTGCTTCTTAGATATTATTTCAAACTATTATTTCAACTCTTTGAGTAAACCTACATTACAGAAATATTTACTTTAATATTAAGTAGCAATCGAACGCTTATTTTCAATTTCAAAAGTTATAAATACTCGATAAATTTGTTGAATAGTGATAAGTTAGAATAGGATATATTTTTATGGCTTATTAACATATCTACCTACATGAATTTTTATAAAATTATCGAATAATTAAAAATTAATAGTCAGTTACTTCATAGGAAGCATATACCTATTAATTAAGTGCCAGATATTTTAAAAGTAAAATATTTGAAATAAACATATTCATTTGATAAACCTTATGCTTGAGTAGATAACTATATTTAACTATATGAAATTATAAGTTGTAAATTGTCTTATGATTTATACATTTGTGCTGCATTTGTTACTTTATTATTGAAGGTCTTAGGTCAAATTACACGTAATAAAATTATTCATATTATGTACCTGCCTACTGGAGACATTTTTTTTTAGTAAAAATAAAATAAAATAGTACGTTACCATTCTGCTATTCAGTAGGTGTCGAGTACACGTTGTCATTGAGTAATATTGAATATTATAAAATAAGCACATGTCTTAAAATGCATTGCATATAAAAAACGATTTTGGACGAAGACAATCGTCAGATTAGATTACCAAGTTATTTCATGATATAGTTTTTTTATTTCGTTATTAAAATAATCCATGCGTTTTATAAAATGTTTAAATGATCGACCATTCAAGTACTGAAATTGCGTAAAAATAGTCATTACAACAACTATGTGTAGGTACTAAAAAATACCAAAAGTTAATTAATTATTAATTTATAAACATACAGAAATAGTTGAGATTGTTTAAAATAAACACCTACGGCCTACAGCACCTATAGGTATTAATGGTAAAATGCACGAAGAGCAGATATATGTCAGGAATGATAATATTTTTACAATATTTATAATAAATATCGTAATCTTGATGGAAAAAGTTTTTTATGAATTTATTTCGATATTATTTGCGGACGAATGGTACAATGAACAGAAGATCACTGTATCCAAAGTACAGTGATTGTATTAATCGTAGATATAAAAAATATAAAATTTACACGTATAAATATATAATATATATATGAGAAGGCTGAAAATTAAATACCGCCTAAATAAGGTCGTTCCAAATATATATCTCAAAATATTTTAAGTTAAATTTATTCAAGTATATGTTTACATTTTTTTTGTCGATATTGCCGAGCTTATGTTATATACAAAATTATTACCCATGATTATATTGCCCCTGATTAAGCGGCCGTATATTCAGTGGTCATTCGAGTAGCCTTCAGTAGAAACAATAAGCAACTTCGTTAGTTGTCTGTAGTAAGCGATGTGTGGCTTATCGTATACACTTGGATGGTTATTGCACCGTTTGTTATAACGACGTTTACAGTATACCTACCTACCGAAACACGACATTGAATTATACGGATTTACTAACGGTCACTTGAATCATAAACAATTCATCGTTTGAAATTTTCTGTTTTTATCTAATATAAAAAAATTGGCGAGCCACGCCTACCAGTAAGTGAATACTATGAGCACGCATTCATTGCGAGACATATTGTAATATAATATGTATGATACATACAATATATTTTCTTACATATACTACACCACAGTTAAATTACAGCGAAGTGATAACATATTTGAATAACTTGCTAATCTGCAATTCGATACGTAAATTATGTATACGTATTTATTGTCCCAATAACGCTTTTAAGTATTTAAGTGTTTTGTAGATACAGTCCCTTTAATTGGGTTTTCCTACCCCTTATGTGTGACGGGTGACTTATGAAAAAATACAGAGTACCTGTAGGCTATAAAGTTTTGGTTACAGGAAGATTGCTGGTTTGATCCTACAGTAATCACTATAAAAATCTAATGATTATTTTTTTTTATATATTTATTTAGAAATATCAGTTACTAATGCTATTTATTAAATCAGTTTAAGAGATTATAATTTTTGATAAATATTTATTTATTATTATTATTATTAACAATTCTTAACACAATTTATGCATTTTATATCATTGTATAACAAATTTAAACTGATGAAATCAATAAACTGTTGATTCTACTTGTAAGTATACTTACTTGAAAGTTGAATTATTAAGTAATACATAAAGCCAATATTATAGTATGTTTAATTTTGTGATTGAGTGATAGTTGCAAAATCGTCGTTTTATTATTAACGCTGGTAAACTGCGGTATAGGTCGTAGCCCGTCGCACTGTATAGATAGGTATGTGACAGATGGATAATATAACAGTGAAGTTATTCATTACACCAAATGTAATTCGACATAACGTAACTGTTAGTCGATTATTTTCCCTAATCACTGATAATGATTTAGATATACGCACATTGTTGTGTTTCACAAAACAGCCTTTGGTGGATGGGTACTTGTATAATAGCTGGATTGCGAGCTTTTCCTACAGGCTACATAGTCTACCTTCGTGTTATTATATTATACCTAATAATATTATACATTTCGACGTTGTCGAGATTATTCGTACACCACATATTTCATAGCGACAATATCAAATTTAACATAATTTAGGAGTAAGAATACAATTCGCAATAGTATAATACATATATACTATAATATACATTTTACAGTGTGCGAAGTTGTATATGCAATATAGTTACTCTATGTACTAACCTAATACATAAATATAATGTGTTTCCGCGTTGTCAAAAGAACAGAAACAATAATACATATTAATAAGTACTTATTATTAGTAGTTTGAACTTTAAATTTGTTTGCGTCCTTACAGAGTATTTATTTAATCTTAAATACATATTTAATTTAAAATTATAAATAATGTTACCGATTTACAAAAATAAATTATGACACTATGCATAGACAAATAGGTGGATTAGTTATTTTTTTTAAACGCTAACCGCCCTCTGGCATGTACGGAAAATGCGTCGACGAATAAATTACGAAGTACGAACGCAGCTGCTGGTGGAACTGGAGACTATATTCGATTTTTCAGAATACATATACAGCGTGTTAGGTCTCACCGGTCGGAAAGAACTCGCGGCCGACGTAGGTATAGGGAAAAATATGTACCACGACCGCAATGATTGCACTGAATCTCGCGAGTCACGGGTGCGTGTAAAAAAACAATAACTAATAAGAGACGGCTGGCGGCGAGAAGAGACAAAACAATTGAAGCCGGCTAGGAAAGGTTATAAAAAAAAAAAAAAAACGGATTTAAAAAAACTTAAAGTAAGAAGGAGAAGAAAAAAGCAATCAAATAGTGTTCAGTGCGCGCGCCGCGAGATAGAAGATTGACTGCATTCTCTGCGCAGCGTATTATACGACGACACCACGTACATTATATTATTATTATGGGTACTACGTAACACATCCGCACGTTTTGCGCCGCCGCCGACCCATATGCAAATTTATCGACAGGCTGCCGGCCTGCCTTTCGGACACCTCTGACCACCGTCGCCGCCTCCGTTTGCCAGTTTGCCCGTTTTATTTGCTTTTTTTATTTAGATTTGCGTGTGAGTTAGCTACATTTACTAATGTAATAATAATATAAGTGATTAGAATTGAAATATTCACAGGTAGAGCGTTCCCAAAGTTGTGTGTGTGTGTGTGTGTGAGTGTGGGGGGGAGAAGAGTGCAGGCATTTTTTGGTCATTGATTTTTTTTTGTTTAGTACAAAAAACGAGGTTTGAAATCCCAATTTAAATGTAAGTTTAAATAATTAACAGAATTATATTTTCCACGTCAGCCTTTACACAATTTAGTATCTAAATAATTTAATTCGTGGGAGAAATCTTTGGAAATGGTCAAAAATATATTACACTATTGGGAAACGTATGTATATTTTAAATAAATAAACAATAGGCTATAATCAGAGAGAAAAACAATAATATCAATAATAATTATGGATATTATAATTTAAATTACATATTGTAATAGGTAGGTATACCCATTTAAAATTATTAGGTAAGTAAATATTATAAAATAAACTGTTTTTTCTAAATGTTTCGATAAACTAAAAATATAAGAAATAGAAATAAATTTGTATTATATTATGCTGACATTAAGTAATAAGTAAATGAAACGAAATGTATGTTAAATGTAGTTAGTAAGATTTATGTAGGTTTACTGAATAGTGTATATTGTAAGAATATGATAACTAATTTTCAATAATCTGTAGTTCTAGATAAATATAGACGTTTTTAAGTATACTCGTATTGTGATTAAAGAATATGATTTTTTTTTTTTAATTTTATTTTAAATAATTTTTTGTATAAATATAACATTAGTACATCACATTAAAATGTTTCAATATTTAAAGGTATTACTATGGTTTATACTATTTATAATTTATTACTTGTATTTCACATCGACAGGTAAATACGAGATTAAAATCTATTTTTGTTATAACGGGGTTTTCGAACAGTTTCAAAAATTATTATTATACTCTTGGCAGTAGAAAAATTCGTATTAGATATCACCCAGAACTATACAGTATGCCAAATCTAACATAAGCACCAATTACTCGTCAATCCGCATGTGACCTTTGTTTATGAGTTTTTAAACTTGAGTAATTCCCGTGTGGCGTGTATTAGTTACGGGAATAAAGTTTGCTCGTCATAATATAATATTCAACAGTAATACCAAACAGAATTAATATTAATAATTTGGACTTAAAATTTAGTTCTTTCAATTTTCGGTTTTTAAAATAAAATTATAATAACGAACAATCACTAAGACAGTACAAAAACAGCTAAAAATTATAATTTTGTAAAGTCGTGATAATAAATTTATAAAGACAGCCACTGCAGTACGATATCGTAGATATTGGTAAATAATAAAATTCAACATAATATAAATTATACGCATTTTTCTTTAAAAGTAAATCAAAAATCAAATAAAATAAAAATAGTTATGTATCATATAATTGTTTTCTAATATTTTACCGGTGATCTTTATTTTTTTTCATTTAAAATTATAATATTATGCTATTTCAGCACATTGTTTATAGTCACATTGTAGTGATTTAATATAACAATAAATAAATAAAAACGGATTATTTTTAGTTTAAAATACATTTACATTATGAGAACTCTGGTAGTACCTATTTTAAATCCCACTAAATATTAACTATTCTTGTATGTAAATTTAACAGTATCTAGTAATTTGGTCCACACGTTTATTAAACGTACAATAAAGGTGTTGTACATGGGACGTGGTCATGTATAGTTAAATAATTCAACCGTATAGATATCGCGTTTGCATGGTCACACTTCACACACAAATCATCTAATTAGAAGAGGAAGAGACACAGTTTTGCGTAAGTATTAGATTGCACATAATTTTTAATTAGTCAATTCATTAACTAATATCATGCGAAATTATAACCATAAATTAAAAAACACTTGTTTTGTTAAAAACTTGTTTAAAATGATAATATTGGTATTTTATTGGTGCGTTATTTTATTTATTTAGAATTTTCAGGGTTTAAAACCATTTTTTTTTTTTTTTTTATATAGTCCACTTTTGGGTCTGAGATTTTAGAAACTTAACACATTATATTTCTATACGAAGATATACAAGTACCTGTGATTATTAAACTAGTGAAAATTGTTATTCTTGGTAAAATAAAAATAGTATACGAATTCATCAATATAATATATTCGTATCAATTACATTATTGACGTCTAAAATCATAGTTTATTTAAAACAAGTTTTATATATTTGAAATTATAATTGATATTTTCATAATCCTATGTAAGAATTTTGAAAACATGAATCGATTCAATTCGAATCATTAAGCCTATCAATTATTCTTCAAAATATTATTATATTACTTTTTACAATACAATATATAAATGAGATATGATTACAGATTATGTTTGTTGAATATTATGTTCTACAATGGCTAACCATTATTATTATTATTTTTATTCTTTAAGAAGCTGTACCACTAGATATGTTTCATTGTAAGTAGTATAATAATATATCCGATTTGTAATTTAAATGTGAAATGTATATCGCCGTAGACCTTTTTTGTATCTTTACGAATTATTAAATATTATTCTAATAATATAGGATACAAAATTCCATTCCAGTATGATTATTTCAGGAAAAACATTATTGTAAATATTTAAGTACCCAAACTATAGACCGTATAAAATATTAGGTACTCCAACATAACACATAAACAAAAGTATATTTTGTAAACTTTTTTTTTCTAGATCAATAAGAAAAAAACCGGCATCCACTTAAAATAATATATATTTTACGTATTAATAACATATTAAAACATGGTAGGTACATTATTGTATTTGTAATACAATAAGAATATACAATATACTATTTACTTATCATATTATTCCTATTGATCAAGTTTGAATGCTGTATCTTTAGTTATAATGTTGATTGTAAATATTACATGATAAATTATGTATTATAATAATAATTATTTATAATAAATAATTTTGGGTTTTGACTATACTTTGTTATTGGCTTGGTAATAAACGTATTAAATTTGATTTTAATGAAAAACTAATGCATCCCAAAATTGACATACCGCAGAGACAATGTGCCTTTATTTCTAAAGTTATTTCAAAATGTATTTTTATTACAACTAATCATGCATTTTTCTAATAGAAGTACGGTACTAATGCAAAAAAATATTTCCCGTTAAAACTAAAAACACTACATTATAAAATATAATATTATAATATCATACATTATTATAATATATATATAATATAATAATATAATAATGTAATATTATATTTTTACATTGTTTTTAAGTTGATGCTATACCCGACAGTGTTATCTCCGTCTTACAAACGTATCCAAAACATAGACAATTTCCTTTTAGTAGAAGCGAATTTGTATTGTTTGTATTGTTAATTTTGAGCGAATTGATCTATTATTAAACTTGAAATTAAGAACACTGTCTTTTATCTTTCGTTTGAAGTATTAATTTTTACAAAATATTTAATCAACGATTTTTATAGTTATGTTTAAACAATATTAATGTTAAGGTCTTGAAACTTATGATTATAACATGTTGTATATTTTTTTTTATAAATTTCAGACTAATATTCTAAATTTCTTATGCCCTGATAATATAGGTATTCATACTTCTCTTTAGTACACAATAGTAAGTTAATAACAATAATCTATATGATATAATAACAAATATTATACTTACGCAATGTTTTTGATGAAAAAATTCTCCATGGGTAAGAAACTGATAATTAAAATATAGATCAATTGAAACTTAAGAATTTGAAAATATGATCTTCAGGTATACTTAAAAGTTTCAAAATTCAAATTTTGAATAAATGCATTATTGGAAAAAAATGCGGTGTGTATATTTGTATTTTGTTGAAACACTATGATATTATATGAAATTATAATTTTAGTTAATGTTTCAAGTTTTTTCTTTTAATGTTTCTTTATGGTAACAGAATAAAAAAAATCATTTAAAGATACATCATTATTATTCATTTGAATAATAAATATCAGAATATACTAAGCAATGTCATAACAAGTTAATAATATAATTATTATTTCTATAATGCACAAAAAAATTTAAAATTATGAAAACTTTTTTCTTAATCAGCAAGAAATTACTTAATTAATTACATATACATTTTCGAGAATTTGATCTTACAATTAAAAACTATGCAATTTTTACTAAAAAAATAATTTAATTGTTCATGATTTTAAAATATTTTGTAAAAATTTGCATTTCAAAAACGTTATAAAAACAAAAAATGCATGGCTTCACTCATAATCTAAATTGCATTTTAATTAAAATAAATTTAAAAAAATTAATATTTGGAAATTTTTTCTTCATTGTCATTTATAAACTTTTAATTATAGTAATATCTATCAGTTATTTCAATCAGTATATCATAAATGTTATCTATAGATATTTCTATTAGAACTGTTAAATTTCTGTCAGTTAAAAAAAACCTTTTTATCATTGTTTGTATATTTAATAAATAACGCCCATATTTTAATTTCCAATGCAAAAAACATTATTTTTAGGGTGTTCTAGGTTTTATACATTTCAAACACATAATTTGTTTCATTTAATAGATACTTCAAAGGTGAAACTTCTATTTTTTATTCTTACGTTTTCTGAACATTACTTTAATTTTTAGTGCATATAATTTTAGAATGTACAAGATTTCAGTGTAAATTAGGAAATTCAAAATATTTAATTAAGAAATATTGTTGTTGTAATATTTATTTTAATCGTTTGTATACATTATATTTTCAATTTTTTGAAAAAAAAATTGTTTATAAGTTTGCTATTTTGGTTATTTATTATTGTAATTTGTAGATAAGATAAACATTTTATTAAAATTCTGAATGTCAAACTTTTTTCATATCGCTTGCTGCAAGTCGCATGCCCATAAAAAAACATGTTGATCAAAAAATTAAGGAATTATTGCATTGAATAGATATTTTTAGGTCATTTAAATCCGGCCTCTATTGATTTGTATAATATAATGTATATATAATCACTATAATCAAATTATTTTTATGTGTTTAACAAACTTCTTTAATGATAAATGTATTTTAATAAACACATTTAAAAAGGAAATATCTGAATCCAGACAAATAACATGATTATTTTCAATGGAAAGTACTCATGTATTTATAACAGTACGGATTGTAAGAATCGTGAATTGTGTTTTATATTTTCATGCATATGTACTTTATAGATATAAACATTATAAGAGGAGAAAGGTGGATTGCAGAATTGACAATTATTGTAGAATTGTAAAAATAAAGTTATCGACTGCAAAGTAGGCGTGATGAATATAAATAAAAAAAAATACCCGTTGCCCGATGTAATTATATAGTATAGTGAATAAAGATATAAACAATTATTGCTGTAGCTTATAGGTTATAGGTGTGTGTTGCATGTGTATATAGTAAAGGCAGTATATATTATTATAATTGAGTGTGGGTCGTGGATTCATGTATTTTTTTTATATAAATTTTATGTCAATGTTCAATAGTCCACAGATAAGTCAACAACACTAGATTACTTTGTCAAGTATCAAAATAAAACGAAATAGTTTTAATATTTAATCGTTTTATAGTTTACTGGTATAAAAATAATTTACAAATGAACAATTATAATTTAAACATCTTCATAATAAATAATAATTATATAATAATCATAGTCTATACTATAGACTAGGTCATGTTACTATAGACTCTATAGTATACTACAAGTTATAATAAAATCTGTATTGAAAAAAAAAACTTTTAAAAAGTATTCGAGTCAATAAAAAAGTATTAAAAATATTTGTTACAATAATTTAAAACAAAAAAAATACAAAATACTACTTAAGTCTTGAACACCATTTTGAATCGAGATAGATCGTTACTAAAATACTTTTAAATGGACACTTGAAAAGTTAGTGTTAAGCACCAAAAATAGATTTTTTAAAACATTTACTTATTAGTTATTTATTTACTTATTATTATAAATTATCAACATTTTTTTTAAATTTGTATTTATAATATGAGTTCTTTTATGTCATAACTTATAAGTGCTTCCCCCACTAAAAATAATTTTTATGAAGGCTCTATTTGATAATGGCAATTAATACTTTACAAAACAACTGAGAACTACAAATCATTTCTATTTTTTGTTTATCGTAAGCAATTATTCATGTAATTTAAATAAGTATTTTAAAGTAGGTAAAAGTGGAAGACTGCAACTTAAAAGTGAATAGTTAATGATATTACATGTAGGTAATTCTAAATTACATTTCTGAATTTCTAATTTGTTTTTAATGCCCTTCTAAAATTCAAACAACTGTATACATAGGATGCCTAACAGAACTAAAAAATTAACATTATTATTAATTAGTAGCTTAAACTCTATTCAGGGTGATTAATATTTATAAAAATAGTACTATAATATATTATTAGTTTTACAATTAAAATAAAAAATTGATTAATATATTAAAATAATTTACAGAACCAAATTGTATTATTTGAAACCATGTGTTATTTGTTTTTGTCAAGTAATCTAGTACCTGCAGGTAGTAGGCACCTATCTAATTAATTGAAGGATGACAATTTTTACGATGGTAATAACTACAAAGGCAAACCGCAATATCATCTAAAACGCAACGCACCGTAACTACCCACATTATTATAATAATATTACATACAGGATATACGACTTAAAGTACGGTTAAACAAAGTCAATAGACCACAACTGTGTACGTAGGTAGTAGGTACGCATCAAATTGATTTCGACTAGCCAAAAACATAAAAATGTATTGATGCGCTATGAGTACATTATAACGCGAGACGTGATTATTAACAATAATATATTATATATCACAGAGTCGGTATTGTATATTAGGTAAAAATATGTATTGTTGATTGTGGTATAAAATTCGATTGAAATTATCGAAATTCCTCCAAACGATTACAAATATTGGTATTACATTCGGTCGTTTTAAGAACAGTTCAGACCTATTTAAGAAAAGTATTCCAAAGCCGTTTTATATTCGATACCCAATCATAATATTATCTACTAATTGATTGCACTGCTAAGAAATAACTTCAAATCGAGCCTAATTATTATAATGCACAATCAATTTGAATCTATTTACAGAAATATGTTTACAAATATGTCTTTATAATAAAAATAAATATATATTTGAAAACAATGTATTGGCCATTAAGTCGTATATGGTAAACAATAAGTATTTGATCGTATCGGTTGCAAAACACAAATTAAGGGTAAAATATTATTATCTTATTATATTTACAAACTAAAACCATCCTGTAGTGCCGCGTCCTCTCCATTTGTGTTACTTATATTACACATATGAATACAGATTGCCCGATGCGCGCCTTTCAAAAAACAGAATTAATCATATTATATTTTGATATAGTAAACGTGTACTACTGTACTACACTGTCTACACAACTATCGACATTTATTTTTCTCGATATTATAGTGATTATTTATGCAGTTTAAAACATTTATAAATTAATAAGTCATTGTGCTGGAACATCAACCAAAGATAAAACGTAGATGAAAAAAAAATTAGGTACAATTGGCTCTTTGGGTTCTTCAGATGTTTCAAATCAACTTTAGCTTACAATTCGTTATTTAATATTAATTTATAATTAATCAGATCATTATATTATTTGCCTTTTGTCCATCTGCAATACTTTCCACTTTCATTATACATAAAAAAAACTCAATAATGAAGTATATTATATTGTAATATTGGTTTTCAAATAATACTTCAAATCATCGTTTTCACGATTTTTTTCTTAAAAACGTATCGATTTATCAATAAACAAATTTGTTATTATAAACTAAATAATAATTGTCTAAGTAGGAAAATAATTTATATAAATAATTTGTTGACCTTTAATAAGGAATAATTAAACAATTATGCACTTAAATTATTAATGAATAATAGTATATTATAATAATCCATCTTTAAAAAACATTTAGATTAATTATTCGAGTGCAATAATTAGTAGGTAATATACTGATATTACTACTTATCAGTTGCTCGTTGAACGTGCATACAATTTGGTACCTACCGAATATATTTAGGATTAAGTAGAAGGTATTAATACGATAAGCCTACTAAAAAAAAAAAAACTAAATACAAAATCCTATATTGAATATTATGGTTAACAACAGAATACCTGAATACTTGACAAGAATATTTTTGATTTTTGATTTATTTATTGTTTTGTCTTTTATAAATAATAAATATACAGTGTTATCCTATAAATTCAATACATTTCACTCACACATACAACACGATAAAACTGTAATACACGACTATTGATTTTGAATATTATTAAGTAATTTACAGTCTTAAAAATTGTTATTTTAAACTGTATGTCTGTAGGTATATAAGTATTATACTGAGAAATAAAGAGCTATTATTTTAAGAATGTATAAAAGACATTGAATATTACCTCAAAAAAATGTTACAAATTTGTTCACTTTAATAATATTTATTACGTGTTAACGAGATTTCAATATCAAAGATGTTATATTGTCATACTGACGATCTGAGAATAAATTCAAAAGATACATTTTTTTTTAAATTATGAACCTAAACTGTAATCCGTTGTGTACCATATGAATATAATGCTGCACCATTAATGTTATAATGATAGACTACTTATTTTATTATAATAAAATCAATAACTATTTGTTAGAAGCTAATAAAAAAAAGTCATAAAATCGATTAAACATTTATACATATAGGTAATATATATGTGGACGACGAACAATGCCAACGATATTCCGAATGCACATAATAAATTCTTCGCAATAATAGATAAAAAGCATATTTTTTAAAACTTTAAAAATATTAAATGTTAATATGATAAAAAAAACAATCATACTATTTTAATACATTATGCATGCCATGGAAGTAAATCGAAATAATTTTTATTTAATTAAAAATAAAAAAAAAATGATGATAGTATTATAATATATTATATATCCTGCGCAGCGTAGCGGACTTGAAAGGATATTTTTGTATGCCTTTGACCACCAGGGCGACTCCACTGATTCAATGTTTCTGTGTTTCGACAATTCACCTTGTATGTGGGGTAGATGTCAGCATAGTCGACCCATCGCAGTCAGTTGTAACTCGTAAATAATATAATTACGAATCTTTAAAGTAAGAAAAATATAATCATGTTATACTCTAATGGAAAAAAATTATCATAAGTTTGTAATTTACGTCATATGTTTTCCGGTTAATAATTATTATACTATTTAGCCATTAAGGGATTGGCAGAAGAAGCGGATAGGAATAGATATGATGAGGTGTTGTGAATTTGATCAGTGCGTGATTTTAGTATTTATTACCTAAATAATATTATTCATACGAATAATTAGACGTAATTTAGATGTTTTACATTTTTCAACACGTCTTCAACCTAAAAACGATTAATTAATATGTTGCATTGATGTCACAGTCTATAAACAAGGATTTGTACCAGACGCCAACAGTCAAGACGTGTGGCAATACAATAAATTATTATTTATTACTATCTACTAGGTAAACACATTCTCTCGGGCTTTTTACTCGTAATAAATGTTTTTTTTTTTTTTTTTTAAACACAGGACAACCATTATATTTTTAATATTGTTTTCAAAATACGTAAAAATGTGAAAATAATATTTACTGGCGATTGGATGTCGACTGAAATTTAAAATTCAACGCAATCGAAACGTTCTAGTCGAGTGTTTTTAAATAATTATCGTCATCGTCAATTACGACGATGTCCGTAAAACGAAATCACGTATTCATATCTATTGGAATCTCGCAGGTTAGGTGTACCGTAATTTATTATTTTTCACGAGGACACGTCCTATTTCCGAGTGCTGGCCAAAGTCACAATAATCGACAATGGTAGTATATTATTATTGATATATATATATATAGGTAGCCTGTAAATTGTAGTTTTAATTTTTTTCCGTCATATGCGTCACGCACACACACACACACACAACCCGATGCGACGCGACGACGCTTCCGTTTCCAATAACAATACCAGAAGCCGAGAAGGGGTAAATAAAAAAAAAAAAAAAAAATGGCGCACCAATGACGGACATATTGATCGATCGACGGTTCTATTATAGTCTCTGTAAAATATGTTTATTGTGTGTCCCTCATCGACCATTTTGCGCGGTGGGATATAAAAAAAAAAAAAAAAAAATAAAAACCATAACGACTGCTGTATGATGTCTGTAACGTGTGCGTGCTGAATTGTGCCTATACTAACTGCCTATACTATATACGCACGTATTGTCCACAGGTAATAATAATATAGACCGACAAAGTGTAAAAATAAGTATTTAAATGTGTATATATATATATATTTAAATTTATCTTTGATATAAAATCACTCAATTTGGGCCTGAGACGCATCTTTGCCTGTGTTATAATTCCTACATAATACACGAGGCGTCGAGCTCGTTGTTTATAATGTTTTTTTCAAAAATATGGTTCTCGTCCATTTAATTATAATATTTATTATAATAAATAATAATACCTCGCGTAAAATCGGGTAAACCCTCTTCGTCCTCGTGGTACTTCGGCGTACATAAGTCATACGGCACGGATACAACACCCCACTAAAATACTTGTAAAACGTATAATTTACCGATGAATTACGACGTTATAGTAGGTGCATAATATGCAAAAGTGTTCTACACTCGTGTATAGTTTAGATATACCTTTTTCCGTTAAGTATTCCACTATTATACCGCTGAGTAAATATAATATCGCATTGCATTTTTTCCCGTAAAAATATTATTATTAACTTAAAAACTGTAACAAACGACTTTACAAAATATTCGGAATATACACCTTTTAAGTTACCGGTATATTCGTGTATTACTATGCACATTACATTATAATCGTATTCGGTATGTGTGTAGCAGTACACACAGCTTCGCTTATGTTCACGTGGCGTTGAACGTATAGTGTACGGTTTTACTACCTGCAGTGTTTAATATATAGGTACGTTTATATATTTACCAAATAAAAACACAAATAAATATATATATTTTTTTTTAATTGATATACGACGCGTGATCTGTACGGGAGTTATAGTCATACGCGCGAGGTTGCAAAAACGGGTTTACCTACTATATTACGTCGATAAGCTATAAACACTTTATTTTACTTATCTCTTCGATGAAAACAAAAATATATCATAGTATTATTATAGTGTTGTAAATTATCATCAGTAGGTATTCAGTAACTAACTGATCATAAAAATACCTACCATTTATATTAAAAATGTTTCAAATCTAAGTAATAATCAATATATGTTTACATTTTTGAAAATTTAAACAATATTTGAGGATGAATAATTAATTGTGATTATGTTCTTCAGTGTAGAGAATTCAGAGAAAGCCGAACGGAAATACGATAAAACATTAACCACCTAGTAAATATTTTATGCAGAATTTCGTATCATATCTAGCTGTGTGTTTATTAATTAATAATAGGGTCAAAGTGATAGAGCAAAATACAATACGTATGATACGCGTATAATTAAAAAAGTTTTTAATTTATTTTTAAGATTTCTTACTTTGAGCGATATCGGAAATGCAAAAAATTATAGAATATTTCAATATATTTTTTATATTAATGTGATAAAATTGATAAGAATAATTTATGAATAGGTACCTAATATGCTCTTTAAAATGTGTACAAATGGTATACCCGTATGGTAAGTGTTTAATACTACCTATATCTTTCTTACAAGTTTTATCTATAGTTTTTATTCTGCAAGTTTTTTACTCAATATTTTAATAAATGAGAATAAGTAATAAGAAATCGCTGATTGCATTGAGATAATTATTAGTTATAATAGATTGTATTTGGTATTTAAATAGCTTAACTTTTCAAAGTTATTTATTGCTTTAGTTACGTATCAGTTGTAAGTTACGCTAACTTTATTTTTTCTGATCTATAATTTATAAACTATCACATATCATAAATAAGAAAAAGCAGGTATCTACCTACTTGTTCAACCTGCACTCTGCAGTCACGTATATAAAGCTAATGGTCTTTTGCCTACCGAAATATTTTGGGCATGGACATTTTTTCTATCCGATTTTCCCTTATCAAAACCAAATATAGGTCAAAGACCGCCATTGTATTACAAGGCTAAATTATTAATAAATTAAGTTTATTTTTGTTTTTATTAATATATAAACGTAATTACTACATAATAACTAAGTAATATCGTCTTAAATCATCTAGATAAAATATGTTACATTTTCCACATATCTACTAGAATTGGTACTTAAAAATACGCTTCTCGTTTATTTTTCAAGATTAAACTTTAATACTATGTGTATTTATTATAGTTTGAGAAGTTAAATTAAATTCTGTTAAATACACGTTAAAACATGTTATAATATCATGTAGTGTAGCGTATACTGTATGCATGAATACATCATAATGAGTAGTTTTATAATAGATTACCTACAGATTTTATTGATCGTATTCTGAAAAAAAGTCCTATATTTATTTATTACGTAAATTGTAGATATGTCGATACTATTATAGGAGTACGGTATTAAATAAAACATACATTTATTTTATTATTTGTTCTTGGTATTTAAACATATTTAAAAAAAAACTCCTAATATGATGTTGCAATTTGTCTCAAAATTTCTAAAACTGTGTTTTGTTTTAACACTATATAAAGTATAAGACACCTAAAACATTAAATCGATGTTTTCTTGTAGATAGTAACTGTTGAAAAAAAATTGAATTTAAATATCAGTAATATCAGTAATATAATATGAACGTGTAATACAATGTTATACATATATTGTACAAAATGTGTATATGTTTAATTGCAGTGTAATGAAGGAATAAATAATTGTTCGAATCATTATTTGTATCAAATTGCATTGTAAAAATTTAAAAATATTCATTACTTTTAATATGTTTTAACTTCTTCTTCGAGATACTTATTTAATTTTTTAAATTTAGTGCTCGTCAAATATTTATAAATTGTATTATAATTTTAAATTAAGATATTATAATTAACGAACTGAAAGCGTGGAGGTGTTTGAACCTTCGAAATTCTGACATGCCCCCGCGGGTAGGTTCATACCAACATCTATGCAGCCATATAGCTAGGCTATAAATATTTTAAGTTCGCCGCGGGTTGTTTGTTTTTAAATAATCATATTATCATCCATATTATACTACAATCGCCACGTTAAGATTTTTGCACGGACGACTCGTGGGTACATCGTCTACCATAATATAACACATTAACACGTTATTGTTACCGGTCATCACGACGTTGACCGAAGACGGTGTCGTTAAACATAACGATTATAATATAAACGACGACGATATTCATACGGCGCGATGAACTTGCGGTTAATAATATAAATACCTACGCGATTTTGTATTTTGACAAATGACCACCGTGTGGATACCAACGACGGTTTCCGGATCATCGCATGTGCACACGTATATTCCGGTGTGGGGTGGGCATATGATATTATTATGTGCGTGCACGGATTATATCGGTTAAAGGCAAACAACACGCGCGCCCGTTGTCTGGCGTTTTATTATAATATTTATCAATAGTATACATACAGGATGATTCACTAAGCACGCTCATTCTAATTTTCGTTTAACAATTTTTTTTTTAAAATAATTTATTCAAATATTCCGGTTCTTGAGATTGTTTGTCCTATTCAAGGAAGAAATGTCTGTTCTTCAAGTACGAAACATCTTTTCCCCTCGTTCTTAGGGTAGTAAATTATTAAGTGAATGATTTTTTTGAAAATTTATTTATACATAATTTAACATTTGAACTTGTAGTTTTTCAGTTATTGAAACTTTTATATCCATGATAATACTCCTAAGAAATAGTTCTATAAAAGTATAAAATTATAATGTGATATCGGATCAAGTATAATAATATGTATCCTATTTGAATAATTATAAAAAATAGCTAGATTAATATAAATTTACTAACATTTTAAAATTGTCATAGACCACGTATTATCATTTAACCACATTATAATCATGGACCTAATATTCTTAATACAAAAGTCGAATAATTCAAAAACTATAATCGTTCAAATTTTGATTTTGATACTCAAAATGTTCAGAAAAATAACTATTTAATATAGTTTGCAGTTGAAAAGGGAGTTTATTGTTCCGAGATAGAAGTATTTGTATCTCCCCGGGATACTCGTTGAGTAGTACAAACAATCTCAAGAATTCGAATATAGCCTCTTTATAATATATATATATATATATATACATGAAAAAATTACAAATAATATCTGCAGCATTGAAGAAGAAAAAAAGGGTCGAGCGCACACGGTAAATCATCCTGTATATATATATATATTATTTGTAAAATTTCGCGGTGTTCTGAATAACGCCGCGATGACCATCACGGTCCGCGTCAGTGGAGGGGTGGTGGGCTTTGCCCCGCGACGACAATAATAGTTTATAATATTTCTGCGTTCGGACGTCCGGTCTGGTGTGCACAACTGCAGCAGCAGTGTAATACTATGTATATTATTATTATACTATATATGCCTATGTAATATTATACATACATATATATACATATATATATAAACACAGAACGCGCGCGCGGATCGTGCGATAGTTTTAATCTCCGGCAGGCGCGCAAAAACGATATGCACATAAATACTATTATTATAATAAATAATAGGACGGCAATATTTATTTTGTATCCTATTTGTTTTAGCGTCCGAAAAAACACGTTCGCCACCCGGGGGTCACCAGCCCCCTCGACCGCGTGTGCCGCTTGCGGTTAGGTTAGGTCAGCCGTGCGGAGGATGGACGGCGATTTTTGGGAATTTTCCAAGCACACAAACAGACGCGCACACATTATTTTGGCTGTCGAAATATTATCAAATCTAATTAGACGCGTGTCCCCGTTATTTATATTCTATTATTATATATATATATATATATATATATTATATTTGCAAATATTATTATTACATGTTTGTTTTATCATCGGAGCACGTACGTTTTTCGTTCTTTTGGGAATTTCAGCACATGTACGCTGAATGTAAAATGTGCATCATACTATGTATATATACGTACGCATTTACACGTATGTGTGAAAATGACCAATGATTAAACACACACATTTTTCGTGTGTCGAGTGTTTCGGCGAATGGGAAGCGTAGAGGTTATTCACTATATGCTATCGGTAGTTCTCTGTCCATTGCGGTTAAAAACTCGTTAATTTTGTTTTGTTTTTTATTATTGTTATTGTTATTTATGTTTATTTTTTAATCGCCACCCATCGCGGCACAGCCCATATGTATATTGCATACGGTAATGTCACTGCGGGTCCAAATATTTATTAATTATAACCGGACGTCCTACGTGGCGGAAGAAGAATGACATTTTTCGATTTATTTTCATAATTATATTATTATTATAAACATAATATATTGTTTCCAATAGCAACTGCGCTGCCAGCCGTTCTCGTACACTATATAGGTATGATATATAAAATATTTTCATCATTTTCCACGCTTTTTTTTTTTTTTTTTTTGAAAACATTTCGATGGGTATTTAAAATTCTCGATATTAATTATCAAAATCCAATAACTAGTACGCGGAATGGTAAAAACGCTCAAAAGCTATGGTAAAATATATATTAATTATGAACCATTTGTATTGGCTTGTATATAGAATATGTATCATAATATATAGGTGCATATCATATAAAAAAATATACGCCATACGCATAATATGATTTATGGCACTATTTAACTTTTTTCCACCTATTGCAAATTGTTGTGCATAATAATTACAAATACCTGTAACTAAAATATAATTAATAATATTGAATATAATAATAATTACTTTATCCATTAACTTTATAACCATTTCGTTTCTATTAGCTTTAGTTGATCTACTATACTAGTGTAAATCTGACAAACGAGATAAGTGTTGACATGATATTAATGTTGTGAACCCGAGGGAAACAACACGTATGGTAATATATGCCAAGGTTAGAAAATGAAACAAGTTTATTAACTGTAATAACTATTAGTTTAAGACATAAAATATCATTTAAATACTTTCGGCAATGTAAGTGGTAGATAGTAAGCAGCGACAAGTTTCATTTACTAGTTAAAACATCTCTACTATTACTTTAGATCAGTAGTGACCTATTTGCGATCATTTATTAACCGGTCTGCTAAAGTATTAAAATTACATCAAAATTTAAAAAATAAAAAAATATGGAACTTGAATTTACTAAAAATGTAACGTTTGTAAAATGTTATATTTATATATTATATAAATGATTCCATTTCTTATCATCAATTACGTTGTTAATGACACATGATGTGTCGCAGCCTTATCGCCGAACGTCGTCTAAACATAAATAACATCGTATTTATTGTTTTGCATAGGTAAACATTTAGTCATTATATCCATTACCACTCGCCGAATATAAATTTAGTTGATTATAGTTATTGTGTTGTGTAATTTTAGTTCATAATGTTTCAAAAAAAAAAAAAACTGAAAATCGACTACGAACTTCGTGTTTTTCAAAATCAACGGGAAAACGACTATACTCGGCTCAACACATTTATTTTAGCCCCCGATAAAAAAAGGTTGGTCGCCACTGCTTTGAAAGATTCCGTGCTAAAACTATAATTTTAGATGCATATTGGTGACCCCTCATATTATATCCTAAGCTTTCGTGGTAATCGGTTTTATATAAGCAACTTAATTCTAAAATAAGACGTAAATTAGTGTATAAGTTAAATGAGTGTAATAAATTGTTGATGTCCTGAGCTAATAACGTTACGGTAATATGAAATATAGTAGTATTTTTTTACCCTATAAAACAGGGATTCTCAAGCTTTTTTTCACTAAAACATCCTACTGATCTCTAATTAAATAAACTGATTCCACAAAAAAAAAAAATTGGATTTATTCAATTTATACTCCACCATTTGATGGAAAAAAATAAAATATAAATTTAATTCATTAAAAATAAAATAAATAAATACAATTTATGTACTGTGTATAGTATTAGTATGGTTGAGACAAAATATATGTTTTGGAAAGATAGTTGTATGACTTATACTAATGTTAAAATATTATGATATGATATAATATAATATATATATAAATAAAAATAATAATAATAATAATAATAATAACAATACAATCACTGAACGTATACATCGCATGGATGATGTCGTGCATACATAATGCATGGTTTGTTTCAAAAGTTTTTCAATAACCTCCTTGAAAATTCTGTATGTATGCTTTTCATGTGAATAAATGAATTCTTTAATGATTTTGAATCTTTGATTTATCTAGAATATCAGTAATCCTAGTACGATTTTATAAATAATACGAATGAGTAAAATTGTTTTTTTTTTACCTATTAAAAATAAAGTTTATATTTATAATATTATACATTCTATGTATCAAAATTTTAAATAAGTAATTGTTAAATTTTACCAATTAATTTACACGTATTACCGTTTATTTTTGTATTAAAAAAATATTAATTATAATGTACAATACTAAATCTACCGGGTGCGTGCACAAAGGGGTAGTTTTCGGGGGGTAACCCCCTCCCCATTACAAAATTTCAAGAAAATTATTGAAAGAAATAATAGTTTTAATAAAAGTATGTTTTATAGAGTAAAAGTGGTTACTTTCAATAAACTTCTTGTTAGGCATTAAAATGTAAAAACTTAACCCCCTTCCACTCAAATATTTGTATACGAGCCTAATACGCACATATTACTTACATCTATATTTTATAGGTTATATCATAACAGCATGAGTGTATATTATACTTATAGTAAACATAAAGTATTATGATACAGTTTGGAATAGGTTATTAAAATAGGTAATAATGTAATATTATATTAATACCATTACATCTTATCTTAAACACAAAATAAATAATTTTAATTCACTCGTTATTTTATTTGCTTACTGCGGAATTGTATGACTTGAAAGACTGCAAAATATATAAAATATAGCAATATAAAACGAAACAAATATAATTGTTGGTGAAAATATTTATATTTTATTTTAATCTTTATATTGTCAATAGGAATTTTATATAGGTACCTATAATATATTTTATTATTCAATTTTATCTTTATCACAGTAATAAAATAATTTTGTTATTATAGTTTTAATACTTATAACTATGATATTAAAAAAGCAGTTAATAGAAATATAAAATAAATAGCTAAAATAAAATTTAGTGGATATGTAATAGGATCTGTATTTGTTATGAACTATCAGAATATAATTATATAATCCATGATTGGGTATAAAAATGAATTATCTAAAATCGATTTTAATTATATATTTTATATTTTTGTTTGAATTTATAAATTTTAAAATTATCATTTTAAAATGTAAATACTTTTTTTTTTTTTAATATTGCTCTAGAAGTAAACTGACAATAGTTTATTTTTTTTATTTACGTAGGATTTTTGAAAATTATTTGTTATAATATACAGGTATCGCGTGTAGGTAATTGTAGACTCGATACAACTTATTCAATTTATGACTAAAGAAAATTTGTAAATTCAGCACATTAACCCTTTCTTGTTCGTGGATGTATATTTTGAATGCACATGTGGGACACAGTTGCTTAACAATACAATCATTGAAACGGTCGCTGGAATATGTTAGGGGGATTCGCAGTAAAACGGGTTTCGTAGCCCCTAAAAACACGTAGGTATTTCCCCCTAAACAGAATATTTCAAGTGGTCAGTGAATGTTTGAAACTCTGCTGTTGGGACGATAGGTAAAGCGTCCAATACGTAGATTAAAATATTATACGAGCTCAATGTGATGTGTTACACAAATGGTAAAATACAAACTTATTAAAAAACAACTTGAAATATAATATCGAAGTATTGTTTTGTAGGAAGTAATTTATAATTTAAATAACACACGTAAGATATTTATATTTATTCATTGTTGAAGTTATTTTCTGTAATTTGTTAGTTATAAATTTATAATAACGTACTCGTAGCAGCTGCAGCACATACACGTACTTTGAGACCATGCGAAATCTTTAAATGTATTCAAACTATTGTAATAAAGTTCTTCAACAATAATAACATTATTATGACGGTATATTTTCACACTGCTTGACTGCGATGACATATAATGTCATGTAAATTTTACATGTCAAAAACCAATGTTTGTTAAGATTTTTAGGTGACAACTAGTCATTTGTGATCGAATTTCATGCTTAAGACAGTATGGTAACATTTAACGGTCTTGGAATATTTTTATTCGTGCACATCGGTTTTTGTTTGATTATTCCCCGTTAATCATGATTACTCATTATATTTGTAATATCTGGATTTTACTTTTGCTCTTTAAAAGTTCAAGACTGCAGTAGTCAGTAGACAAGTATCTTTGAGTTATAATTCAGACAGTGAGAATCAATGAAGCATGGTGAAAAAACGGGGAATTTTTTTAGCGATAAGTGCCAAAATATAAAGGTACAAATGTACGGTAGGTAAAAACGATATACGTTTTATATTCTTCGTATCATGTTTATTGTATATTTATATTACAACATTTAATCGTGGTTTGCCACCTAGGTCCACCTAAGATAATATAGCTAATAACGCAATATAGATTTTGATATCTATAGCGATATCGGACGATTCAGATATAATAAAATAGGCCCATTTTCCGACTAACTCATGATTTGCATCACGCGAATCCCGTTTACTATATATTTTGCATTTTGCAGTTTAACTGTTTCATCAAGCTTTTTGTATAATATATTATACGTATTAGATAATATATTATATTATGCATATAACCTAATATCTACCTGCATTTATAATCTGTACTGTCCATAACGTAGACAAGACTAGAAGAGGGCGCTTGCCTCTTCCAAAAAACCACATACTTAAAATTTACGAGGGGATGTATTATATTATACTGATATACAGTGTATACATATTTGATCATACTATATACGTCCGTAAAAGGTAAAGTAATTATTTTCTTAGAAAAATCCGACCGGAATAAGAGTAAATTGTTCGATTTTTATCAAAACTTAAAAAAAAGATAATATTTAAACACCAGCTAATTATTATAACATAATGATATAACAAATTACTACATACAGCTACGATATAATATACCATTATCGTTACAGATTATTATGAGTATTTAGAGAAGATAATTTTCTTGTATCGTATAAGACAAAGAGACCAAAAAAAAAAAAACTCGTTCAGGACAAGGTACAAGTGAATTTTATAAACGTTCACTGTGCGCGCTTCGGCACGACAAGAGCAGAAGTCTTCCAACGATTACCACGGTAATAATAAACACGCGTCGACGTGTAAGTCTCTCTCACGCTACCACCACCACCACCACCACCACCACCACCTACACCCCTCGTGGGGGCCGGCACACACGTCTGTCCGACGATCGCCGACGGCGGCGGACCGGGTCGGAGCACCTAAGGATATCGACTGCGTCGCACTAAATATGCTAAAAAGTCGTCCATCGTAGTCGGAGTAGACGGGTCGAATACGTATACCAAATCGGATTATTTTCCGCGACGGTATACGATTTTTTTTTTTTTTCGGCGCGCGCGCGCGGGACGGCAGCACGGCCGACTTACATGCTTTGCCCGCGGACGGACACGGTCGGTGGTCGTTCGCCGCAACAGACGGACGGGCGAGCGACCCCGCGGCCGCCACCCAACGTCGCGGGGTGTGGAAAAAAGAAGAACGAAAGATGGTCAAAAAGAGAGCACAGAGAAAGAGTGTATATGGTGAGCCCGCCCCCGATCAATATATTTGTACGCGCGCCGCCGACCGCCACCGCCGCCGCCGCCGCCGCCGCCGTCGTCGTCGCCTTTGCCCGTCGTCTTCGAGCGGCGCTATGTCGTCTCTTTTTCGCCGCCCCTCCCCACTTCCCACCCCAAGCCGTCCACCGAACGCACGACGGTCGCCTTTATCAAGACCCGAGCGCAGTTTTTGCCGAGTGGCGCACACAATAATAATAATAATAATAATAATAATACACGTCGCCCCGCCCGCCACCGTAAATCCGCGGCCGCCCGTACCGCCGCGGACTTTCTCGGCCGTCGGCCACCGCCGCCGCCGTCGCGCGCGCGTTATGTACGCCGAGACGACCACAACCGCCACCGCCATAAATTTCGCCACCTTATCGCGCGCGCAGTTTTCGTCGCGATCGTTTCCCAAGGAGCTCGTAAACCCGCGCGCACTTGGCGGTTTTTCTTGCGTCCGCCAATTTTATCGCCCGGACCGCAGATAACGGGCCCGCGCGTCTTGAGGCGGCGGCACTCTCCCGCGGGAACGACCCTCCTCCACCCGTCGCCCGACGACCGATCCGCGGGGTGGTAAAATCCGTCGTTCACATATATATATTTACCTTATGCATAATATAATATAATACGCACAACGCGCGACAGTGTGCGGTTATTGTTCGTCGTCCGACAGGTAAAGCGATAAACTTTTACACCGTCCCCTCCGGCCTACCCGCGTACACACACGCGCGCGCACGTCGCAGTCGTTTCAGAAACATTTGATGAGAACTCGCCTGACCGTCTCGGGAATGTCGCGAACGCGTAGTTTTTCTCGAATCGCCGTCCGTCGGACACCGCTTGGCAGAGATATCGGTACGGCACCGCGATGTTGCCATATATATATCGTATACGATTTTGACTTTGCAGTTACCGATATCTGTTTGCGGGCGCAAAATTTGTAATTGTTGTTTTGCCCATAACCGGAAAAACCATGTCGATGGAATAGATAAGAAAAAAAAATAGTATTGTCTACGCTTTGCAACGCATCCGAAAACTCGCACGGAACCTCGTCGTGCCACAGTAATTTTTCCTGTCGTAAAAATATATCGACGAAAATAGCACGTGAAACCAATACACGCGTTGCTCAAGACGATGACGCGTTTACACATAATACGATCGGTGAAACGTATCATTTAACCGGTCGTGGTATCACATCGTCGTCCGCGGTGGAAAAACGTAAATAATGATATAGGGGTGTGCGGCCTGGGGGTAAATAAATATTCCGCCAAAAATACTTTACTTCAATGCCGAATCATTTGTTTTTTGTTTTTTTTTGTCGCTGTGTAGACTAGAATACAACAAGACTGGTATATGGACAGAATAAGACTTGGCAAACAAAAAAAGGTTTTTTGGACCTCGAATTTTTTTTTTCAAACCGTCCGGTCGTCCTTAAGATGTATCTATAGTTGCCGTCCCCCCGTTACAAAGGTATATGTGCAACGCTCATTTGATTGACTGCGAAAAGTATTTTAATATTACGATATTACCATGTTACCTACCTCTCATACCGCCGTATAAAATTTGTAGATAATAATATAGTTATCATTATATGTTTGTTCGTTTGGTTCTGTTCTGCCAAACCGGAACGGAGTTTTTTGTTTATCAAATGAAAAACTTCGTCCCGCTTAAATACATAAATACATGTACATTAACCGGCGGCCGCCGCCGCAGACCGACCGCACAATCGTAAATTGCACTCGGCTTATTTTTTGCGTCCCACACAGTATAATACAAATATATATATATATATAAACGCGTTCCGGGAGTGCGAGCGCGCGCGCGCGCCCTTTAAGCTTATAAATTGTGTTTTGGATTCAAACGAGCTTCCGTTTGCCGTCGGTGGCGAGGGCGACGAAGGGGAGGTCACCTCTCGCCTTTGCACAAATCGGCGGCGGCGGGGAGTCAAGAAAAATCGTTGCGCGCATATATAATTAAGAAGGCTACGTCGTAAAACCTAAACTCCTCCGCGCCACCGTCTCCTACCACTCACACACGTACACACACAAACACAGCTGAGAGACGGTGGTGGAGCCTTTTGTTTCTGCAGTTTACTTGGACTGCTTTTTATGGCGCGAGTCGTCGTGAGTAGGGGGGGAGGTGAGTTATACGAGATTAAAATACAGCGCGCCTCTCGTTTTTATCGTTCGCCGCCGTCCCCCGCGGTCCGTCGCAGCCCCGGGCTCAATATGGCGGAATATAATATAACGTACAAGGTGATTCACCGACCACGCTCACCCCCATTTTTTCATACAATAATAAATTTATTTTAACTCTGGTTTTTGGAATTTTCAACTATATCAAAGACCATATTTTAAAAAGCATGATATCGTCTACGTTACTCAAGAACGGTTACTCTGTGGCGATACGGACTTTTGTTTTTAAAATAAAACCTCTATTAATTCTTATTAGACAAATTATAGCGAATATTTATGTTGATGCACCAAATTCAAAATTAATTTGAATGAGTAGTTTTTCAGTTATTACAATGAATATTCTAAGAATAACAGTTATTAAAAATATCATTACAAAAATAAAAATATATACGTAATATTGAAATTAGTGTTTATTTTACTTTGATAGTTTTTACAAATCATAAATATTGATGATTACAACTACAATTTTCAATTCACCATAACCCTCATATCTTCCAAGCCCATGCATTATCATATTATTTGGAGTATTTGAACCTATTACCCTTAGTAAACAAAGTCGAATAACAAATAATACCCGTTCTAATTATAATTCTGATACGTCAACATTTTCTTCAAAATAATTTACAGTTGAAAAGGGGAGATTGTTATTTGAAAAATAGAAATATATACAATGCATTATTTAAATAGTACCGAAAATTTCAAGAATTTGACATTATGACATTTCAGTATATTTAAAAATTCCAAAATAAAATGTTGAATCATTTTTTTATTGAAAAAGAAGTTGAGCGTGTTTTGGAAATCATCATGTATGTGTTCAACAGGGGTATACGTCGGTCATGCTTTAATAACTAGACTGCTACACACCATACAAAATAGTTATTAGAGAAATATAAATATTATATGATAGATACTAATTAATTATTTCTATAAATGAAACAGCGTACCCAGTTTTAAATATATTTTCGTTTATAGTTTATTTATTTGCGAGTCAAAAGAATCACTTTTACTGTCATCACCGGCCACTCATCAGAGTACCTATTACAGTTTATTAGAGTCCTGCAGTTTTTCAGTTATTACATATTTTCGGAAACATAAATGAATCTTCAGATACAAATAATAGCGAAATATAATTTATTTCTGGTTTATGCCTTCAAAATAGTAAGCAAACTGTTAATTATTTTTAATTTTAATGAACAGCTATAACATAAGTATTAAGTACTTTAAGTTATTGTGAAATCGTTATCGTTACTTTTTTTTCCATGATAACTTTGTTTACTTGAAATAATTTAACTTTAACTAAGGTAATGATATTGGAAATTAGTAATTAAAGCGTTTTAAATTTACAAAAACGTTAAAGTATTATATAAAAACCATATTTTAAAATAAAATAAGAAGAAAACACTAGGTGGCCGACGTGAACAGTAACAGTACCGGTTGTCAGAAACGATCACGACAATATTATTGTTCGCAGCTATATCAGCGCCCTTTTGGCGTTCACGATGATGTACGCTGCGATTATATCATTACGTTTTATTTCCAAACAGCCGGTGCCAGATTTAGAGGGGGAGCATGTGGTGCATGCACCGACGCGGTGTATAACGCAGTCAATATCAATAAAAATATAAACTTAATACATAAATGGCAAATTTGTCCAAGGGGCCTCCACTATTATAGAAGTTGCACTGGGTCTTCGGAAACTTAGATCTGACACTATGAGCAGCTCTGAATATTCTTGGACTCCAGTACGGGCGTTATCAGTGGCCTTGTATTACCCACGTTTGCTTGTTGTGTTATAGTCGTTTGAGTTCGATGACCGGATGGGCTAATGTAGGGTTCTTGTAGGTACTTTGGTTACACCCATTTTGTCGGTCACTGATTGGTATATACAACTGTAGCATTCACATTTCGGCGATCATCAGCAGTTTGTATACACACAACGATATGTATAATAATCCGGGTATGAACGCTATCCTTGTTTGACTAAGTCGAGCTCGGTATGTGTTATACCAATAACGGCAATAACCCGCCTACTATTTGGAATCTACAAAATTACGAACGCCTTATCGTCAACCGTTTGCATACCAATCAAACAATAAATAGTAACATAAATGTACAATCCAGATATAAAATCTATTTTTTTAATTACATTGATAAACTTAGGCTTGTATTATATAGGTACTTGTAGGTATACAGCTAAGATAGCCAGCGGTTTTTAGCTTTCGAATAATGGAAGCGTCACATTATGTTGACTTGATAAGCAATACTTAAGTATATTAAGATTAAAATCGTATAAGTACTTGATTTTATGCGATAACGATACGTTATAATGATTTTAAATAATAATTTTTAAGATTGTATAAAGAATGAATTTGATTGAGTTTACTGTAATAGATTCATTTTAAAATTGGTTTGTTATTAATTCATTTTTATAAAGTTATTGTTAAAAAAAAAAAGAAAAAATCCTCAGATAATTAATAGACTAGAATATTTTAATTATTTTAATCAAAACTATTTATTCAACTTTAGAGAGAGTTTAGTCAATAAAGTAGTTAACCGAAATTCATGATTTTCCTGTAAAATGTTCATAAAAAAAGTATTAAAAAAATTCATTAAAAAATAAATATTGTAACTATTTGAAAAAAAAAGATAAAGTTTATTTTTTTTTAACATTTTTAAATCATAAATTATTAAAAAATAAAATACCCGTCAATAACAAATACATGATTAAAAAAAACAAAACATGCATTAACGACATAGTGATATGATATGTCCAACCATGTCTATTATAATGTTCAACTAGAGTGATCGCAGTGCTACTCCGTCTGTATTATGTAAGTATAGTGATCGCGATAATTTATTTTACATTATAACCTCCTAAATTTGATACTTTTCATATATTATGCGTAAAAAGGTTAATTTTTTAGTTAGGTATTTGTAACAGAATCCATAATACATTTCTGCAATAGAAATTCAATCCACGCCCCGACGAAACCGTTCCTACGATTTTGTGCGGCCTTCATAATATTATACATAGGTGTATAGTATTGTATGATCCAGGTCGGCAAACGTATATAATACCTATATACATTGTAGGATTGTCAGATGGGGTCCCAAACCTCAATTAACATACCACTCGAGGGCATGAGTGTATGACAACAGTATTTCGGTAAAATATATTTGTTTTAATTGTATGTGTTAGAATAACAATTTAAATAGTATCATACGTTTTTGTTCATACAATATATGCCTAAATGCCTTTAATAGTACCTATACAAGTCTACTCAACTGTAATTCACGCAAAAAATGTGTAAGTATACTTAAATACTTCTAGAGATATTATACGACTTTTATAATTTTACACGATTAACGTATTCTTAACACGTTGGTTTATTATACTTGGTAGCTTTTGTTGTTTTATGAAAAATACAATTCTCGGTATAAAAGGTCGACGATGGCATACTATAATGCGCGTTCGACTTAAATTGATGTAATTTCTACATTAATACCAATCAAAATCGACGTGGTTGATTTAAATTTTAAATTTAGGTATATTTCGTATTAACTTATACAGTATTTTACATAGGTTATAGAACCGTTCGTGATGATACAGTATAGCAACAAACAATATTTAATGTACAATTAATGACTGATCGACGGTGTTGTTATTTATATGACGCGTTAAACAATAGTGAACATAAATTCTGAGTCGGAATCATTATCTAAAACTAGAAAAAAACCAACAGTTAAAAAAAAAAAAACAGTATTTTTTTTGTTTTCGAATCCCGATGACCTATATCGATAACGCTGAAATTATTCGATTCGGTCGATTATGTTTATATTAATTTTTTCATTTCATATATTACGGCTGTAGCCAATCAACCATTTTTTATGAGTCCACTTTATTTACGTCTCCCACGTCACTACCTCGCGCATAGATAAACACGCCAGGTGAACATGAGCATATGGTCAATTCGTCTTGGTGGCGTTTTTGTTTTTGCCAGCGCCGTTGCTTCAATTACATTATTATCGTTATATTATTGGTTTTTTCTCCACACTGGGCGTATGTGTTCGTACAGCACCCAGAGGCGTCTCGGAAAATTGCCGTTCCGGGCTTGTTGAAACACGCTCAGTCCAACAGCTGCCTGACGGAATAATGTAAACATTGTATAAAACAAAAAAAGTTAAGTTAAAAACGGGTAAATAAAATTTAAAAAAAAATATTGATACATCGTCTTATTGTGTTATTTTATTTTTTATCGTATAACCTAAGTAAATATTACAATACTATACACGTCCGGAAGTAATTATGACACGAAGTCCAATCTTATAAATAGCTTTTTAATATTGTATTATATTCTTAACCCTCAGTAGTTGTCCGTTAAAGATGGTCTACGTGTAAATTAAGCAACGATTTTGATTATTCGTAAACTATTATAACTGTAAAGTGTAGTGCACTTGGTTGCTACTATGATACGTTCAATACCACATACAGTGGTTACGTAAATAGTAAAAATATGACATTGTGTTTTATACCTCATATTACAATATATAATATTATAATATACCATATATTTTCAATTGATTATAGATTTTACTATTAAATACTTACTTAAGCTGTTGCTTTAATTTTTTTGGATCATGTGATTTTACATAATTATTTAATTATAATAAACAATAGTTTATGGTATAATATATTGATTTATATTTAGAAATAAAAAATTATTTATTTATTTTTACACTTTGTACTTGGTAGTATTTATTTATTATTATTTAATAATTAACACTCACATTGAATGTTTAAAAGTCACAAGTCACAAGTGTAAAATGTTTGTACAAAGAATTTTTGGATAAGCGAAAACTATTCATATACCTACATATATACATAATATATATAATATACATATATTGTATATACGTAAAGTTGTTCGTATCTTAAATTTCTGACCAAAAAAAGAGCAAAAAAAATTTTGCATACAAATTTGAATTATTATAATTAGCGGCAGCGTTTTAGTTAGGTGTTCATAACTGAGTTAAAAATAAATTTTAATCAAATTAATATTATTTTTTATGTACACATTAAATTTACTTTTACAGTGATTGACCGAAAAAATTAATTGTATACCTCAAAGAATTATTGAGATATATAAATGAATATTATATATTAATAGTATTCCACGATAATACACATAAATTATAGATACTTTTATTATTATAAATGTATGTACAAAACAACAACGAGATAATTACTGGCGAAATTCTTAAAATATTTAAAAAAAAATAGTGGTTTCTGATGTGTAAAGGTTATATAATCTGATAAATAGTCTCACAATGTAATAAAAGTCATGTTATATAATTTAACAGAATCGTATAAATTAAATAAATTCAATAAATCGATGTATTATATTGTAATGGGTAATAAATACTCTTGTAGTATAAAAATATATATATATATATTTTTAAATTAAAACCTCTCTAAGAGAATGAGTTGGAAATATTATAAGATGATAATAAAATAATGCTATTGGTTCGAATTAAAATTAAAAATTAATTTTCATTTCCATTACTTATTATGTTTCTTTATTCCCACGCTTAATTAAATCTTCAAAGGGTATGTTTCTGAAATAATCTTAAATCAAAAACGATTTTTAAACTAATTAAATTAAGCCGTGTAAAAATTATTTTGATCATTTATATTAATTAAGTTTTTGTATAACAATATGTTTAATTCCTTTAAAAACATAATTTTATTTATCAGTATAGTACCACCAACGACACATTCTTAATTCAATACGAGTAGGTAAAGTAAAATAGGTTATTCTAACTTAATTTATTTCATCATTTCTTAGTTATAATTAATAGCTGTTGCGTAATATATTAATATATTATTTTTTCCTCGGTTATTCTCATTTTTTATAAAAATAATTTTTCATTTGTATATATACTCGTGTGTATATTTGCATATCTGTATATATATTATATGTTATAATGTATTATGTACAATATTTTCAAATTTTAGCAAGATGTGTAAATTTCTCACGTACTAGAATAATGGTAAAACGAGTTGCCACAACCAAGAAATTTAAAATTAATTATTTTAATAAAGAATTCGTGTATGTGGGCGTGCGGTTATGTGATATAATTTAATGGTGTTTAATACCTATATTTGAGTTTTTCGGTTAAGAGGTTCCATTGTAAAAATTAGAAGTACAATATTGGTGAACCAATGGAACTATATATGTAAATAAATGTCTGAAAAATATTCTTTAAGATCGACAAGAGCGTTCTTAACATCCTACACACGTTTTTAGTACCTATTCTGTTCAAACTTAACCGAAGAAATAGTGACGATTTTAGTCGATCAAGTCACACGCCTACATACGCGAGTATAATTGAAACAGTGGTAATAGCGGCGGTGGCTTTGGCGGCGGATGAAAAGATGATGTTACCGATTGTATTCTCGGTAAGAGTACGGTGGTGGTGTGGCTACAGTGGGGTCCATCAATCACGGTGTGGTGGGTCTGGCGGATCCGTGCGAGAGCGTCAGTTTTTCGGGTAAACGAAACGTTTCAAAAACATACAATATTAATAGCATCCGTTTGTTTTGAGTAAGAAAAGCGCAACGGCGTCATTGTGCGAACGCGTCAGCCATAACCTCCCGAGCTCCCAAACAAATGGCCGCATTTTCTGGCGAAAACCTAGTCGTGTTGGTCGGCGGGGTGGAGAGAAGAGAGCGAGATAAATAATGGACCGATGGTAAGGATTTAGGATCGACGGTGTAGGGGGGAAGGCGGCCGTGATGGCGGTGTGAGTTTCGTGTCTAGAGAAGAAGAAGAAGGATTTTTGGAACGAAAGCTCGACGATATTACGGTGGGTGGGGTGGGGCGCTGCGGTGGTATACAAGACAGTATATATAGTGACGACCGAGTGTGCCGGCGGGTGAAAAGCTCATTGGACGTGGTGGTGGCAGGGAGAGTGTGACAAGGACTCCGGACGGTGGTGAGGACGGTAGTATACTGCGGGTGGGTGAACGGAGCAGGGTGTGTTTTCCTTTGGATGCAAAAAGGAAGCGGCAGGGTTCGACGGCGTGGAACGTCTCGGGCGCGCGCACGCACAAAAAGAACGGTAGACAAAATCCCCGAGCCTCATATTTCACTGTCTGTCAAGCCGTCAAGGGTTTTTACAATATAACAGATAAGCATCTGGCGAAGAAGAATTGCGCCCATCAAAACGGATCCGCTGCCTCTATACCTCCGTCCCCGCTGATATTATTATACAATATACATATATGTACCACACACACACACACACACACACACATATATACCTTCACCACCACCGCTGTAGTCACCCGCCCTTTCCTACCAACAGCTTTGTACCAATAATCGTATATGAGATTACCGTGGATTTTTGTATTCATCAGATGGAACTTGTATCAGTCGCGGCGATAGGACGATTTCCACTTTCGTCCACAGTTGGGTGGCAGCGGCACCACCTGGGCAAGCCACTAAAATAGCGTCGCTATGTGAATGTAACTGTAACCTGTATATAGTAGTAGCTTTCGATCAGCTCAATCGGGACGAGTATTCTAAACAAACCGAAGCCACAAATTAACACAATCTTCATTCGAGTCGATACATTTGAACGACCAACGCCTAGGTCGTGGACTCGAATCCGACAATATTTTTACGCTTTAATTTACACTCGAATTAAATGAATTCTATACAATGTGGAAATAACATGTTGTCTTTGTATGTCTTGATGTATACTCAATTCTATATTGCACGAGTGCGATAATAAGTATAGGTGTACGCGATTAGAGATGTTTCGCGGGATAATTGTATAGGGTGTCTCAAAAATAACGCTTTTTATCGATTACAATTTTTTTGTTTTTATATTTACAAAATTGTTCTTATCATTTTTTTAATCTACTATCATTCCGGTTTGTTGTCGTCTAATCAGTTTTTGTCAAGTGTCACCGTGGACCGAATGTCAATTGAAACACGTGTGTTGGTTGTTGACTTTTTACCAAACTAATGTAAGCGGTGCGGAGACAATGAGACGATTTTGTATCTTGGACGCTTCTCCCAATGTGTCATCAATTCGTTAGCTAACAAAAAATTTGAAAAAACTGATTCAGTTGTTAATCTCAAAAACCCGGATTAGGTTAAAGCGTCCCCCTGTAACTCACCAGAGAACTGAGAGGCAGTTATTATTAATTTTCTCGACCGCACATTGCCAATAACAACAGGTTAGTGGAAAACAATCGAATAATATTATTTTTCATACATAAACCGAATATTATACTGAAACTGTAGATATCCTTTTTTTGTAATTTTTCGAAAAAAAAAATGTTTGTTTAGCTAATTTAAATAAAAAGCGTTCTTTTTGGGGCACCCTGTATGTACTTACGTTTTAATTTTTCTCGTAAAAGAAAATCATATGCATACTTTGCTTCGCTACGATTGTTTCTACATAAACTGGAATAATCAATTATCACATTTACATAAAAAATATTAATAAATATAATATTCCATTGCATAATATTATATAGCTTATAATTTACCTTCATGGCGTATGGCTACACATTTTTAAATGCCAAAGATGTTAAAAACATATTTCTAGGCATGAGAAACTCCCTCGTATGTCGATTGTTCTACACGCTGTAAACCATAATGATCTGCTGGTCGATCGTTTCGTGTCTTCGGTGTATTAATTAAGAAGTTCAGAACAACAATGAATTATACACCTGTTGGTTTTACATCGTAGGCGTTATTCCACAAACCTTATATGTTTTTAATAGCGCGAAACGTGTTATTATTTATTTACTCGTGTAACAAAACATGTTATTTATTTACTCGTGAAACAAAATATGTGTATTGTTTATAATTTGTTCTATTGGCGAAACCGGAAACGTTTTTAATGAGAATCTGTACAGTTATAATAATGATTAGTAAAATAATATAAAATGGGGATGATACATAAAGAGCAATAAATAATATTATAATTATTATTTTATCATTATAAATTAAAACGATATACGATGGTGTTATTTTATTCAAATAATATTTAAAAACAATTGTGATGAGTATCGCGGTATTTAGCAGTTATTTTCCTAGTAATTAACATCAATCAAATAACATAAAATAACCGAATTGTTGAGTAATTGAATTGTTCTAACATTTATTAAAATCTAATTTGTAACTAAATATTTATCATTATTATAATAACCGCTGCTAATTGTTTTATAATATTTTATAGTTATTATGTGATTTAATCACAAATTTTAGCTTAAAATCCACTGTGATGGAAACATGGAGCTGAGTTTTCTGTTTTCTGTCAGGAGGACGCGTTTAGTTAATGTCAGCGTATGGCGTCCTGTTATTGAGTTCAATCAACTATAGGTAATATTTTACGACGTACGTATCATTTAAATTTGAATTTTCTTCTAAATACTGTTCCTTGTGTGAAGTTATTATTTATTGTAATTCGGTATTTTCTGGTGTTTATCAAACGTCAATAACAACCGATTAATTGTTGCAGTATAAACAGGAATTCGTGGAAGAGACTTGCATTTATTTCTGTTAATACAAAGTGACTCAACTTCAAAATTATTGAACTTTGAATATTTTTCATTATGTTTCGCAGAAATACACGTATCTGTTATTTGTAAATGTATTATATTTCATTGTTTGTTGCCGTGTTAAAAACACCTATTGTTCCGTGGTGTGATCGGTGGATTCACAATGCTATAAGTATTAACCGTTAAAAAAATCTTCGATATATTGATTTCGTGCGACAAACACCGAATGCTTCTGTAGTAGGGACTTTCACGATAATAATTTCAAAAAACTTATTAATTTTGTATGCAATCGTAATTTACTTAATACTTATTTTTGTATACACATTCGGGTCGATTATACCGACTGTTAATGTACATGTATATTTGTTTAGGTGGTGAGAACATTATTATACGATTCGTGATATCACACGAACCCTCGGCAGTGGGACGGACGAATACAGTGTGTGACGTATTGTGAATCGAAATATATTATATTAAATCGGCTGCGCAAACAGCACGTCTTACTGTTACGAGTGAAAGATTGAAAAATACACCATGGCCGATGCGTCGCATTGTAACATACAGGGTCAGTGGTGGACTGCGAAAGAAATTCGGAAGACTATGGTGACCGGCCATCAAATTTGTTACACGTCTTGGGCATATCTAGTGATTTTTTTAAGGTATACTATCGTTAGGTTTAGAGTAAACAAAATAATTCATGTTTTGCACCTCGTAAAAAACAAAATATTATTATTAAATCAAAGAAAAAATATACGTTTGTATCCAGTAAATCACAATTATTTTTAACAACAACATCAATGTTATATTATAATGACGTCTTCCGCGCCAATGTTACCTACGAGAACGTGATATTACAATATTTGTCTTTACAGTCGCGCGGCAGTTAACGCTTTATTATAATATAATACAATTTAACAGTTCATCACGACTGCCGCTGCGGTTCACCCGCGAAAGTCCTCCCGTGTCCCGCCGATATACGGCTATTCGTTTCGGAAATCGGTCGCCTGTCGCGATGTGGAGCAACACACTAATGTATATACTGTATGCGGCATATGCGCGCGTCATCGCGAACACCTATATTATTATATTATATAGGTACCTACATACGCACACGGTAGTACGCTTATTATTATTATTATTATTATTATTCGGACGCGGACGTTGAATTCGGATTGCACAAAAAACGGAGGGACCTTTTGAAAATCGTGAGAATATTAGGGTCATAACGTCGCTTCCGGCCATTGAACGGCGGTCCGCGTGTGTTCGGACGACGCGCGAACGAGCGGCAACTGTCCCTTGCGCGTCTGTGACTGCGTTCCAAGACCAGTTTTTCGTACTTAAAGGCGGTTAGGTCCGCCGGCGAACGAGCGCGCGCGCGCGCGTGTGTGTGTGTGTGAGTGCATAGGTATTATTATCGTCACTATTATTATTATTATTATTATTTACGACCCCGCGAGTGGACAATGGGACCAAACCGGTTGCACGCGGCCGCCGTTGTTGTGCAACCCTTTGCGCTTGACCGGTGCGCGCCGATCGTCTTCCCAGCAAACCGGTTGCCCCGCCGAACGCCGCGCGCACTACAACACAGAGGGATGAGCACGTCGGATGTCCCCCCCCCACACACACACACACACACACGTTGCCGTTCGTAATAACAATATACACCCGGTTTGACACACACGCACGTCCGAGCGCGACTCGGTGTGGGAACCGCCGAGAAATCCGGTCCCGTTCCGGCGCAGTCTTCGTTTCGTCTATGGTCCGGGTCGGTCGTTGGCAGGAGATATAATATGGCCCGTAACCAGGTGAGTCGCTGAAAACGGTTTTTAATTATTACTCATCACACTCGTCACGTTGTAGGCTATTTGTTTTCTGTTAAACGCCAAATCCGCGCGAGAGGCATTTGCTTTTTTAGGCGTTGTTCGAGGTTTTTCTGTTCGGAAATCATGTAATATTCGTTCGTTCGTCTGTACAGATGGTTTATAACGCGGAATTACTACGGTCGTATAGTATATAGTAGTAAACGGTGGAAGGTTAGTTAGAAGATGGGCACTCGTCGAACGTCGATATGTCCACTTCGTCGTGTTTGTGTCGTTGTATACGATGTTAACATTATTGTTATTATTATAAATTATAATATGTAGGATCATTTTCAGTCCGTTATTGGTCGTTGTTTCATGTAAACGACAGTAATGAGTTACATTAATTTTAAACATTATCGTTCTGACGGAAAATCATTTTTTCGATCTAAAACACACAAGTTGATTGGACTCATTTTTACAGTTGTGGCGGAATTTTTTGAATGTGACTAATTCTTGTAACGAATCGTCGAAGCTCTCGTGGTTTGTTCGTATTCTTACGAAATAATGTCAAGTTATTTTTAACGAATTTGCTTAGTAGATAATATATATATATATATGTTGATTCGGCAATTTTTTCAATTTTTTCTCAAAAATTACGCGGAAAATTAAACCTATATTTGCATCAAAATGCAGTCAAAATTTATTAGAAAAATTAAATTAGCGCGGGGGAGGAGGGGAGAGAACACACACATTATAGTATTATATATATGTGAATACGTTCGCGAGTGTTTATACGTGTGTTTTATTTTTTAATTTAATCTAGTCTGACAAGTACCGATCGCACGTAGAACAACGGCACACTTGTACGGGCGCAACAACACGGAAAACAATCGCAGGTGAGTGGTTTATTAACGCGAGTGCGTTCAGGTTGTATTGTTTTCCATTAATGACCTGTGATTCTAGAGGGTCCCCTATTGTTTCCGGGATGCCACGTCTAAACGACCCCCTTTTCTCTTATGTTAATGAGCGAATATTGCATATAACAAGGTTTTTAAACGTAGTTTTTTCACTCGGCTATTTTAAACAGTTCTTTTTTGTTTATGTGTACGTGTTTAATATTACATTACTTGAGTTCGGAATTTTATGATTTTATGAATGTATTATGAATTGGAATACGATAGATACAACCGAACAGTAAACAGTTTTGGCGAACAAAACAGAATCATTGATTTAGAGAAAAGAATAAATACAAAGTTAGTTCAAACATTTTCTTTTTAATATACTTAGCACAATTTATTGTACGTGTAAAATAATTCAAAACATAGATAAAAAAACGCCGAATAAAATACAAAAATGCTTTGTTCCTATTTATTATTTGATATTTGATTCGTCAGTAAAGTGAAACCTGGGGTTTTATTTTCTTTGTACGGTTATAGGTACTTTATTTTATCGATTTTATATTTTCAATTGTTTTTTTAAATCAAAAACTAACTTTTTATTATACGCGATTACACAAAAGTGATTTGTTGTTAAAAGAATATTGTTATGTTATTGTTAAAAACTTAATACATAAGTGCCAAGTACTAAAAAAATTAATGTTATATTGTATAAGAAAATTATAATTAAAAGACCGATTGTTTAAAAAAAGAACGACTTAAATTGGACTTCGGGCCTGGGAGCTTTCTCGTACTAAAAGCTTTTAACGTTATAATATTAAGTGCATTTTGCCAATTTTTGACGGTATAAAAATTAATATACCAATAACAAAGATTTTAAGAGAATATTATTCTAATCTTTACGCATAAGGATGACACACTTCTTCATCGTGACGTTTTAAATTGTATTTCTCAGTATAGATATCGCTCGACGTCCTTAGTCGTGTTTCGAGTATATAATATTATAACAGTATAACATCTACCACTTCCACCGACGCCGATTCGCAGCAATCGATTATGGCTAACCAATTAAACCGATAATGGTGGATGACGCGTATTTTTTCCACCCTCCGTCCGGTGCACACACGCGCGAGGGTGGAACGTTCGATTTGGGTGCCATTTGTACGTATACTTCGCCGAAAAAAAATGGCGTAGTTTTTTTTCAGTGCGACATTTAATATGATTTTTTGATATTTTACGTTAGACGATTCAAAAACCGATGAGCTTGAATATCGACGTGTAATTTCAGAAGAAAGCATCTTAACAATAATTTTAATTGACAGTCGGTAGATGCGTATACGATTATAAAATGGTAAACTCACCGTCGCCGCAATGTCAATAATCAACATTATATTACACTTATTATTGTTATAATAACATATATAATATTTAATAAGCAAAGTCGTTCTTTCGTGCATTAGTATACACAATACACTAGATAGATGTAACATTAATCGGAATCATATAGATCTATATTTTATATTTTTATGAGATCGGATCAATTGATGAAATATTAAAAAAGTTTTTATATGATCAAAGCGCAATATGGTATAATATTACAATTTCATGGTACACTACAAAAAATATTTTTATCGTACAGATACGACTTGGATATTAATATCGTATATTGTCAAGTATCCAGGAATAAAGCATACTGCAGATGGCGGAATTCTTAGTCGTTTTGGGGTTGTATAATATGTACAATAATTTCGTTCGTTTTAATTAGTTTGTTTCTCGAGGCCGTAATCAACCCAAAAGGTCTACCGGAGGCGGTGGTGTCAGTATTAATTCATCTGCTTAATTTTCCGACGAAAAAGACAGCGAAAAACGCATTAAATTGGTTGCGTGTGGTTTTGCTTTTCGAGTCGATTCTAATATAAAATATATGACATTAGTAATATAATACGTAACGAATAATATGTAATATTAGAGTAGGTATATATATTAATAATACACGACTCAAGCATAGAATCTTAGAGGTATAAAATATAACTTGTACGCGTATAGCAATAAGGTTAATTAGTTTCGATTTGCTTAATAAATGTTTCAGTTATTACGTTTATCCGTCAGAAAAATCAGTTACACCTTTTATATCGCATTGTTGTGACAATATAGCTATGCTATATAATTGCATAACAGGCTTAGAAAATGTTCTAATTAATTTTTGTTTAGAAATAGCTAAATAGTATTTAATCATAATTTAATTCAAACTCATAAAAATCTATTAAATTGTAATATTTTTTAAGGATGTCAATAGGTAGTTGCTAGATATATGGAAATTCAAAATGTAACACATGTGCGGAAGGAACATAACTTTCTTCTGATTTTTCTGTTGTTTTAATCATCGGCAGAAAAATCACACACTTCTTACATTTAAAACGTATTAATATCTTCTCTTCAACATATAAACTTATTCATATTTTATTAATTGTATGAATATTGCAATATATATATCTTTTTAAACCAATATTAAATATTACAAGCGTATTAAATTATAATGTTATTCAATTCATTCAAACAACTTAAACAATGTTAAAATATTTTAAGCAATAAATATTTTTGTATTTATTTTAAATTTTAAAATAATTAAATTATGAATGTAATATTAATTTAATACATAAATTCAACTTACGTAAGCGTATAAGTTTCTACATTAAATTACTTATTTATCATTAAGTATTTGAGCTTACATTTTAAAATCTTAAGTTTCTTATATTATAGCACACTTTACATGACGTATAAATCACTATAACCATTAATACACAATTGATCATATGTATCTTTATATTTTAATTTCGGGATAAGAATCGGTTTGTTATGGATATGAATAATTTATTGAGTAAAATCTCAAATTAGACGTACGAACCAAAGGTCACATTCTGAATACGTCCATATTAATAATGTACTCGTCAGACAAAAGTCATACCGGACGTATCTAAAGTTTCAGTTTCACATTAATATTATGATTCCATTAAATACATAATATATGAAATGTATCTCCTTCATTAAAAAACAACAATTTTGGAAAAACTCGACAGTGTCAGCTGCTTATATTTCTATTTATTATTGTGACATACTATACAATATTATTTACAATATAAAACATAGAACGTCCATCAAAACCGGTCATCTAGCGAAGTCCATAGTACTGTTCTCATAAACAAATTGTATATTGTAATTTGTAATAAATTGAATTATAAATAATTATATTATATTATAATATATTAATATAAATTATATATAAAAGAAAGAGACATGTGTCTTAATTCCCACGCAAAGAAAATTTCTTTAGAAGGACGTCGGCGCGCAGTGTCGGCGGATAACAGAATGAGAGTGTGAGAGAGAAAGAGGGGGGGCGAGAGAGAAAAAAACCTTTCAGAAAACTCTTCTGTAGGAAACTTTTACGAGGAATATGAAATTAAATGAAGAACTCGGTGGGTAATGGTGACTGGAGGGGAGTGGTTATGTGACAGGGAGGAAGAAAAACGAGAGGGTTATTAGAGGCTGGGTTGCGAGAGAGGGGAAATGTAGGAAACGCGCGCGCAGAAAAACAGAAAAGGGACAAGGAATATACATTAAGGGTGCAATTTGCAAGGGTCGGCGTGCCGGGGGCGTGAGCAGGGAGATGGCGAAGGTAGTGGGAGGATTGAGCGCGACGCGAAGAAAAAGAGGGCTCTTCATTCTCGTTTTAATCGAAAAACATCTTTTATACGTTCTTTCATTATAATAAAAGAACCCGGGAAACTACCCTACAGCACCCTCGTAGCACCGCGGAGTGAAAATGACGACCAGCGGGTGGAGGAAGGTGCGATTCGGTGTAGAAAAGAGAAAAAGAAAGAGAGAGCTTTACGATATTATTTCGGCTCTCTAATTATTTTCTCCTCGCCACGCGTTATTAGATGTACGTTCTGAAGGCGAGGGGTTTGAAAAGGGATTCTTTGGCAGATGTATACCCATCACCCGCTCCTCCGTCCACCGTCCTGCGTCCGTCGTATATATATAAAAAAAAACGACAAGCCGAATAAAGAACGTCGTGAATTCCGTACACATACATTGCAAACAGCGACGTCCGCCCAGAGTTTTCCATTTTCTGAAAGGCTTAAACAAATTATTCGCGTTGGTTTTTGTGGGAAGACATCTGCGCAACGGCGGCGGTGGCGGCTTCAGTGGCGACGACTGTGAAAGAATATTATCGTATCCGAAACGAGATTTGCATATTTGCTACGGCGGTGTTCATTTATGTAAATCCTATGCCCGGACGTGTATATATACACATATATTATATCATACTATTACATGTGTGAATTATGTGTATACGCAACAAACACAATAGCACCAGGATATCATATTTTCTGTTTGTTTGTAGGACAAAAATGGTTTAACGATGTCACACGAAAATGCATTTCTGCTTCCGCCGTCGCCAGCGGATAGATGATAAATATTTGACATATAATATTTCGTACAGTCTCCTGTTACACAATATTATAAATTTCTATATTATTATGACGTACACGGTTTACGTAAAATATTTATACAAATCCCCCAAAGTCTGACGATAGGATTTCAATGCGGTTTATCCATACATTACGACTGCCTAAACTAAAACCTATCTGATATTTTTATTTAGACGGACGTACAGAACTCGTAATCGTATTCCGTCCAATAAATTAATAACTTTTTAATTCCTCAAATATATGATAAAAATAAAGAATTTTATTCGAAATAAATTCAGCTAGTATTAAAACTTAAAAGTTAAATTCTGTCATTAAATAAAGTTTTGCTAATCGGTTTATACCCGACCAATAAATATTTTGAAATAAAAAAAAATAAAAAACAACAGTCTTATTGGTATCAAACCTACGATCGGAATTTATTATTGAACGCACTGTAAATAAAATAGATAAATAATGAGAGATCCTTTTAATCTAAAATAATTTAAGTTCTGACTACATGATTGAAGAGTTGTTTTTTTTAAATATTTATTAGAATATAACTGTGACATTAGTATTTTTCCACAACACTTTTATCAATATTGAAATCAAAATGTATTTTTTTGAACTGCGAGTATCTATGTGTATTATACGTATACAAAAATATAAGCCGAATATTTATGTATGTTATATTATGTGAGTTATTTGAATTAAAAAATCCGTATCCATTGATTGCAATAAAATTAGTCTAATGCGGGAGCAATTGTAGAACGTCATAAAACAGAACAAAAGCAATCATGTAGAAGACAATTTAAAATCGCATAATAATCGTAGACTTTGCACACTCGTTACCATTTTAATCAATATTTAACATTTATTTGCTCTATACTCATTTATTTTTTATCTATTTATTCACTTATTTAATTGCGTTATTAATTTGTTTATTTCTGTATTTATTTCACTTTATTACATACACATTTCTAGGCGAACTAGTCGAAATTATGTTATAATATTATGCAACAATATAATAATATAATAATTATAATAAAATAATACGTTTAATGTTTATACTTTACACGTATATATATCTCCGTGTAACGGATATAAAATCATTTTTAAGGACTTGGGACATTATATTAGTCTACTGAACAAAATTAGTTTGAAACTTAAAATGTTTTTGTATAGTAATTATTATAATAATACCGTGTATAATAACTAATACAGTGTACAATGTAAACGATAATTTAGAGCGTTAGTGTATAGTACCTGTATCCTGTAGCCCTTTACCGTATTCTGACAAAACTTTAATATTCATAACGTCTGTGTAGACAATATATGAAAACATTAGACACGCGTATAGATTCAAAAAGTTGGATGTACGTCGTGTAGTACAAAATACTTGGACAACGCGAGACTTACAACAATTATTACAATGCATACATATTCTAAAGGTTTGTCTATTACAAAACATTGTACACCCATAAAAACAAAACATTTCGATGAAACAGTTTAGTCGAATTACCGAAGATTATAAAAACATATATTGTATACATAATATATACTTCAAAATTTCAAGTATATTTTGTAACGAGCTATCGATTTATTATTTAATTAAATCACATTTGTATTTAGCTTAATAGCGATTTGATAACGTAACAGGTACACGCAGCACTCATTTATAACCATCGGCGGCTCGGACTGCAGACAGATACGTTAAATATTAGTGGTTATGTAGCCTTTAAATCGTAATAGTCGTGTAATATGGTATAACCAATATAAGTCATAAACAAATTATTCACCTAGAATAGTCTTATAGAAAAACAAACATATAAGCACTTAGATATACGTGTGATATATATTATAAGATATGTTTAATATGTTGCAATAATAGTTCATTGTACCTATTACGTATACTTTCAATTTATTTTTAATTCCATTTTAACTATCAGGTGAAATATCAATAGAATTTTTACCGACTAAACAAAAAAAAATTACTCAGAGTGTGTGTGTGTTTTTTTTTTTGACTGAATAATATCTGATTATTGTAAATCAGTGTTATTTATTTAACTAACTAATTTATTTTGAAAATGTATCGCAATGCATAATTATAATTATTAAAATATATATTTTTTTTTGTGTTTTCAGAGATCAGAACCTACTAATTTAAACACACCTAAATGCAGTGTCGAGAAAGTAGCTGTGAATGTTACAATGAAATTCATTGGGTTCCAGAATAACTTTGATGATGTTCAAACATTAAAATAACCGATTATAATAATATTATTAATACGATTGTCATTTCTTAAGCATTACTATTTAATTTATAGTTTATTTCAATAAAAATGTATAGTATATTGTATATATTTTTATTGTTTAGGCGCAATTATTATACGCAATAACGGTTAGGATTGAAATTATTTGTGTTTGTCGGATTACTCTTATTTGTGGAATTTATGATATCAACAAAACCTATTCTATGAATCGCAATTACAATTTAACTCTATAATTCAACTACGATTAAACTGGATGTCGAATTCTCTACTAATTCGCCAAAAACGAATATTTACTACCATCATTATTCATCTAAAACATTAAACTGGTACAATTTGTGATTCAAAAGCAATTTAAATAGATTTTACCTACAACCAACATTATTATAATATAATAGGTATTTACTATTAATGTATTCTAATATTGGAAATGTATACAGAGTGACTCTAGGTATATTCATAAATAACATCATTTAATTTAAAAAGTATTAACATTTTCCTAGATACATGTAATCATAACATTTTATGATATGCCATTTATTATTTTCATATCAATTTTGTTTGTTGGCGAAATCACTCCTTCGAATTTTGAATTAGATATTATATTAAAATGTTTAAACAATCATTCACAAAATAATTTACAGTAAAAACTGTGGTTTACACATGAAAAATAGGAGTTCGTATCAATACAGGACACTTCTTAAGTATGGCAAAGAATTTTAAAATAATAGTTTTTAAGAATATTTAAAAATTCTAAAAACTAAAATTTGAATAAATTCGTTTTTAAATGAAAAATGGGAGGAGGATCTTAAGGAATCACTCTGTACAATATAATTTTACTCGTTTGTAATATGGATTTTAAAAAAAATTGGTTATCCTTGCTATAGGTACTTACATCTCTGTCGTGCATGTAAAATGTTTTAAGGTCCTCACTATCATTGAAAAATGACAATGGAGCCAATAGGGGTTGACATAATTTGCATAATAAAGTAACGACTAACGAGTACATATATTTTGTTTATTCTTGCATATTTTCATATTCCCCCTTCTGTGACACATATATAGTATACGATACAAACGTAAATTTACAATTTATTTTCTGTGCAAAAAATTGACCACAGATATCGTTTGATCAGCGTCATTTTTATCGAACATTAATTAATCGCATAATAAACAATAGCATTTTTTTTTTCGTTTAAAGTATAGTTATTATATTCTAATATTTTATTCAAATAATTAAATTAATATTTACGTTTTTTTTTTTTTATTAAACTAGGTGCATATAACTGTAAAGTCTATAGTTCAGATCTTACTTTTAAAAAGTTTTTATACGTCTTAAATCTTGAAAACAATTAAAATATTTACATTAAATTTTACATATACATGTAAATAATTGCTTCAAACGTGTATCAAAACAAATGAGAATAATTAAAAATAAATAGGTACTTGTATTTATTATTGACGATTGAAAATTGTATTGAAGTCAATATAATAATATTATTCTCCACTCATCATGATTTTGCCATATTATGTACGGTCAAGTGATTATATGCGTTATGTGTATAATAAGGGTTTATCTGTAATATAAATATAATTTCAAAACATTTAATAATTGCATGATAAAGAATTTACCCAAACGCTAGTCAACTGCTTATTTACTAAGCGTTCAATAATAATAATAATAATAATAAAAAAAACAATAACAAAATGACTCAAGTCAACTTTTCATCTTTTTAGCATAATAATATATTATTATAACTATTTATAAGCGTTAACGTTCTTCGTGATTTTTCCTACAATTGTACAATCAACAATAACATTCAATGTTATTTAATTTTTTTTTTGCCGAATTCGTTATAGCATTTAACAAGACAACAGCGCAAGCATCAGGCATAGTCCTTCGGGAGTTTCCTATACAGTATCACCCAAATATTTTCTACTTTATCCTGTGTTTATACATTATGTATAATAAATTCAACACATAAAACCCGTGAATTTACATATTACATTATTTCAACAAATCATTAATTAAAAGGTCGATGGTCGTGATGTAAGGTTAAAAACCTCCGTATATAATATGTATAATGTATATTTATTATAACGTACATATTATACATTATGATATACATATACGTACAGTGTATACCTACACATATTATTATTATTATTATTATTATAACTTGCTTATATATATATATATATATTGTATAAACCTACCACTACCGCCCTGCTATGGCAATGTCAAATCAATAAGTTCACGAGTGCCGTATTGACGAATTGTTATTGCTTAAACGTAATATTATATTTTTGGTTGCGATTTATATCGGTGTAAAAGTTGTATTTGTTTTCCGGTTGGCCGGGAGACCGGAAAATATTGAATCGTCGTTCGCCATGGGCTGTACACGCGTATCGTTGTAATAAACACACACACACGCGCGCGCGCGCGCGTAAACACTTATCCCTTACTATAAATGTTACGTACCTACAACGTACATGACGTTATGCACACTATTGTACACTGTAAGGTGTGAACAGTAACACATATATATTTATATATATACTTTATATTACACTGTAATTCCTCTGTACGATATTATTGTGTTGTTTTATAATATATATTTTATGTATTATTATTGTTCTCTTTCTTTTGGCTTTTGTGTTTTTTCGTCAAGACTTCACAACGGCTCACACAATGGTGCCAAGTCGATTAATCATTAAAAAGTCAAAGGGCCGACGATATAGGAGACGTGCAGGCGTATCGTGGAGGGGTGGTGTGTGCGGTGGTGGCGTGTAGGATAGCGGTGGGGAAATTAACCCGGTTACCCGCGCCCCTGCCATATTTATTATTAAATTTTAAACTCTGGGTTCCCGGACCCTCTGCGCGCGAAGAATACAAAAGTATATATGCCGCCACCGCCACCGCTGCCAACGACGATGACGACGACGACGACGACGACGACGACGACGAGGTCGTGGATGACGACGTGGAGGCCGCCGGGTGAAAAGTTTATCGGGGTGGCGGCTGGAGATAAGCGGGGACTTTTGGCGGTGAAGGCAGTGGTAGGGGTGGTCGTGGCAGTACCAGTGGATTTCCCGCCTGGGGGCCATTGTTGAGAAAAAGCGGCTTTTCTTTATATACGCGCAAAGTAAGGGCCGCCCGAAAAACTTAAGACCCAAAGACGCTAAACTTTCCCGAAAACTTTACTAATATAGTCTGGGCGTTATTTCTTATTTCTTAAAATTGTTTTATGCACATTGTTTTTTGGATAAAATGCACGAAGGGTGAGAGTTTAGATGATCGCTTTCCGCAACAGACGAGTATAATAAATGAATAATATAATATTGTATTACGATTGTATGATTTGCCATTTTCGACTCGACCAGATCGACAACACTAGTATAATATTATGTAATTTTCGTTGTTTAATACTTAAACTTTATGTTTAAAAGTATTTTTTAGAAAGATTGTGAATATCCTTGAGACGACATAAAGCGAAAATGAATAGATATTACGTTAAAAACAACTGTATGATGTAAATTGTGACGTATTTAATATCAATAGTATCCTGCATGTGTTATGAACATACAATTTTTTTTTGTTTTATTCAATTAGTGTGTGTATGTGTAGTTCTATTATTATTTATGATCCTATTTTTTATTGGTTAATTTTTGTAGAACAAACAACTTTTTAGAAAAATAGTTTAACGCTACTTTTGTGATGATTGATTATGTGTCTAATGCGAATGTTGAATAATAATATAATACACACAACTATCTATAGTGCATGTAAGGCTTATTATTAACCAAATACATAATATACTTCAGTTCGAACCTAACAAAATCGGTCGATTGAATCAAATCGATATCAATGAAATTTTTATTTGCACTGAATTTTACGAAGAAAAATATATAAATGACATTTTTTAAAAAATAGGATAACTTTTAAGATTTTAGATTAGAAAACTCCGAATAGGATAATAAGTTTAAATTAAAAATTAAAGTTGATTTTTGTTATTTAAAAAAAATCGGATTGGGTGTGATTTATTTTCGAAAAATAAGATTTGTAACATCACACAAAAAAGAAATTGAAAAAAAAATTTTAAATTATTATTATATTAACGTTACCTAACATGTGTTCAAAACATACGTACTAAACTATAATATTTGTAGCATCATGATCAATATATTTTGTAGTAAATCACATTCAATTTGTATGCTATTATAATATTTTATAATATTTAACTGTGGACGTTTATAGTAATTTTTTATTGCTGGTATACCTAATATAATTTTTAGAGTATCATTAAAAATTAAATTGTATTTTAAATTTTAATTCCAAAATATACCATGTATATTAGTATATTATATATATAAACTAAAAACTACTTTAAAAACTTTAAATGTTTAATTAAAATAAATCACATGCTGTTTCATAGTACCTACCACCATATTATAGCGTTGTTCTTATAAGCAACGCCAATAAATATTCTTTAAATTATATATTAGGACATTAATTTGGATTTATTTTACATGTTTGAATACACTGCAGAATGTATAATATTAGTGTTTTAATTTAATGCATATTTTAATGAGAAATCTTGAGAAACTTTGACTAAGAAAAAATAATATTGCATGATTAACTATGAGCTATTAAGCTGTGTTTATAATACTACGTGTAAAATATTGGTAATCGAAAAATAGACAGACATATTTTAATATGATTAGGATATAATTATAATATGATTGATCTATAGTGGATCATTACAACGTTTTACTTACTTTGAACCGGCGTTATGTTGATTAAAAAATTATTTGTACCTATTAAACTCATAAATTTGAATAGATATATTACAATAAAGCAATAGTTTTAAATAACCTGTTGATTTATTAGTGCGTATTTCCGACTATGATACTCTGTGCCGTATATACTCATATGTATTGCATAGTCAATAGATTATTAATAATATTTATTGGCAATTGTAGTGTCAAATATTTTTGATTAATTTTTCATAAAAACAATTTGTTGAATGTTATTATATTATAGTAATATTTATAGCCATTGGATATTATTTTATTAGGAATGTATATTATTTTTAAAGACGAGCACAATTTATACACAACATACAAATGTACAATAAGCGTAAGTATAATGAGACCATTAATGTAATGTCGACAACTTTGAATTTACACGAAAAAGAAGTCAATTATCATTGACATTTTCAACGTGGGCGATAGTATATACCTTCTTTATTATTGGTTTAAGAGGTGACTGAACTAGCGTATTTTAAGACGGCGTGGCTGAGTGGCTGGATAGGTTGTTGATCGCAACTTATATATTTTATAAATAACGGACTGACTGTTTCGTTTTTAGTTTACACATTAAAAAAAGTATTTTAAGTTAAAAAAAAAAAATAGTGCTTAACAACAAAGAAGAGTGTTAGTATTGGCGTTAAATTAGTATTATATTATTAATATTATTAATTGTTTGAATATTTCTGTGATGTCGAGAGATTATTTTTTTTTTGTTCATTGAAGTTGAACTTGCACAAAATGTATTATTTTTGTTGTAATTGGTATTGTTGCTTGCAAGGCAATATAAGTCAGGTTCCATATATATATATATAATATAATAAATTATATATTGACCAATATGGACCTTTATATTGAGTGATGGTCATCATGAGTTTGAAATGATTTGATGACATGATATGCTTTTTTATTGAACACGAAAAAACATGCTTAACAAACTACGATTAATAATATGTTTCATAACACCTTATAAGTGACTTTTATTATTCCGACGACGTTAATTGTATATAAATTAGTAGTATAGTTATTGGGCGTACGCCGCACCGTGTGAAACCACCGTGTACACACACGCGTGTAATGTGGTTAACCGACAAGACTTTAGTCGTCGTAACTGCAGCAGCCGCAGTTTGGGGTGATAAACATATCATTATACGTGCAGGAGATCGGAGATAGTTTAAAATATAATAATTGTGTACAGAAAAACGGAAAAAATATGGTAAAAACAATCTGTACACCTGGCCTGTTGTATGTACTTACATTGTAGTACATATTATATAACAATAACACGTTAAAAATATATTGTATACAATGAAAAATGCATTATATTCGTGATGCGTTATTTTTTATCATATTTGTCAATAATCACTAAAGTAGGAACATCATAATATATTTATAAAACATTTTTTAAAATAGCGGGTCCGTGAATATTTTATAACATTTAGCCGTGTAGGTATACAAATATAAAGTTTGAAACGCGATTGCGTGAAATCGTTTTTCCGAATATTCCCTGCTCCCTCGTCACAGTTCTCTTACTCTTTCTCACTCATCCCCTATCTCTGTCTAAGTATCGCACATTACTATATGCCGTTGCGGTTTTATCGTTTTTACCCTTTCTACTGACAAAACCCGTTTTTTTCCCTAACGATTATTATTATTGCTTTCCCTTATCTACTTAAAACTTTTGAACGGTTTTTTTCCCTTCTCGCCCCGTACGACGGAAACTCCCTTTTTACATACGTGTTATATATATATATATATACATTTCAGTTGCAATAATAATAATAATTATTATTATTATAAGCCGTTCGTCGCCGTTGTCGTCGTCGCAGTTGTATTATATTATTATTATTATTATTATTATAGTATTATTATAGTATTCGCTGCCCTGCCGGTAGAAAAAGGCAAATAACTTTTCACGTGAACTTTACTCGGTGAGTTAGGAATATATAATGTACACTGCAGTTGTCGGTAGCAGAAGTGTAAAAAGTAATTTTGCATTTAAATCCGTTTTTCTTTGTATACGTGATTTCCCGCCTAAACTATACATTATAATATATTGCCTTTTTCGTTACTATTCCATCGCGATAAGTCAATATAGTATTGTCTGCACGCTTCGAGTACGTTACCCGGTAAATTGAAAGCATATACCTAAACATGAAAAAAAAAACTAAAACTCTATTTTAAGTTTAATACAAATAAATACGGTTCGGATTTCTGCATGCGAATTCAATCAATATTAATATTATTTTTATTGTTACCGCGAATTCGCCTCGTTTGTCATTTCACTCAGTTTCTGAATATTCAAAATTCCAGTACAGGTCTACGATACTGCCGCAGTCTATTCGGCGGTGTTGATGGGGAGATGTTAATTTTTTTCCGTGCCAATTGTAGGACTGTGTACGCGATTACAATACATATATCAAACGTTACATTACGATAAACATTTAAAATTTACTATATTATACATATAGGTTTGTATAGTTTATTGGCAATATAGACAATGTTTCTTAAACTTTATTTATTATTTTATATACATTTACAATATTTCAACGTAAAACGCAGTAAAAGTGTATGAGAAAATGTGTGTATACACAACGCACATGATATTATAATCGAACAATCGTGGGTGGGTTATACAGAGTATAAATAAATAATCAGTGAACTTATTTCCCCGACTTTATCTCTAGATATTTTTTTCTATCCGCGCCACGGAGTCTGTTTTTGTCGTATATAGCTGGGAGTTATAAAATAATAATATAATATATCCAGTCCGCCTTTGCTGTTCGAAAAAGCGCTTTTCTCCGACGACGCCGTTTTTTGCGCTTCGTTAAACCCCACCACCACCACCACCGCCGCCGCCGCCACCATCGCCACCACCACCGCCGCCATCACCGCCGGATTGGTCTCCGTGTCCGTTTCGCCCGTAAATTCTTCTTCGTCATTTTCTTTTCTAATTACACCCTCTACCCGCCTCCTCCTCCTCCTCCTCCACCTCCACCACGGTCCCCTCCCCTTAACCCATCAACCGCTCCCGCGACGTCGCTGCCGGTGCTGCTGTTCTTGGGCATGTCATCTTTCTTCATTACGTTCCGCGTATATATGTATATATACATATATACATACATAGCACCCGGGTTTCTTCTCTGCCGAAAACGCGCGCTCAGGCGCTCGCGTCTCATCAATTAACTTTCTAGTTCAATTCATCTTTATAATGATCCGGACGTCACGCCGCATTCTACCGCCCGTCGGCCAACGCACGCACCTACGCCCCCCTCCCCGCCGGTATATTCTTCGCACACGATTCTCGCGCGTCTGCTCTCTTTTAATATTATAAATTGTTTTCGTACGCCCCGAATAAATCGATATCAATAATAATATTATAATTGCACGCACGCACACACGCACACACACACACACACAATTCGTACTACCTTATTTTGTCCTCACTCACCTGTTTCGTCGATTCGGCGCGCTCGTATTTTTGTTTTAAACTTACCTATAGTAATATTATATATTTTATTAATACGGGTACAAAGTGTGTGTCAAAATACGTACATATTCGAATAAAATAAATAATATTTACGAACGATCATCGGAGAAAGCTCGTATGCGTTTTGGTTTGTATTGACGTATTAAAGCATTATATTAATTCTATAGGTACATTTCGAATAAATAATAATGCGATGTGAGTACCTGTAATATAATTTAACCATTTTTCTATACGACGACGATTGATTTATTGATTTGGACGCATATGCATAACACAACGGTACATTTTACTTTTTTCCGTAGTCGTTTCAAAGAAACGGTTTTAAAAGCCTTTGTTCTGAACAAAGTATTGAAATCGAAATTACGTGTTTGTAAACTTTGCTTAGTACTTATAGAATGTTAAACTATTTAATTTCAATATTGTGCACTAAGAGGTTTATTAATTCAACTTTATACTAAATATATTATTAAAGCTATTTTATTTTATGAGAATATTATAAAAAAGTAATTGTAGAAATGTGTCATGCCCATTATCTTATTAGATAGGTACTGTATAATAATTATTTAGACGTGAAATATTGAAATTGAATTAAGTTTGCAAAAATAATATGGTTTTTACGTATTAATTTATTGTTTTTAGTATAAATTATTATTATGTTTGAATTATAGTTATAATCATAAATAAGATTACTGTTACATAAAATATTTAGAATATAGAAACACTTTTAAGTTACAATAAATTACTTAAAACCACAGGTATGCCGGTACAAGATAAAAATATAAGTAATCGGTTATAGTTGAAGAATGAGACTAAAGTATAATCCGTATGGAGAAATTGAAAGGAACGTATAGATTTTGCGAGTTTAATGTGAATTATTTAAGAGGAGTAAAAAGGAACGCATGCTGAGATGAGAGCAATTAAGAATATGAAGTGAAATGTCTCAAATTGAATAAATTAATGGGCAATAGCATAATATTTATAAGTTTAAACCACGGTTTTGCAAATTAGTTGTCTCTAACCTAACTACGAATAAACAGTAATTCAAATTGTATAAATATTGTAATAATCAACCATACTTAATATAATTATATTGCCTTATGTACTATTATATATTTACAAAGAATAAACGGTATACCTACTGAGTACAATAGTCAAAGAGTACATAGATTGTATTAGGTTACTTTGTGTTCATTATTATTGTATTTATGTTACATTCAAATAATCAACCTGTTTTATTTTGTAAAATTAACATTAACATACTATGATTATTTTATAACTCAATACTTAAATAATATTTCATTTTATTATTGTTACAGTACTTGATTAATTTAGTTATTGTTTAATGTTTATAATTTGTATTTATTAATTACAGGCATATTTGTAACTAATCTTTAATACACCATATTTTATGACGAATTACATTAATTTCAACTATTTTATTTTATAGTCTTATAGGCACAATATTATGAGTTCAACAAAATAAAGTTTGAATTAATTCGTTACTTCTAAAAATGGTAATACAATAATTATTTATAAGACTATTTTATGATGTATTTTTGTAGGCTCTAAAAAATAAGTATAACAGTTGAGTTGTAACTCATCGAGAACAGTAGTTTTTTTTTAGTTACCGTATGGCTGACGGATTTTAACGTATCTGCCGGAATTTGATTTCCGTTCCTCTCTGTAATCAACCAAAAGCCAAATAAGCGTCAAAAATAATCATAAACCTTGATACTTTTAGATGAATATTTATTACTTTTAATTAACTTGCCCGTTTCGTAAACTGAAATCACTGTATACTGACGACGAAATCGAACGAATTTCCTAGTGTTTACTTTAAGAAGGTTGAAATTTGATTTTTATTGTTGTAAAAACCTATACGCAGACAATAATTAAACAACGCACATGTCTTCTTACAATGACAATATATACGTGTATAATAATATAGTGTACGTTGAAATGTACTTAATTTCATCGACACGACATCGCGTAATTCAGAAGTTTGTAACTATATACCTAATCTTCAAGAAATAATATACTTATTACTTACGTGCAAACAAGTTAATATCATGTATGCATTCATAATACGATACAGAACACTTACGTAGATATGCCATTTGTGTAGTGATATTATAAACTTTCGCTGTGGAATTGTATACGTCATTATATTATTAAAATGGTCATTTGATGAGGACTGAAAAATGTTTGCGATATTGTATCAGTTGATTTTATGTACCGATAAAAATATAATAATAAGCCTATTTCGCATCGCATCGACAACAGTGTGATCGTTTGGTGTGTTGGTGTGTATAGTGTTTATACCTATTATTTTATGATTTGGACCAGCGTAACTGGTGGAATGTGGTTGACGATTGTGCGGTTTTCTTTCCGGCCTTTTCCTTTCCACATATACATTCAACTCAGACACACATACACAGTATACCATAGTCGTATATATATATATATATATATATATATTGTATACGTGCTTCTTCCCCTTTACATCGGAACAATAAGGTTGTGGTCGGTGGTGGTGGCAAAAACAACCGTACAAGAAAACTCTCCATCCGGACGCCATCTTTTTCCGACCGGAAGTCTACGTGTGTGTGTGTGTGTGTGTGTGTGTGTGTGTGTGTGTGTGTGTGTGTGTGTGTGGGTGGGTGGGTAGGGTGGTAGTGTTGGCGGAAAAGGCGGCAAAGCGCTGCGCACACAAAAGCACCTGAAAACGGGGTGACGGCAGAGAAAAGAAGAAAGTCTCCGCGTGGCCAACCCCATCGATTCTTTTTTATACATCCCTTCGGCCACCACCCCCACGGTCTTTTTTCTCTGCTTCTCTTTTTCTTTATCGCGTGTTTTGTACATCTCATCCGTCGCCCGTAGCGATAAACCAAATTAAATACTTGCATTCAAAAACCTTTTTTTGACCAAAACATTACCACTCCCCACGTGAACTTCGTCATTTATTCTACCCTTTCATGAACTAATGACTATAATATATTTTTGTCAATGATTTTGAGTTCAGGCCACCAAAGACTTTGTCAACGTAAAGGATTCACATAGTTACACACATAGATATATGTATAGATAACATTGTACACCTCTAGGTACTATTATAGTTGATATACTTATACAAGTATTTGTCGTTTGTTTTGTTTCTTTTTCAGATGTAAAAATAAAAAAGTTTCAACTTACTAATATCTAAAAAGACTGTGTACTTAAATAAAAATCTTTTCAATATATTTACATAAATCGCTTTTTTGTGGTACATATATTTGTATATATAAGGTTGCAGTATACAATAGAAAACTGTATGCATAGATCTCATACAAATATTTGAAAAATATTTTTATTTTTAAACGTCTTTTGTTTTACTTTCATTTTATCTACATATAAATACACTTAAACAGACTGATTTATTTTCTACGTACATAATATCTAAATTTTCTCGAATAAAAAGAAACCTTTTATTCTTTTTAGTATTTTTTGAGTTATGTATTTAAACATTTTAAAACCATTAAGAGCAGAATAATACAGTGAAAATTATTTTTACCTTCCCAATTTAAGGTTATGACTTCCTATAAATGCGTATAATTTATATATTTCGATTATAAATATTATTTATAAATACAGTTATAAATGTACTTAACCAATACAACCATTATTTCTAAAATAGCTTTATTTTAAATATTATCCTCTGAAATATACAATTAAATATTATGATTTATAATAAATGGGAATAAAATACCAAAAAATAAATATCAATGATGAAAATAAAAATATATTATTTTTATGATATAATATTGTAATATATATAATATTTAATACAATATATTATTAACTTTAAACTATCATACTAATGAATCGATTTATTGTATGAATTAATGAAAACTTAGTATAAGTTAGTTTTCCAGTTAATTTCACGAATTTTCAAACAATAATGAAGATTTTACAATTTTGATAAACTGCTAGAATGCATTTAATCTACTACCATAGCATATCTGGTATCTGTTGAACATATCTGTACCAAAATTGGAACTCATTAATTATACTCCTGAGAGTACTCGCCTCTGCAGTACCTAGTAAACATTATATTATTATGTATTTTTGCAGTATCTTATTTTCATAGATAAATATATTGTTTATTTTACAAAGTTTCGGTAAAGAACTAAGTGTATTAATTTTTTTTTCTTTTGGTTTTATTTCGATTATTGTCAATTTATTATAATATGTTACAATTATGATGAAAATCAGTCATTATCATGATATATCAGACAATAATAACAATTTTATTAGGCAAAGTTAAAAATGTTCAAAAAGAATTGAATGATTAAACATTACGAATCACTGAAATTAATTTACATATAGGTACACTTAAACGTTTATAAATACGTAAAAATGCTGATGTAAAAGTAACGATAAATGTAAACGAGACAAGTAAAAAATTAATTTTGTCTGGAACTATAACATGGCCTAAATCATACGTCAAAGGTAATATTTTTTATTCATTATTCAATATAATCTGACATTGGCCATATATCATTATTAAAAAAAATACTATGGTAATTTACATCATTGCCTAAAATATCGTCATTGACGGTAACATAATACATACATATTTATTTAGTAATAGCTGTAAAATGAGCACTATAATATGCATATATTATAACATAATGTTCTTACTTAAAATCGTTCGATCCATAAAGTGTCATAAAAAACGACAGATCTTCTCTATATCGTGCCCTTAACTGAGGAAACCTGATAATAATAACATACGAGATATAAGAACCTCGTTCACGTGAATTATTGATGATATCATAGTTTTCATGTATTAGTTTTCGCTATTAAAACAACTAATAGTATTACGATTAATCGGTATATTTGGTGGGTGGTATATTACGGAATTAAGCACTCGTGGTCGAAAAATGAACAAATATGCATATTTTTTTGAACAACACACTCGACGTGTAGAATTTATAACTATGATGTAGGGTCGGACGGCCGTTCAAATGGCTCAGGTTTAAATGGTGTGAAAAGGGATAAAAAAAAAAAAATAAAAAAAATAAAAAATAAAACTCAGCACGACGATGTAATTAACCGCATTTTTTCCCCTTACGTTGAAAAAAAGATTGTTATTATTAATTTTTTTTTTATTATTATTATACGTTGCTGTTAATTTCCATTTTTTTTTTTTTTTTTATTTCATTATCTCTTTGATACCTACCCTTGGCCACAATGTTGGTTTATTTTAATAAACATATGTTCGGCTTAACAATATTTTCCCTTTTTTTTAGTATAAATACAAACAAAACGTTATTTGAATGAATAACACGGTCCCAACAAATAATTTACTTTCATTTTTTTATGACCTTTTACTTTTAACACCTTTTTTTTTTACTACGAGATTACTTCTTATACTGTATTATAAAAGTATAATGATATTAGTTTTTACAAGTTTAGTACGCATATATTTTTATTAATACCATAAGTTACTATATTAAAATCCACACTATTTATTATTACAATGTAAGAAAATGACAGGTGTTAAGCGTACGTATTCCAGGTACGTGTAGAAATGAAACGATTGTCCTGTACATTGTAGATACATTATTCTCGACGCCACACCAAACACAGAACATTATAATATAATGTTTATGATACCATAAAATAGAAACGAGAAACTAAAATATGCAAACTAAATGTGTTATGAGCGATGGTGACATTTTCTCCGTAGATAGGAAACAAGTCGTATGGAATTTAAAAAAAAAGTAATTAGTTATTTAATACTTTAAGACGACATTATTTCGAATTTATTATTCGAGCACACAAATGAATTCAATTCACAAAACACATTAACTCGAACGTATTAAACCACGTGACAGACGTCAAGAAAATGAATTGAATATAATAATAATTGTTCGATATAATCTAGGCAGGCAACTACCGAGATAACGACTGTAAGATCATAGAATATATTTTAACGTGAGAAATTTTCAAAAATGTAGTCTTATAATAATATTATTAATTACTTCGTGCGTCATTGGAAACCGATTTGTGTACAACCGTAGAGTGATTTGCATTAAAAATTAAAAAATATATAAAAAATTACATTCGAAAATTAAGAAAACCAAATGAAATGCGCACCAAAGACCGTCGTATTATAACTCACACAAGTAAAAATATTTTCACAAATAAGTAAAAAATGTTTCCATATAACATTTTAGAGAGGGAGGTCGCGACCTCTCGCTGTTAACGTGACCGATACCGATAATGTTATGGGTAAATACATATATCTACGTGCGCATTATGAACAGGAAGAATTCTGTGAATTGCCCGACTTTATCACGGGCGATCCAAGTTGGCGCTTTGTGGCTCGCTTGTGCGTTGTATCGAATACACGCGCGCGGCAAAGCGTCCTCGCCCACGCACGCACACGACGCGCAGTTATACTATACAATACTATAATCCGGTTGCTGTAAATATGAATTATCTTTGTACACGCACATAACGACAGCCGTGCATAATAATAATAATAATAATAATTATTATTATTATTATTACTGTTAGGTTGTTGTTGTATTAGCGGTAATAGCGCGCGCACAATATATAAAAGGACATTTCTCGACGAAATTTTCGAGTGCGCGGCTTGTACACTATTATTATTATTGTATATTATTATAGTAATAATATATCATTTCCCGTATTACGTTTACGCGAGCGCGCGCGTGTGTATATGCAAAAAGTGCGCGTTTGTTTCGCACAGAAAATAAATGGCCCGGGCGGGGCGGATGCGTTCGCGGCAATGAGGAAACTCGTCGCGAGTGCAACGTGGCTTTTTGTCCACGACCGTTCGCCATTCCTCTACCGCCACCGCCCCGGCCGCGTCGCGCTCGTGCAGCAGTATATAATATCGTTTTACTTCTTCAGTCGGTTCTCCTTTTTCCTTCCGGCGACGCGCTCAAATCGCTTTTCTATGGTAAACAACACTGTCTGGAAACTCGCGGCGGCACAAAATATTCGCGCTTTGTGCGTTGTTCGTCGAGTGTCTGCCGTTGAAAAACGTCGCGTGGCGGCAGTGGCGAGTGAAATGTACGGCTGCAGTAGGCGCCGGGGGCGGGGAGGGGGTGGACGGGAGGACGGGACAATATCATCGGAGTCGGTGGCGGACGAGTGGTATATATATATATTATTATTATGTGGTTTGGCGGAGAGTGGCGACGGGGAAGCAAGTCCTGCAGCGCAATATTATTCTTCGGGTCACATGCGCCGTCTTACGACTATTTAATGGATAACGGAAGATTTTAATTTTTTTTTTTTTTTTTGCGCCACCCTAACTGCAGTAATTATAAACGAATAATAAATTATGTATATCATATTATGGCATAGGCGTCGCACGCTGTGTGCGTAACGTACAAAGTCGATTAACGTTTATAATATTACGTTTATTTCAATATTACAATAAAATATGCGTTGTTGTTCTGCAATATCGTATAGACAATATAATAATTAATGGCCATGTGGCTGTGAATCAGTTTTGTCTGTACCTTCGTTGTACCTATTCGGTTATTTTCTAGAGCATTTAAATCCAAATAATATGAATTTGATTATTTCAACACAACGACGTGTAACAGCTTATCATCAACTACGAGGACCGCAATAAACCACAAAATAGTAATGTAAACACGTCAGCGGCGCTGCTACTACACTTTGCCGGCTCGTCGGTTAAATTATTTCCACACATTCGTTTTTAGAATGTTCGCGGTTAAACGTACATTTCCGTTGCATAATAATTATTCCTGAAATTAATTCCTTTTATAAAATATCGCGGGCGTATAGTATTATTAAATAAGTTTTGTCGAAATCTGCAAAAGGAAAGGAAATAAAAAAAAATAAAAATAAAAAGAAAGTTTTGTCGATTTCAATCGTTTAACCAATATATTTTATGTTATATGCGTCTAACGTCGAAACGAATTTCGACGACGACGATATTGACTTCCCCGGGGACTGATGCCTTACATAATATTATATTATAACATGTACATAGAATTCCGCATATTTCCGAGTGTAAGGCTACAATTACCGCACGTCACGTCAAAATCATTATGATTCGCGGTACAACGCGATCGGTCGACTCGTCTGAACAACATCAATTCGTCATATCGTCGTTTCAATTCCACTTGCAAGGACGTTTCCGATTGTTTATTTGCCGTAAAAAATACGTTTCCGACTGTTTATTTACGTATATTATATATAAATATATATCAAAACGCGCGTGTGGCGTGCGGCGGGCGGAGGCTGTAGGCACTGTATCATCATTTCAGTCGCATAGGGTTCGGGTCTCGGGAGCGACCGTTTGTCATTGTTTCGGTGGCGGCAGACGAGTGGAGGTTATATTATAAGAAAACGCGAACATTAATAAACTATATTCAGCAGAGACGGTGGCGGTAAATTTCATTTCGGGAAGCGTTTCTTAATTTAACCCCTCGAGCGTGCTGTGAGCGTGATGCCCGGGGTCGACGGGGACGGAGATACCCAAATAAATTCACCGGGCGAGAGCGGACGGTGCAACGAAGCGATGGAGTTGCAGGACGAGTAGTGCAGGACGAAGAGAATACGGAGAGGAGAAAGAGCACGAGACGCTGCAGGTGGGGGAAAAGAAGAAATACGAGGGCAGAAGAGAAGTAAAACGAGAAGAAGTGCGTTCGTTCGCTGCTGCCGGGGCTTTTATTATTCTTTCCGTAAGTTCGAACGAAGAAAACCCCCCGCCGTCACACCACCGGTCCAATCCTCTTTTTACTCGGGCGTTTCTCGTTTTTAATTTTCCCGCTCAGCCTAGCGGACATTTTGAAAGTTCTTAATATTTAGCAATGCTTGAAAACTCCTCCACCGCCTTATCCCGCACCGCGATGATGATGGTCGTACACATGCTACAGTGGCGGTGTTCCCCCGCGAGGATGTTGGCAAGACAGAAAAAGGAAAGAGGCGGTGGAAGTGGCGTGCGGATGTGGCGGTGGCCAAGATGATGGGTGTGCGGTGCGAAGCGAATCGCGGAAAAAGCGAGCAGCGACGGGCTAAAAGTAAAATGAGATACATTAATTATTCCGCGAGACGACGAACCGCCCGCCTCCGTTTACCCTAGCCCGCCATCCGTCGGTCCAGCTTTATATAATAATGTATAGTCGAGGAAAAACTTATTTCTGCGTTTTTAATAAATATTTTACAACGTTATTTCGAGCGTCGGAGGTCGAAAAGTGCGTCGTTTATCGCGTCGAGTTTGCGCGATTTATTCTATACCACCGCCGCTGCCGCCGCCGCCGCCGAGGGTTGAATACGGAATATTATAATATATTATACGATTCGCAGATGAACGCAATTTAGACACGTCGAGTATTATATTATAATCTATGGCCGTTTTTAGAATATAATATTATTACGTGGGCAATTTTAACGTGCCCAGAGAGACTCGTATTTTACTTACCCCGTTTTTTCTCTCTATAGTAATGCGTTTAAACGAAAATCGAGTAGTATTGCAGTATGCCCGTTTCATAGCACAGCAATAATATCCTTTCTTGCATGCTGGGCGTATTGATATGCGTTCCCAACGGTTCGTTTGTCGACCGACGTTCAATAAAATACTATTATTTATTGGCAATATGCCGAACTATGTAGTCATTGATAAATAATATTGTGTAATTTATATACTAGACCATTTTATTCTTTACATAAATTATATAATTTATATTCGATATCTATTCTCTATATTAAATGCAGTGGCTAACAAAAACACATAGGTATTCGTGGTAAAATATTATATGGTTCGGTGCATGGTCTTATTATCAATTCTCTTGCCACACTATATCTACTGAAAAAACTACGATTATTCGTCTCAAAAATACATTATTTTAAACAATTTTTATTGGGTTTAATTTCAATATTTTTGGAAAAAATTTACTTACTTAGAACTTACTTAATGAGGACTTGGCATAGTTTTAAAGGATTTAAATCCCCCTAACAACTCCCTTTATTTGCGCCAATGTTTATTGGTAAGTCGGCTATAATATGATATATAATCGGATAAAATGTATATGACGCACTATCAAAGGTTAACCCGAAGGTTTAATGAAAGCTCTTGCATAAACAACTTTTTTTTCAGGGGCAGGGCGTGGTTTTAATATATCCTTGTTGAAACCACTAACCGAGTGTAAAGTACTTTTCAATCGTCGACTTAAACTTTACTGGACGCGATCCAAAAGTTCTCTTTGGGAACAAAAGGATTTAGATATTTTATCTTAAGTTTCGGTTCATTGCGTCATGAAATACTCGTATCTTTCAATTTCTCCGATTGAATGTTTCTTTTTTTTCTTTTAGATTTTAAACGGAGCGATGAATATGTATTGGTTTTACAATTATGTGTTTTTTATTTACGCTTTAGAAATGTAAAATTATCTACGTTTTTCCAGTCTAGTGCATAGTAAAAATGCTCTAATCTTGGATTTTGAGTAAGGTTTTTAGTAAAAAAAAAATTCATCTACTTGATAAAAATAAAAGATTGTCAGTATTTTTCAAACAAATCAAGAAAAACTAGATTATTTACGCATTGCCGATTTCCGACAAAAATTTATGGAATTATGTAATTCCTGTAACTAAAAAACAAACATAGATATTTGAAAAGTATGTTATATGTGTTAAACGTATAATATATTTAAAAATGTAACCAAACATTACATTTATATTGGTATTTTAATTTATTTATTATAAACCATATAAACGATAATTAAATTAAGAGTAGGTATTAAGACAATTTTTAACAGCATTATTTGTGGTACACCAATAAATGCATTAAACTCTTACACCTGCGAATACATTAAATTCACAATGCGTATTACTAATTACATAAATATATAATAACGCTGACATTATAATGGTTCAATAACTCAAAGATTAATTTAAAACGATACCGTTGTATATCAAACACGAAACAATATTCTTGGCAATATATTTACATAATTTAATAACTCGAATACATATACCTATATACTGTAGTATTTGTATTATAGGTTTTACCTCTGTCGCCAAACTATAAATTCAATACAATATCATTAATATGTTTATTTTTTTTTTTTTTTGTTATTATTATTCTGTTATTTTATACCACGTTTGTAACGTAATAGTATTCGAATAATATTAATCTTTTAACAATTATCGAAAGACACGATTATGGTCTGTGACGATTATTATTTTTCAGCATATTATGTAAGTATTAATTGTTTTGAGTTTATTTTAATGGCTTTTATAAAACAAATCAAATCTTATAATATGTATAGTATAATATGTTCCTATATAGTTTATTATATAATAATATGTATTCAATTTCACTGAGTCGTCATACAAATATTATACAAAACTCCTGCACCTCTACGGACTACGGTAAGTACTCACACCTATAGTAGTTTTTTGAATTTAAAAGTGGCAATAAATGATTAAAAACGTTGAACTTTTTTATTCGCGATCAAATATCTAAAAATACATTATTATATTATATATAAACCTAACCAATCCATATAAAATTATATTATATCATATTTTACTGTTTATCGATGTGCAAAATCAAACGATGAGCCACGATTACATAATATTACGAGTAGACATGTAGGTAATAATTATTATTTCAATCGTTTAAATATAATTTTATTTCACAAAATTCCAGCACCGCCACGTGCATTATTTGGAAGCGTTTCCCCGTACACTACCCTACGTCCTGCGGTATACCGGTCGGCGGTGTCGGTCACTCGTCAATCGAAAAACCCCATCGAATGCGAATACGACGAACGCGGTCCGGTATCGGCTTTGGCCGTCATCGAGAATAGTCGAGAGGTCGGAGAGGTCGGGGTTCGGAGTGACTTTTGAATTCGACGCCAACGACAATAAAACGCGCGTCAAATAATATATTATAATTGTGTGCGACCTATAAGCTAGGGGCAGTGATTTGAGGAGGAGAGGTGGTGCGAATCGACCGAAAAATCGGAAATAACGGTTAGAGAGGCAGCGGTGGTGGTGATGGTGGTGGTGGTACTAGATGTCATTATAATAATGAAACTGTTCCGAACCGTTTCGCTCGCGCGTTATATGTGTATAAATCAAACCGTGTGCGCGGCGATCAGTCGGCGTGGGGGCGGGGGCGTGACGCCACTCAGTTTTTGCCACTTTTTGGTCGCGCGATTCTTCTATTTGGCGGCGGCGCGGCACATTAATAATTACACGACCCACTATATATATAAATTTACCTATACATACGTGTGCGCGAGTGTGTGTGTGTGTGTGTGTGTGTATAGACACACGAGCACACAAACGGCACATAATGAATTGAAAACGTCAAACCACTGTTTTTTGATTAATATCACCGCGCATCGTTCGCGTTTTAATTACATATCGTCAAAAAACACAATGCGCAAACAAAATCCAATTGTTGATGTGTATCGATGACCTTTTTTGCAGCGTATACGCGAGATATAGGTGAATATATATATATATTTGATGGTGTTATCGTCGACCGGAATATATCTACATAATGTAGGTATGTGTCGGCGACAGCGGGTGATGGGTGGTAGACATAGGCGCAAATAGGGGGGGGGCGCAGCAGTCCAAACTGCGTACCGTCGACGGGCCGAACGTTTGCGTTTGGTTTATACTCATGTCGAGACGGCAATCGTCGACGCGCACAACAATAATCGTATTACCGAGTGGTGTTGTTTGGTATACGTTTGCTGAATTTTTTCGCGTTCGACTGACTTGTACACAATATAATAGTGTTATCCCTATAATTAAGTCACGCGTGCTTTATAAACACGTCTTAACGTATCGGCTAGCGGGTCGGTAGAGAAGTTCGACAAATCGCATAAAAACTATAGAGATATATCGCGAGTGTGAGGTTTTGTCACGGTGTAAGTTATAAAATAATAAGTCTAACAAAAACAGTAACTAAACTCAAAGACGCCGAACCCATTTTAAACGATACACCTAATTTCTTACTAAAGGATACCAAACTTCATTAACAATGACTTTTCAAATGCAATATTACTACCGTTTCATAATAATATTTAAACTTAAAAGTCACCTCGCTCCGCTATGTACGCATATAACAGACGGAGTAAACGTCTCATATACATCAAATTATTCGTACGAAGAAGTATCAAGATTTCACTAAAGTATATATAACTATGTAAATAAATCGCATTACATTAAAATATACATGTATATATTTTATAATTTGAAACGATTATGGTTCACGATTTTAGTATTTTGATCATAAACCTCAAAAATAACACGAACAATGCTCGGATACTTTAACATAATAATATTATATTAATGCACGCATTATTTGACGGGGTATGATTGAAAAGACTGTATAGTAATCAATAGAAACCGAGCTAAATTCCCAGAATAAGACTATAAAGCCGAACACAATATTTTGAATATTTTAGATTTATCTGAACTGTCCATGAACGAAACGCTCATCATGACCATATCGGAATGTTCTATTACTACTCGCAAATCTTTGCAGGATTTTGAGCTTTTATCAAACTAGTCGAGGGTTAGGTTAGGTTACAACTTTGAATTTATTTAGAATTCCTAATTTTATTTTTAGCGTTTAAATACAATATGAAAATAAATTCTTTTTATACAAAAATGTATCCTCTATAATGAAAATATGCGATATATTATAAAATATTATACTCTATACACGCGACGTGTTTTGATAATATAATATTGGTAACGGTAAATATTTCCATATTAATTTACGTAATAGGTATGTTTGCGATGTGTTATTTCATATTTAAGATATTTTATCATCTATTACTACGTGATGGTATATAGTTGTCGTTATTTTACAAAGTTAATAATAATTACACTAAAAAAACAATATAATATGCGTTTGTAGTAATACAATCAGGTCTGCACACTATACATATATATATATTTAAACGTTGATATTGTTTAAATATTGTGGTGCCGGAGCAGTTTGAAAACAAAACGTTTTTACCGTAAAAAGGTTAAAAAAGATTTTAACACGAAAATAACACGTTAAAAAATACAGGACACTAGGGGTAAAAAAAGGTTTGCAATATGCCCTTGATGACACCCGCGGTTAAGGGTATGTATAAGTTACAAGTGGTATAGGCGTGCCGTTTGCGTATATACGCGACTACGGAGTCTTTCGACGTAAAAAAAACATGCGATATTATGTTTTGGTAGAGTTTTTAACGATGTCCCAAAGTCCCTTATCGCGAAAGTGTTGGGGAAAAACAGCTTTTCTGTTTCAAAAGTGTCCTTCCGTTTTTTTTATTCGTATTTACTCGTACTACATATGCGTATATACATATATATGCGTCTGTGTATAGTGTGTGTGTGTATGTGTTTTTTTTATCTTTCCCCTAACCACGTGATATTAACTTTTTGTAATTAACGGGTACGAGGAAAAAGTTAGTCGTGGAGACATTAAAAGTTTAATTAAGTCGAACGTGTGCATGTGGTGTTTTTTTCAAGCGATAAAAACATAATAAACAAAAAAGTCTTCGAAGGTCTGTTTACATTGTACACTCGTAACTTAGCCTCAAAATAATAATTACCTACCTATTTAATATTTGTGGTTGTCACGCTGTATGTAACATGTTTATAAATTGCTTAAAATATTTTACTTTATATTTCAAGCAAGTACGAGTATGTAAAATATTAATATTTAAAAACACTCATTACTTGAGTTAAAAATTAAAATATTTTAGTAAAATCATATATTACCTATGTTTATTAATTGTTTTTGTCTACTTAAAATAATCTATAACTGACGTCGTTTGTATGCAGATATAATAATAACAGCTATAAGTGACGACAGAAAATTTTCATTTATAATATATCATAATATATGAATGACAATATATAAAGTGGTATTATATTGATTAAAAATACCGATATTGTGGTTCCAGTAAAATTATTCTTACATATCTCCAAGAGTATAATAGATTGTATAAGGGATTGGGGTTTTCTGAATTAATTGGATGCATTATTTTTTCTATTGGGTAATTAAACCAGTAGTTAGTTTTACGAGTTCTGATTTTAAATGTATATATATATTTGGGACTGAAATCTAGATAAATGAAATGTGACCCTGTTTAATAAACGACGAGTAGCATCAATCTTACCTCGGCTAAATATTTAATGAAACCGGTGTGTATAGTCTAGAGAATAGTTGATTTATTTTTAAAATACAAGTCATAGCCAGTAAAATAAGTAGACCGTTTTTTAATCTTTTCATCTCACTGAATGCCTTTATGAGTATAGGGAACCATATACTAGATTCCATCTTACTAACCAGGTATAGAAATCTATAGTCGAAGTCTATATGAGTCTTATTAGTCTTATTAGTTAATTTCTTATGTTCAAATATCAAATACGTCCAAAACACATTTGATTTAGAAAATACCTTTGCCCTTTCTAGAATAATATCTGAAGGAAAAATTACCCTCTATACTCCTCCTTTCTTAATTTCACAGTATAATATGGTAACATGACCATATATTATACATGTATCAATATATGAGTATATAAAATTAATATTATATTACATATTATTGTATTTACAGCGATGAAGTGACATAACGACTTGTATAGTGCATCTATCACTGTTAACCAAAAAAAAATAATAATAATAATAATAACTAAAAAAAAATATTTTTTTCTTTGGAATAATAAATTGACTAAAGTATGCCAAAATAGTAATGGTGAGATTGCTCAATATAATCAATTTTGGCTATAGTCATTAATTTATCACTATTTTGTTCATTTGATTCGTCGTTTCACGAAGTTATTGAGTTTTTTAGAACACTTATACAGTTATAAATTGTAATAATATAATATATAAAAATATGAACTGATTAAGTGTACCTATATATTATGTATGGCTATATGATATCACTGCTATAATAATAAACAAGATGAGTAACTTGTTTAAAATATTTTAATTACGTGTTATTATGAAAGGGCATTTTAATGAAATTCACAGGTAGATAATTGTATAATCTCATGCTCTAACGTTATACATGTATAATTTATACTACTTGAATAACACAAATAAGCTCATTGTTGTATAATAAAAAGCTATGTACAAATAACATTTAAAGATTTATTTGAGTAAAATAATTCGATTCTTGTATCTAGTCTACATGGCTCGTTTATCTGTATTGACTCTTGTGAACAATGTATTCGTGTATTGTGATTTTGGTAATTATCTAATAATGGAACATTATACATATTATACGTCAGTGGCATGTTTAGAGAGGGGGCCAATGGAGCAGTCGCCCCTACCGTGGCTTTTCTTTCCTTTAAACGTTCGTAATTCATACACACTAGGTAAACTATCCGTCTATGAATTTGTGTGTTAACATATATTGTATATATTATAGTTTGTGAAATTCGGTCCCCCTCCTATAAATGAGTCTAGGGACGCCGTTGTTATACGTACATAATATACGAAATAAATCGATGAGCGCAGTTAGATATTAGATTGTATATATATATATATATATATGTATAGGACGCGGGTGTACTATAATACTAGACTGTATACATTTTATCACGACGAGGTGTGAGGTGCCTTGCAGTAAAACACTGCACACCGCATAAACATTATGTTCCGACCAGTCGTCGTCAGGTTATTGGATTTTTAACCAAACACAACCATGTACTCGGCAAAGTTTCTCAGCCGTATACTCGTATAGGTGGGTACATTGTACGTGAGGCGCGAAAAATAAAGGAATTGCAGCGAACGCTTTTCTGTAACAGCGCGATCGTCCGCCCGCAAAGTCTGACGGTGGATATAAAGTTTAAAATTTCTCATTTCTATACTTTTGTGCTTTTCCGGGAAACGTATAATATTATAGGACGTTATTATAAGACTCGCGTTTCGCCATAGGTTACACGTCAATATATATATTAAAGTGGTACACGCTTTATGTGTATAACATATACTATATATGCTTTTGTGACTTGCAAGAAATGCGTAAATCGGAAGAAAACATGTTTTCGTGTCTTGTTCGACGCGATCATAATTTATTCCTAAATTATTATAATATTAAAAGTACGCGGTGTATAAGTGGATAAAATATTATATATAGTCCACCGTAACGCGCGTGTCAACGTTCAAAGCGAGTTTCGTATAAACTTCTCCGCCACGTGCAACTCATCGGATCGGATAAATTTTCACTCTCTTTTTTATCGGATCGAATTTTTGCGCTCGTAGTGCGTGTACGGTACGTGTTTTGCTGTTAATAATCACATTCGGACAATGACACACACTGAACGCCGCGAAGTTTACCAATTTCTGGTTCTGTCAGCGCCCCGCCATCACGTCGCGAGCCATAATTTCACACGTGAACATAAAAGATTCTTTTCGACAAACAACAATAATACGACGACGGTGATGATGATAATAATAATAATAATAATAATAATAATACGAGTTGTCGTCGGCGGATTAATACTGTACGTACGTTCTACTTGGAAAATTTTGTCACACTCTGTCGGCGCGCAAACTTCTTTCCGCGCCGCCACCGTTACCCATACGGTATAATAGTGTGTATGCTTATATAGTTGTATTATTATGTAAACGTAATACTTGTATGTGCTCAACAGTATATTATAATACACGCGCGCCGTGTACGAACTTTTCCACCGCCGCCGCCGCCAATATAAACACCGCGCGCGCGGCCGTCTGCGAAACGACTTATGCACCGCACGTTAGTTTAACCGCGTGTACGGTCATTATATTATAATATAATAATAATCATAATGATTGCAATAAAATAATAGTAACAACGATGATGATAACAATAATAACGTATTATACAGCTCGTGTTTTCGCGATAGGTTTTCTTCGCGGCGGCGTGTGTGATCCGACTCGTTAATGACATAATAATATCGTTAACACGCCAAGTCGACCGACTGCTACAACCGCATTACCGCATTACTATATTATGCACATCATATTGCTGTATATACGACGTGTACACCTACATGTACCGACTATGATACAACGCTAAAACATATACGCGTGGCGGTCAAGGCCCGAGACGGCCGAAACGGGTTCGAGTGAGACGACCCGTATTATATTTTATAATAACAATAATAATATCATATAAAAAATGCGAAGTTTACGCGAAGTGCGTTCCGACCTAATATCGTAGGTAACCGTATTAAATCAGACGTCGGGTTCGAGTTCGGTGTACCCAGCGTATCCATATTATTACTCTGTTTAAACGTATACCTATAGAGTAGGATGTACTTACAATATTATAGTGTGTGTGTGTGTGTACTTCCGATACTCGTCTAATAATATTTATTCGGCCCCGCGCCTCACCTATATTTACGAGTCGCGGTATAATTCATTGTATTTTGTGTACAACACTCAGACTTAATAATGCAATTAGCCGAAAATGGAAAAGTCGACGAGAACAGTTTTTTTATCAGCCGTCGAAGTTCACCATAATTATTGTGTTAACCGATTAAAGCTAAATTTGACGCCCCATTTTGTACGTTTTAATTTAGTCGAACGAGTTCAATCGGTTTTAACGTAATTTTAAATTTTTTCATTATTGTATTAAACAATAATATCAATTTGATAGTTTATAACTATAGAATACAAGTTAATTTAGAAAAATATAAGTATACTAAAACTATGATTTGTAAATTATTTGTAAAAGTAGTATAACGAATATTAATAACTGAAATAAATATAATATACATAAATCAGTTATAATGTATTTTATTTAAACAAGACAATACCTATTAATTATTATAACAATTTAAGGAAAGTCGACAATTAAGCATACGATTGATTTCAACAATAATCAATACAACTAATATTATTACCTATTAAATACAATATCATATATTCACATTTATTATACCATATTGAATAACACATAAAAGCTAAGTTAAATGTATACACATACCTAATAAATTTCTTATTTAATTTCAAGGAATTCGACTTTTTTTCCGCAGATAATTCATAATAATATTATACTTACTACATATATTATGTATAGTTTTATTTATAAAATTGTCAGTAAAATATGCTAATTTTTTAATTTAAATTTTCTATATTATTATCCAAATAGATTTAGCGTTTATGTTTGGTAACATTTGTGTGAAATTGCATTTCATATATTTCCCCTACATGCAATATTTTATAATGTTGCATTATATTAAAATATTATTATATTTGTTTGCATTTTTTTTTTCAAATGCATAAGCCAAACCTTAACAATAACTAATGGCAATAGATACTAGGCAGGTATGTTTTTGATATAATAATATAATATTATTACTCATAAATGTAGAACGCAGTCAAAATAGTAATGGTATTTTTAGTTCTCGTGTAGTATGTTACCTACCACTACTTCGTAGGCATATCATACTATAGTACAGGGGTGACGAACCTTTTTGGGATCAAGTGCCAAATTTTCCCAATCAAGGTTTTGAACATTTTTCACGTGTCCAAAGGAAATTAAATTTTCTAAGGATAAAAGTAAAGTTACAGATTTATTATATATTATTTTATTAAGTAGGCACACCTTTTTTTTTGTAATTATAATTTAGTACGTTAATACCAAAAAAACTATACACAAGTAATATGTTACATTACTACAAACTTATTGATCACAGTTTATAAAACTAAAACGTACTTGATGTATTCATCATCATCATTATTGTCAAGTATTTTATGATATTTTTATATCTTATAAATTAAAAAATATTATTTTTACATTATCCCAAAAAACGTCTAATAAATCGTTTCATATACTTATCGATGGACCATCACCATTCTTCATTTAATTGACGGTCTAAAAAAATCTGACGTTCCTCAGTTTTCTAGCATTAAATTGTTCATTATATTATTTTAAAATAAAAAAAATATAAATAATATGTATAAAGTAAAATTCACAGCTAATAAAAAGATACGCGAACATAGCAAGGCGAAAGGGCACAACATAAACTAAAACAGTATATAAATATATTATATTTAAGTAAGTTATCTTGGATCACTGTGGATGTTTATCAGTTATCATAATAGCCATTTAGTTAAAATATTATACAACGTTGCTATGTTATTTAACTTATAAATAAAATCAGAGGTATTTTACCGTAATAAAATGAAATAAAAATTCCTACGGTAGGTAGAATACTAAACGCGAGTACTGTATTTTTTTTTAATCTATAATAACAATTTAATCAATAACTAGAGGTATTCTGTTTTTAATTTTTTCTGAACTACTTTCTTATGGCTCTACGCACTACACATTTATTCATTAGATAATAGATGTTAGGTGGAAAATCCCAATTACACGGAAAAGAGAAAATATATATATTAATAGTAAAATGTACGAATGGAAAGGTAAGAGAAAAAAAGAAAAACGGTTAGAATGAAAAATAATATGGTCCTTTTTAACAAGTCTTAATAAATAGATAAAGTGAGAATTAGACAGATAGAGGTGGATAGAGGAATAAGAGTAATCGTGTTTCTAGTGAGACGTGTTGGAACTCAGTAATTTCAACTAGCAAGGAAAAGGAGTAAATAATACAGTTGAAAAATGAGCTTGTAAAGTAATAGATCGTTTGCTGCAAAGCGGCGATCGGCTTAACTATAGAGTAGGTATAGATTAAATAATACAAACCAAATTCTTGTAACTATAACTCATTAAAAGACGGGGCATAGGATACTATTACTAAGTATAAACTAAGGAAGCAAATTGAAAATACATTCTAGTACATGCACTATTATAGTTCAATTATGTGCTATTCATAGACATTGGTATGCAAGTCCTAAACTACAGAATCCATATTCAATTATAAGTTTGACGGGAGAACAGCAGAGTCAAAAATAAATATTGACAAAAAAACATATACTTTTATAAAAAAATTAATTTCTTATTTAATAATGTATTTTGTTGCTGTCAGTGCTATCAAATAAATTGAAAATAAAAATCTCATAATATATAATTATATAACCTGCAATGTAAGTGTTCATATAATATCGGTGAAACCTATTTTACCAACTAATATTTTTGATCTATTGAACTATATTCGAACATCGATAAACTATCGTTTTTCATATTTTACTCGTTACAAGACAATCGTAATACACAATTTTTGTAAGTATTATTTGACTACTAATAACTATTAGTTATCTAGATGGTACTCTACATAGTCTACATATATAGAACAAACGAAATACTTAGTACGTGTAATATCTAATATTATAATTTATTGTATTAGGACTATTAGATACGTAGGTAAGTTAAAGTATGAACAATTAATAAGATACAATATCAGTGGCGTAGGTATCCATGAGAAGTTTGGGGATAATTTTTATATAAAACGCAGTTTTTTAAACATTCTTATTTCTAAAACTATTTCCCAAAATCTATTATATATAAAAAAAAATAAAATAAAATACAATAATAATATAAATCATCTTCAGCTACGACTATTATTGTAACAACTTATGGTTACTATTTATTTATTACATTATTATTAATAGTTTATTAGTATCGTTATTTTAAACTAATATTCACAACGAAGACGTATCTGCACTGGAATGTCTCTTTTTTCTTTTCTTTAAATGTCATTATTTATTTTTATCACTTACGATTATTGTTCTAGTTGTAATGGATGCCATATTATAAAATTTTGAAAAAAATATTTAGAATTTCACTTAGAAGTTGTACTCAGTTTTTATAAATGTATTATACACATACCAAACACCCATACACACACACAACACACGCATGCAGTATGTGTGCATAATATACAAATCAATATGTAATCATAATATATTGCTTTAATAATTTTATTGTCGAATATTTTCAGGTGTCTACGACCTCATAATTCATCAAATGATTTTTAGTCGGTTCGCCGAATTGGTCATCGGGTCCCGATAGCACTGTTTGTATTTAAAGTTTATTTTAGGCGTTGCGCTCATTTAATACAAGCACATTATTGCGTAAAGTTGTGAGAGGCATTAAACAATACGGCAATGATAAGATGTCTAAACGATTTATCATGGTAAGAAATTTTGAAAATTTAGTTTTTAGTATTAGTGATTAGATAACAAATTTTATATACTTATATCCAACATTTATGTTCCCAAGTCGACTACCTATATATTCTTAAAATAAACTAAAGAATATGTGGAGGTAAATAATATAGAGCTATATTATACTTGTACTAAATTGGTAGGTATTATCTTATTGGTTTCCTAAATTGTTATTATAATTATTAATTATTATTATTGACAAATACTTAACCATATAAGCAAACTCGAAAAATTAATTCTTTTTTTTTCTTACCTGTGTTAAAAATATGATATTAACCTGACCTACAATACTATGTACCTACCGAAATCAATAAAAATAATTATCTGATGCATGAAAAAAGTAAAGAGTGGATCTCAATTAGTACACAAGTTTAAATTTTCTACCCCCCCCCCACAACAAAAAGTTCCTGTATACGCGTCAATGTAATGTTTCAATAATAATCAATTGATAATTTATTACAATTTAAAGTTCATCTTCAGCGTTATTGATTATAATCATAGAAAATTTATCAATTTATTTTTATGTCCTTACCTATTATATTGTTTCTATGAAGTTGATAAAAATCTTAATAATATTGTTAGTTATTTATTTTTATATATTTATAATATATAATGTAATATATAGATGGGTTAATTGGTACAACATTCAAACCAATTAGCAGGTACTATGTAATTATGTAAATAATAAATATTACAATATGTCAATATTTTTGTAGTGCCTACCTTTTCACGAGAAAAAAATAAATACATTTTTACAAGTAACTTACTGCCCTCTGTCGGAGAACCCTATGATGAGTCTACTGCAGAAGGGGATCAAATCGTTTTGAAATAAAAATGATGCTACGCGTTGAATACAGAAACTAAGGAACAATACATTTCATGTCGGCAACTAAAAACAGAAACAATGTTTTTTACATTCTTAATCATTATCATTGGGCAAATAACAATATTTCTTGAGGGACCGAAAAAATAATTTAGTTTATAATAATATTTTAATAATCTAAATTCATTAGATATTCTTCTTAATTAATCTAAGATGATTGTAAACAGAAGAATTTTAACAAAAGTGTGTATAATATTATATTGAAATTCTTGGTCATACCTATTTTTATTGTAGAAATACTTAAATATATTTATTAATTTATTATAAAACAATAAGAGAATAATATTTTAATATCTTCATACATTTTTATTATAACTTTGGTAAAAGTAATGTTTTTATGGTTTTTCATTTATCCGGTGTAGATTAATAAGAAAGTTATTTTTACCAGAAACAAAACTGCTTACTTAGGTATTTAATATTGAAACCAAATACCCTATATAATTATAATCCACAATTGTTGACTTTCGTAGGACCTACAAAACTAAAGCAATATGCCGATATACCCACAGGGTAATTCGCTATAAGTATACACATAATTACTTTTATTTGAAAATATTGTTTATAGGTATTATTTAATAAATAATATTTAAACTAATATAATAAAATTTAACATTTTGTTTTTAACTGTTAAGTAGATAATTTAGAATATTTGTACTTATCTAAATAGTAAATTAAAATTCTAATGTTACTTTTTCTATAAGTTCTATATTACCTAATATATATATATATACATAAAAAAAAAATCTTTTCCTTAAAAATGTACAGTAAAAAATGTGATTTTTATTTAAAAAAAGAAGATTATATCACCATTCACCACAGTACACTTCTAAGTATAATAAATATATAAGTAATTAAAATGCTGGTCCTTAATATTATATTTAAAAATATCATAGTCAGAATTTGTGTTAGAATAAGTGCATTATTGAATTGATGATGGGCATAGGTACTTATAGCTTCAATCTCTATAGCAACCGTATATTTTATATGTACATAAATAGTAAACATTTGTTACTCTCTGTAGCATGCATCAGTCACTCGGATAGAACATAATATTATTACAGATTTCGTACACATTTTTAACAAAATATCATTTGTCTGAAATAATTGCTTATATTTTAACTTCACTACTTTAATATTATAGTATAATTATATGTAAAACTACTTATACTAGTTATGATTACTAACTGGCTTATAATATTTACTCTAACGAATTTTCACGAATAGTCTTACACCGACACAAGTAAAACAATATTTAATAAAATAACTAATAGATAAATATTAATCTGACTTGCTTAAAAAATGGAGTAATAACTACAGTATATAATGTAGTATGACGTATGTGTCTAGAACGAGCGTGAAAAAATAAAAATTAAATTTTCATATATCTGAACAGTAATATCGTGTTTATTGAATTTTGTACGAGTTAGTAGACTGTGATTAAATATCAGCGGTCGCTGTGCGTCTTAATTTTATTGATAGTTCTTAGTTTAATCTGCCCGATAGTATTTCAGTGAACATCAAAGATACGATTTAAGCGGTAAAACGTAAACGTATACATAATATATAATTATATAATATTGTACATGTATGAATTACATGTAAATAGTAAATACCTAGGTAGCTAAATTTAGGAATCTAAGTCAAAATATTCAAGTACAAAATAAAAATATCTATAATTTAACTTAAAACGTTAAATAATTCAATTACATAGATAAGTGGATAACTCTATATTTTCTAATAAAAATTAGCTCAAATATTAAATTAATAAACTACAAGCATAGCAACATTTTTTAGAAAATAAAAAGTAATAGGTACACAGATTTTTTGAGTTGATTTTGTTCATGTATTTGTATGTTTATGGTACATTTGTGTTATCTCGGGCAAAAATCATTCCCCAATCTGTTCTAGAGTTCAGCTTTTAATTTTTGTTAAAAGCTATAATAAAATAATAATAATATATCATATAATATTATTTATAATATTATTATTAAAGCACACCAAGCTCGCGAGACGTCACGCCATAATATATCGTATCTTATCGTTTACATAGGTAACTGATAAGTGTGAGTGACTACATCGATTATTGTAATTGTACATGTTTAGATGATTTTGCCAAAAAAAAATTAAAATTAATAATAACAATACAAATACATCGATTTTATATTATTATTATTTATTAGATTTTGTTATATTGTACTCGATGAGGTTAGAAAGTATGTTTTGTTAACTATGATATTATTGCTATTTAAATTAAAGTAATTTATTTAATATTAGTAATACTGCGTATCTAGGTGACTAGGTTGAATTAATGTTAGAAGCTAATTTTATTAAAACATAAAGCGTTTACAAATTTGGATATTTTACCCGTGGATATTTTGACCAACAACCATTTTATATTTTACTATACTAAGTACACAAAATACAAATTCATCATTAATCATATATTATAGATAAACAAATTATCAATTATGTTATAATTATTATTAAAAATAACAAGATATTGTAATATATTATAATTTATAATTTATAAGTATAAACAATTGTATAGCCAAGAAGGCAAAATTTATTCAAATTAATTCAAGTTAAACTTGAATTCAATGATAAATAATTCAAATAACATTCAAACAAGTGGAGATGGTGCAGTATCATCAACTATTTTTAAGGACATTCTTTAATTTAATAACTACAATCAAATCTTAAAGTGAAAAACTCAAAATGTCTGTACAATGGTAAAAAGGGGCTTAGAAGATGTTAGCATAAATACTTGGTAAAAATTCAAATACCTATTAAAGTTTAATACAATTGTATTTAATAATATTTTAGAATTATATAAAATAAATAAATATAACTAAATTGATTTTGTCAATAACTAGTATTACACAAATATGCCTGTTTTTCATATTTTTTTTAAGCTATTGAGCATAATTAACAGGCGAATACTCGCAATTTTTGATTTTCTTTTTTTTTTGTGCTTCTCAAACTGGGGAACGAAAACTGTTACTGGCAAATAATATAATACATACATTCTTTTACTATAAATATATTGCGAATTGCGATACAGGTTTGTAGGTATTAAATTCATTAATAAGCAAAATTATTTAATATTTTGGTTTCTTAATTGTTGGTACATAATAATACAGGGTTAATAAGTTATTATAATGGACTTTTGTTTTTTATTTATATCTACTTATTTTGTTTTTATATTCGTTGAATTATAATTTAGTTTTTCAATTATCCAATTATCACATGAATTCACATCATCAATATATGTTGATATTTTTATAATAATATAAAAATCATTTTTATAATATACTAAGTATGTAAGTAATAATTTCAAGCTACTGTTCATTTTGGTATACTTAGTGGCATTTAAAAGGTAAAAATTTTAAAATCTTTAATGAAATAATATAAACTTAAGAATATAAATTTAAATAAATGGTGAGTCACGGGGTGCTCTAAATATTATATATATATATATGATTAAATAATGACCCTTTTAGTTTTTTTCTTTGTATCGGTATTTATTATTTTAACATAATTTGTGAATATTTCTGTTAAACAAACACGTGATAATCTATAGAAATACGTTTAGACTGTACAGACAATTATGCCAAGTGCAACATTTAATCATAATATAACGCTTTAATAAAGGTTTCTTTAGTATTTTATATTGTTTGTTCATTATATTTTTAAATGATGACTATAGAATATTATAAGCATATAACTGAAATGTTATACAATTTCTAATTGCTTTCTTGTATAACAATTAAGAAACCTAACTAGGAACTATATATTGACATAATTTATAATTTGGTATATTGTTTAATAAATAGAATAATTTAAAGGAAATTATTAAAGCTTTCTGCTTAAGAGTGATTTTTACTCTCAGTGATTATATAATAATTATCATACCTACTTATAAACAATGCATGCAGGGGTATCGTGTCAACTTAAAAATAGGGCTACAAACATATTTAAGTGGACCAGACTTTTAGATAACCAAACCAAAAAAGTGACAGTAAAAAGATAGGGGGTCATTCCGTTTTTTACATGGGATACAAAATTAATTTATTTGAATCCTGCTATGCATAGAGCCCATTTCCTTGTCCATGAATTTCTTTTTATTAAAATTCAAAAGTTGTTGGAACACTACTTACTTTTATATTGTATTTAAATAGACCATGACCGCTAAAAATTTGGTTAAAACAATAAAAGAATTCAAAAACGTAATTAAAAATTATCTATTTTAAAATTTAATAATTTTTTACGATATTCCTTACATATTTATTTTATTTCACAAATTACTCTAATTTTGATTGTAATTTTCGCAAGTATAAAATTAAGGTTGGTAAATACGTAATATGTGGCTAAAATTGCAGTCAATGTGTACCAGTTAGTGTTATCCTAAATGGCGCACCTATAGGTGTTATGTACAATATTTATATGATAAAATGTTATATATTAATAGTGTAAAATACATCAATATTTTAGTACCTGTGGCATCACACATCATAATTTTATATTAAAATAATTTAACTAAAATTGATAATAACGAACATTAAGATATTTTTTATTTATTATGAAAATTTTTTACTACCTTTTTATGTACATGGCTTACATTTCGTTGCATTTAATCATTTTTAAAACAAATTTATATACTATTGTAATTTAATTATTTTATTACAGTTTTTGGAATTTTATTTAAAATTCAATGTCATAAAATATAATAACATATTTGCAGAAAATGTGTTCAATTCCTATTATTATCATATGAATAAAATACATCAATATTGAAATAATAATAATAGTATTTTTTTTTTTTAATTATCAAAGAAGTGCGAGTTGAGATATAAAAACTAATTAACTAAATAAACTAAATAGATACCAAACATATCGAAGGAAATGTCTTCTTAAGAAAAATTACGAGAGAAAATAAAAGGAACTGCAAATTTTAATGAAAAAAAATGTTAATGTAGTTATAAAAAAAAAAAAACCAACAACAACTTCAATAAAATATATATCTAGATGTATATATTTTTTAAACTAATAGACGTTAAAAATGTATACTTAAAAATGTCAAAAAGGGCTTTGTTGTTCATTTATTGTGAAACCAGTTCACTAACCGGTGGCTGGTTGTGTGTATTGTATTATCTCTATTTATATATGTATAATCAATTCTGAGCACGTGGATATATTTGGCGTCGAACTCGACAAACCTGTATTAATAAAAAGGGGATTTTATTGATAGGGTAAGGTACAATTGAAACTATGTGTACCATCTGCAAATTTTCATACTGAATAAATGATTATAGTATAGGGGTTGTATTGTAATTAAAAATACTTCGATAATACAAAATAAATCGATAGTACCTACATGGTATATGTTATTTATTGAATATTTTGTTTTCTAAATTAAACAACTGCATAAATTATTACTATACAATGGGGTATTAAACAAATAATCTAATGATCTAAAACTAGTTACAAAATACTAAATAGTACAAACATTAAAGAAACTAAAATGTATAATTATTAATTTTTATAATAATTGGTAATTGTTGATATGTTTTAACCTCGTAATCTGCGCAGCGTGTGTACGGGGCAATGGTTATAATAATAAATGCTATTTTAAAATAGGAAACACTTGCTACAATTTTATAAGATCTTGTTGAAAACTAATCCGCAACAACTCTTCTAATATTACATTATGACATGCATTGCTTACAATATAAAGTTATGAGGCCGGAAGTGGAGGACTATTACCTTTCTTTGCCACTATCGTATGTTTCCATTACCTGAGGCCATTCATAAAATTTGACTAATTTTTTCAATATGAATTTTTCGCATACTATAGTGAAGCTATATCGGGATTGTGCAAATGTTCGTCAAGAAAATACATGGCAACAGTGAACGCTTTAAAATTGTAACACTCATTTATGATGTATGTGAATATACATATATAGATGCCTTTATAAACAATCCTTATCATCTATATCGCTCAATACGAAAATTGTATCCTGTAACTGTTGATAAGAGAAAGTAACTTCTATCCTAATTTTAACATATCAATAAATACTTTATAACTATCATATGTGGTATAATGATGGGCATATAACTTTCTTACTACACTCCGCCATAACGTATTTCAATTTGAAAATACATACACAAAATTTGAATTTTTGACTATTTAGAACGATTGAGTTCGTATTAAATTGAGAATTTTATAATTTAATTACTATTTTCATTTGTAAGTACAAAAATGCATAAGATATGGCCTTTTTACAATGTTACGCATTTTACACATTCTGTGCGTAATATTTAAAATAAAATTATCTAGTATTTTTTAATAATATATTGACAGCCCTTTATATATTTAAACTTGGAGGTTTTTATAACAGTAAGAGTTCACTAGGTACATCGAACGTATACGTTTGAAAGTATTTTTTTTTTTTTAATAATTTAAAATCGTTATAAAACAATAGTTTAGAAAAAAAAACCATTAACATTCTTAAAATTATTTACTTTGTTTTAATTGACAATCTACATTTTTGACTTCGTATTCTAAAATGAAATCTGCGAATTTCGGTTAATAAAAATATAGTTTTAAAAGAATAAATTATTAGTTATAAAATATGTATTTTAAGTTTTGATGAATTAATTTTTTGTAAGTCATCAGAAACTAATTGGGTGGACGATGGTGCTGCCGCCACCAAGGCCACTCACTCGACTACACCTTACTACAATATATTATATATACATACTAAACATGGTAATTAATTGCTTGAATACTGGTGAGAGAAGTTTACGAACGCACAACGACGACGATGACGGTGATAGTCGTCCCATAAGGGAGCTATTGTCATAACGATGTGATTTTGAAATTCTAGAAGCTCTGGTTTCACATAATATCTCCAAAGCATCTCCCAATCATAACATATAATACACAAATATAATACATACATACATACATTCATATAAAGTATATACAATATATAAAGCTTAAAGTAGCATAAAACGGCAAAGGGTACTGTGATTCATATTTTATTTTAAGCGTTAATTGGTTAATTACAGTGTTATCCCGTAAAACAATTCACTAATTTGTGGAACCGAAATTTTTTTATCACTTTCCATAATAATGTAATATGTAATTTACTTTTTTTAATAGGTAGCAGAAAAATTATGTAAAATTAATAGAAATATAATGTTTAAATATTAAATTATCATGCGTAGACGTTTTCGTGGTGCCCTATCTCAATTTCAATAATTAATTTAATAATTTTTATTTATTTATTCTATTATATTTTACCATCATATATTCATCGATGTAAATATAGGGTGTCCCATAAAGTGCGCAATTTTAAAAAAACTAATAACACAGTTATGTATTAATCAAAATGTATTTATTTTTATATATTTATATTCAATATTTAAATTAAATCGGAGTAATAGTAGATACTAGAAACGATAAAAACAGGGCTGCAAACAAAATATTTAAAAATTATACTTGTAAATTGTTGTAAATAATTGTAATAATTATGCATTATCATTTTGTTAAACTGTTAAAAAAAATGTTACTTAATTTAATTAATATTATCAATAAGTTAGATGACCTTGTCAGGACACTTTATAATAATTAAAAAAATATATTAAATTAAATCAAATACATACATTAATATGCACATGAATTATATTTTTCTTGGTTCTCGCGGAATATTCCGCTTCAGTTGGTTTCGAAGTCTATTTGCGCGCTCGTTGTATAAATGTTTATTGCGGAGAATGCATGATATTTTACGTGAGTTGAAAAGCTTAATTGCCAATTGTCTAACTTAAAAAAAAACATACTTGTAAATATAGGAAAATATAAAATAATACATTTTTGATAACAAATATTAAATAATTACTTTCAGCAGGATAAATTATTTTGATTAACCTTCAAAACCTCGTCGTACCAGCGTACCTACCGTTTGAAGAATTTATTAAAAGGGAGACGCATTTTAAGCGCAGGCAGTCAGAAGTAGAAATCCCACCGAGTTCCCCCCCCCCCATTTAAACCCATAAATATGTATGTAGTCGAACATACATACATACTCACATACACACATATGAACATGGTAGTCATGGTACAGACTACCACCATTGGACACCAGTAGATGAAGTTATATCATGGAAACCTAAATAGATAACGTCGTTTGGCCCAGCTAAAGAAACTACTTACAATCCCGAATATAAGTAAATAGTAGATTATACTTCAGCAGAGAAACTTAACATCGCCCAGCTATCTATGAGCACTAAAAGGCCAGTCTCTCATACTTCACTATCGCGTGACAATATATTTTCAAAAGATACGCATGGTATCATTGTAGTGAAAACGAATCTGAGAATATTATAATAATATAATATGTCGTAATTAGTATTTATCTTAAAACTTTTTAGCGCGTTTTTCGATGATAAAGCAAATATATGTAGCTACAAATATCTAGTGTCAAAATCACACTTATTATTGATATAGTTAATACGAAATTACGTACCTATGTTTCTTAATTTTTAATGCATTTTAACTCACCAGAAAAAATTGTTATACAACTATACGAGTTGGTTTCATTCTAAAGTAATAAAATGTGTACATATGATAAGAGAAAATAAAAATAAAAACGTAAAATTATAAAAACGTCCAAAAATAATTAATTTAATTTAATTTAACAGTCTCGACGCTAAAACAATATTTTTATATTTCGATTAAAATTATATTTCCATTATAATTTATATACACATTTTGACAGTTACTTAATTATGTTAAAATATATGCAAATATAAAGTTGAACATATTTTGGTGAATTTTAAACAATATAAATAAATTAGTCTCATTGAATTTTAAGTGAGTAGTGACATCAATAAACAGTACACTAAGAAATAGGTATTATTAAATTATAGCTTCAGATAGTTATTTTTAACTTAATGACACGCTGGAGAGAACTAGTTGGACATTTGATAAAAGAAAATCCTCTCCAAACAAAAAAAACTATTATCCTTTTTTTTATCTTTATTAAAAAATAAACGTTTTTCCGTGTAAATCCCTGTGCTAAGTGACAGTGTCAACAGACTGGAAAAAAGGTCGCCATAAAGTTTTTTTTACCAGTTTTCCCCTTCGTCACTCAACGCAATGGATAGGGCTCCGAGCGCGTGCCAGCGGTTTTTTTTTTATTTGCTTGTTTACCCTTTTTATCCGAGGCTGATATTTTTACAAGTTAATTTTTTCCGACCATTTACCTACACAAATATGCACTTGGGTCGTTTTTTTCATTTTGATACGTGTATATCATAACTCTCGCCAGTGAAAATTAATTTTGTCAACAACCACAAAAGGTTTATTTGTTCCGTATGTAAAAAAAAAAAACAAATTAATATAGTTAATAGGATTAAATATTACGAGTTTATTGTCATTATATTTTTAACCTTATTATTTTTCTCGTAAATTGAGAAATATGGGTACCTTATAGTCCAATAATAACTAATACGAATAAATAATAAATGCATATTATAATATATTTATATTTAATATATTATGAGAAATTTATATAATAAAAATTAACTTATAATTTGAAATCTGTGCAATTTTAGTGGCCTTAATTCAATTATTTTATGACGAAATATATATGTGATAAAAAATGTATACTTACAAAAACGTATTTGTAACAATATTAATTGTTACTAAGAATTATTTAAATTTTTTATTTTATATAACCGATATTTTAATTGGTGATGACTAATGATGATTAGTGTACACTGTCCACTTATACTATTAATATCACTATATTATGAAAGTTTACAATACTATGTGAATTGTGTGTGAGAATTAAATATTTGTATTTTATATTCCCCTTTTAATTATCTTAATAGTTTTTATACAAAATTGTGATATATTTTTAACGTGAAGGGTTGTGTCTATGGTGTGTGTTTACATTTGTTATAATTTATAACTCATAACTGTTAAAAGTTACACTTATGATTTGGTTGTTTATTTATTTTTAATTTTTGCCTGTGTGATTATTTATAGTCAATTATGATAGTTATAGACAGATAAAAATATCACGGGTACATTTTAATGTTTTGTTCATTGCGGAGAGGGAATTCGTTGTTTTTGACATGGTTGTAAGTATTTTGATGTTTTAATTACATTTTATACATGGGACACCATTCATCCTTAACTAATTTTACCGCTTGAAACGTATGTCTATTATTCGTATATATTATATTTATAGTGTAAATACTTTCACTTGTATAAAAATAAATGTTTAACATGTGTCTTTATATTTTATTATGTAAAAGCCTACACAAAATTATTTTATTAAAATACGAGTCAATAAACAAATAATTTTATTATAATATTCAACTGAAAAAGAATAAGCTATAAATACAATAACATATTTTAAAAGAAATTTTTAAGCCGTCAAATCTTTTTTCTCGTCCGATTTATTGGACGTTCGGTTGATAGGCGTTCGGATAATCGGTGTTCCACTGTATTCATTTTAGTGTCTCAAAAAACGGAATCGCGCAGATGTTTTTTTTTTAGTCGTAAACTGTCATCACTTTTTTTTCTGTAGATAGTCGAAATTCAGCAATTAATTTTCATATAACTTTCACGTCATAGATTATTGATGTGATACCAATAAAATAACATATTATTTATTTTTAAATAATTGTTGTATATATTACATATTATATATTGCATATTATTTATTCTATTATATTCGATTACACGTGTGTTGTTAACGATGACTGACACCACGCGTCTACATAAATATAATATTATATTGCGCGTGATTGACAAGACGCACGCTTACGAAGACGTTAAATATCAAGAGTTAAGACGCAACTAAATACCAATTAACGTAATCTCGTGTGCCGCCGTTGGGCCTGGAAAGATGTGACGCCTGTGACCCGTCCCAAAAGTTATCATCAGTTTTCGATGGAGATCTGACGATACTGTGCAGAGACTACAGGTGACAATACACACACATATATATATATGCATGTTTTGCATTCGTCTATAACAGTATACGTGCAAACAAACGTCGTTTCGGATGTCGGTTTCCCTAATGAGCATTGGCTGTCATCTGTAAAAGTATAAATACGTCCGACGATTCGCTTCCAAATTAAAATATAATGATCGCGGTGTAGCTTATAGCTTGCAGGTATACATGGTTGTGTATGTGCTAGCTTTGCGTTTAGATATTTTGTGTAATCGAATAACTATTCGTACGTGTGAAACTCGGGGCAAGTACACTGCAAGTGTTGTCGACAAATTATAGAAATGTTCAAAGAAGATTCCACTTTACAGTGTAATTTGCTCATACGCATATATATATATATATATATATATACACGCATATGTATATACATGCACGAGCGATAGGTACGATCCGCACAGATGTCGTTGGTAACTATAGACAGGTGTATATACGATATGTTATACGCGTATAAGGTTGATGAACAGTCTCAAACGCATTATATATTTTATTTATCTTGCTCGTGCATCTGGCAATATACTGAATCTCGTTAAAAAATTCAATTTAAAAACTTCAAATACATTTATTAAAAGTAACGATTTGCTTACAATAGATTCACGTTAGATTTTTAAACGAATAAATTATTGGTTATACACTATGATATTTTAATAAATATATATATATATATATATTTTAAAGTACTATCAATAATTCTATTATTATTATATTTTTTGTTACAATTTCTTCAAATATCAAACTAAAAGTTTTTAATTTTTACATTGGGCCAAGTGCTTATTAATATAATTATGTTTAAAATTCAAAAAAATAAATTAATATTTATATTGATGATTTAATGAAAATTGATAAAAATTAAAATTGTATATTTTTTTTGTTTCTTTTGAAATATTTTTTATAATTTTTTTTAAACTTTGTTTAAATATTTTTTTTTTTTTTAGTGCGAATTCAAATAAAAAAAACTCAGTTTATAAGGTATTCAAATTTAAATTCATTAAATTAAAAAAAAACCATTTGGAAATAGGTAGTTCTATAAATAAGACGTCTTCTAATCAAGGTTTAATTCAACATTTATATAAATATCTTCTAAATTAGTGCAATAAGAATATAATTATAACAGTATTAAAACTAAAATTAATATTAATATAAAAATTATTCGCAGCCATCGATGGCTGTACTGCATAGTGACCGTTATTAGTTTTAGTTTACATCACAGTGCAAAGATTTTTGAATTTCTAATAAATAATAACTTATTTTAATAACTAAAAGTGTTAACGTCTGTGTTATCATTTATATACAATGTTTATTATTACTGATTCATTATTAGCAAATAAAAATCTATTATACGTAGTTAATATAAATTAATTTCAGGGTGTATTCTAAACAAAGAAACACACTGAAAATATCTTAATTTTTAATTTTTATGATTTATAACTTAAAGGTTATAACAAAAATCAGTCATTACTTATTATAATAAATATAAATTGTTTATTAATTATAATTTATACAATTGTTAAATAATAAGTTTAAGCGTAGTACATAAATGCATAATATTACTAATTTAGCTTGGTTCTTTATATTTTTAAAACTTGATAGGTGCAAGAGTTTTGAAAATAATAATATAAAATGTACGTTAATAAATATTAGACAGGTATATTTACTAATTTAGTTATAAATATATTTTATAAAATGTTTTATAGTTTACGGTCACACTTTTTATAAAATTAAATTTGTTATTTCTTTTAGTTTAATTAAATTTTTATATTAAAAATATTCACATGTATAGTTATGGTTATTTAGAACAAACTTGTTTGATGTAGATTGCTATTTTAGATTTTGAGTGGAGTGATAAATGTAATATATTACATTAATGAGTTTATTTTTGTGTGTATGAGATTTATATAAAAAATTCAATATAGACATATAGTTTATACATTAAAAGATTAAAAGAGTCAAAATTGAAAATTCTCTGTATTTTTTTTTATAATCAAGAAAAACAAATTTAAAATAAAGGAAAACGGAAATTTTTTATATTAAACCAAATTTTAACTAAATTGATTTATTTATTTTGTTATAATTTAAAAACGAATAATTACAAAAACTTGACATTCTCGCCAAGTATTAATGATAATATTATTTTTTATAATTTTCAAAATACTTCATTTGTGTTTTAACTGTCAATAAAAAAATTATAAATGGGTAAAAATATAAGTCTTAAACGAAAAATAACGATGTTAATATGTTATTATAATTTAAAATCATTATTCATGTAAACTTAATACTTGTACGTATATTACATAAGTATTATGAGCTGTACTATACGCAATGATATTTTTATTTATTTTGAAATAATATTATCTATATATATATTATGAATTTATTTTTACTGTTTTACGGTATTTACGGAGAGAGAAAATTACATTTCGAGTTGTATAAATGTTCACAATAATACGGTATAAATTTATATTATCATAGTTAATAATTATTAAATACTACATTAACAAATAAAAATATATCAACCTATCGTAATACTTAATATAAAATAAATGGCTTTAATAGTAATATCGAAAAAAAAGCATATCAGGAAATATACTTAGTGATATTATAGGTTGTCAAACCGTTTCTTCTCAGATTCGTTTTTTGTATACAATAATATCATTGGATTCGAATTTAACACATCCATTATACTAACCTACTAAACACTAAATATACAACAGAGCGGTACCCACTTGCTTACCTTTTTTATATATACTTTTATTTCTAAATAATTCTAATAGGAATTATTTAAAAATATTTAGAACAATAATTAATTTGATCACTGACTTAAAATTATTATTCGCTACTTTAAATTGCACTGTAAAATACAGTTTATATTATTATACTCGCTAAGAATGGTTAACTTAAAAATGTATAAATATAGATAGAATGTGTACATTGTCAGTAATCCCTTATGTTTTTAAATTCTTTGGATTTTAACTTAAATAATTAATTATTTATAGTATTTTTAGCCTTTTTAGGTATCATCTACGTACTTTAAGAGGCAAAATATTTTAATATTGTACAATGTCAGCTTATACTTATTATTTTAAAATAGTTCTACAAATACTAATAGGATTTTGTTTTTAAGGACATAAGCTTACGAAATAAATTAACACTATCGATGATCTAAATAGTTAAATGGATAATCAATAGTATTATTATGTTCCGAAATTTAAAAAATTATAGTTTTAATAGAAAAAAATACAATGTATTTTAATTTAATATTTTACATTTATAGAGTATTTTAACATTAAACATTACACATTTGTAATGTTATTTTGTAAGTATCTACGCGTAACTATTTCATAATAATTAGTATTTATAGTAAAACATTAGGTCATAATAATTATAAACTTGATATATTATGGTTTATTGGTTTATTTTAACATATTAAAATGATCTTTCTTGTTTAGTTTTTTTAATCTTTGAGATTAAAAGTAACATTTTTTATCTCGTAAAACTAAAAATGTATAAATAATTTTAATTTCAACGATAATTACATTAATTTTATTTATGTATATTATACGACAATGTATGCGTATTTATTATATTATATTATCATTATTATTACAGATTGGTATTTTTATTTCGATGTAAAAATATGTGCCTATATATTAACTGTTATATTGCCAATCGCCGATAATGAGCTGAAAGAACACAGTAGATAGGCGTATCCAAAGACCGTGGGGTATCCTGTGCGAATTCGCCGCTGGGCTTTCGTCGATCCGACGACGAAGCGTATATTGTTTTTTGTATTATTACTTTGTGCGTATACGTGTATTTCTCTAAATTTTGGCCACAAAGGTTCTTCCCTCGGGGTTCGAAGACCGCGGACGGTCAAAAATAGGGGACCAGATGTCCAGCCGCGGAACGAGTAATTCCGGTCCCACAGTGGAAACCACGGGTGCAATACAATATAAACGTGTTACAATCGATAAAACTAGTTCGATAGCCTTTCGATGTCCCGGGAACGACATGCCATAAAACATAAAAAATAAAATAATAATAATAATATAAAACTGGATTGACAGGAACGACCGGTATCGGCCCTTCGGCAAAACCCGATCGAACCCCTTTTTTTCTCTGGGATGTATGATATTATTATCGTATATCGGTTCTCGCCGTTCACTCGGATTTCAAACACCGCAGTGCGATCGTCGATTCAGCCTTAGCCGTGTCACGATCTGGGAACGCGCGTTAAACAACGATTCGTAAGTATCAGATATTTATACTATTTGAGTTTTTACGCGTATCATTACGCTTATCGGTTCCGGATTTCTGACGATGTTTTTTTTTTTGTAGGATATCGGTTTTTTCGTCCATCGTATCGGTATTGAAAATATGTCTCAACGCGCGTTTTCGTGTATCGAATAATCCCGTTTTTTTTTTTTTGTTTATATCTAATCGATGTGAATAATATTAAAACACTGAAAAAACGCGTGACGACAACCGTCTCCCGAGGTTATGTTTAATACAATATACCATAAATCTCTACACTATCGTCGCACACTGCGCGCACGACGATGACGTTAAAAACAATTTCTCGGAATAATAATAATAATAACAATATTAAACACATCTCGTCGCCGCCATGGCCGCCGTTGACGTCGCCTGTGCCACGGCCGTCGTCGTCTTTCCGGCGGCAGCGCGTGAGCTCCAGTACAACATTATAATAAATCGGCTCGGAAACTTTATTATTACGACGGGTCCTCTTTATATTTCGCCTTCTTCGTCGACACCGCCGTCGTTTTATCACCACCAGAGCCGTAACGACTCGCAGAATTATTTCACCCGCTCGTTCGTCTTTTGCCCCGCGGGCGTACACGTTATGTATATAAATATAACGCGCGTGTGTGTATGTGTGTGCTTGTGCGCGAATAATGTTTCCTTTCAACGTGTGTATACGTCTACGCGCGCAAAAATACGCACACGCTTACGCATATTATATAACAGAGAGTAATGGTACACGCACACACACACACACACACAAGTGTATAATGTATAATATGTGTGTATAGTGTATGTGCGTGCGTGGAGGAGAGAGAGAGAGAGAGAGAGAGGATTGCACGTCAAAACTAAAGTTCGCCCTCTTTTCCCGGGGTTCAGCCATTGTGCCTGCCTGCCGCTGCTATCTAACCCCCGGTCGTCGTCGTCCACCACCGCCTCCGCCGCCGCCTGTCCGAAAAACCCTTCGACTTGCAGCAAGCGGGGCTTCATTATTCATACAAAAGTTTTCTCGTCAAAATTTTCCTTTGCTCTGCCGCCGCCGCACTCCCGACGTTCCATTTTTGCCTCCTTTTGCCCCGGCTCCGAGGACGTTCTCTGCCGCACTGCCGCCACGTCTCGTCTCGTCTCGTCTCCTAGCGGACTCTCCCCCTCTCCTCTCCCCACCCGAACCGTACCCTCTTACAGACATCGCATAAATTATCTATCGACCCAGACCACTGCCACACCTCCCCGCCGGCAAGATCCCTCCGTTTCCTTTCCTTACTACAGCCGCCGCCACTGCCACCACTATACCACCGACGTCGTTTCAAATGTACATATAGTTTTTCCCTTCGACTTTAAACAGACTTCTACTACACGCTTTGTCCATTTACGAGAATCCGCCCGCTCATACCTCTCATCCGAATTCCGTTACACGTTTCTACCACTCTATATGCCTTCGTACAGTTGCTACACTGCCGGTACACGTCAAATTTTTCGCATTGTTAGATCGTGCCGTAGAGTGTCAATGTCGGCGAAACGATTTATTTTTGTTTCGTTAAAATACGTCGTCCCTTCTGCACGCGCATAATATATGAATTCATATTACCATTGCGATAATTGACTTTACTAATAGCAATTAAATACGTGATAATAATAATATTTAAACATATCGTCGCACAAAAATAACGGAAACGATTTCCCGACACTGGTAACTTTTTCCAATACGATTAACACAACAGTTCGTATAACTCAAATCTCTATTTCTAACATTTGGTTAGGACCCGTGAAGAACTTAGTAGCGTCCGCGCGATGTGATATAATTGGCAATAACTCAACATCTACATTAATAATATATTATTATTATATATATTATGATGATAAACGGAAGTCAAATTTATTTGTAAATAATATAATTACAAATGTTGTAATAACTCTTTAAAAATTCTATATTTATATGGGAAATAGTCCCTTTTTTGAAAATTATTAAACATCAATACATAATACTTTGTGTCGAGTTTGTATAAGTTACAATTATGTTGTATTGAATTACAAACAAATAATACTTTATTAAAATTGAGTTTCCGTGATTTTTTTCTAGTTTTTGCTTAATAAATAATAATATTATGCTCTGTAAAACTATCAACTGATAAAACTGATCAAATATGAACTAATATCCTATTTTAAGGTTAAAGTGAAACCACTTTTGATATGAAACTGAGAACTTTCGGGGTTAGAAAAAAAACGATTATAGTCAAAATAAAAGAAAAATATTGTGAATAATATTACACCGGTACAGATTTTGCTTAACAAATTTATTAATAAATTATGACTATAATAATGTTATTCAAGACATTTGAAAGAAATACTGTTCTAATAGTGTTTATGTTTAAATAAATTTTCGATATCCGCTCTCATAAAATAATAATGTAATATCAAACATATTGAAAGATCTGTCAAAAAAAAAAAAAATCTAGAATCGCAAGTTAATGATATATTTTTACTTATTAGTCATTCGTGTATTAACTATAAAAATTATAAAAAGACTACTAGGGAATATTATTAATATAATCATTATATTCTAAAATTGATTCTTATTATATTTTTGTTAAAAGTTAAAACTATGGACTTGCTGACATTTGATCAAAACCATTTTACGCTAATCGATTGATTTTCCTTACGCTTGAAAATCTATAGAATTCTAGTTTTTAAATTTACAATATTTTTGATGAGCTTAATTAAACTTTATGAATGTTCTTACTAGAAAAAAGTATTCACACATAAAATCTTTTACTGATTAATATAAAAAGTTTACTCGGAAATGTATAGTTACACAATCCTTGACAATTAAAAACTAACTAATAACACATACTCGTACTAATGAATAATAAAATAAAACTTGTATGAGTAGTTTTTGTATTACCCTTGGGATTTAAACTAAAATAAACTTTATTCGCTTCTTTTACTTTTTGTAATTTAACTGGTTTTATTATTTTACTACGTTTAACTTCGTTATTAAACATAAAATAGTTTACAATAGTAAAGTTATATACATAGCGAATATTATATATAAAATATATATATCTATAGATTATAGATTATTTAAATGAATAAATTTAAAAAGTTTTTTTAACTAAAATATTTATTTATTTTTATTCATCTCAATATAATCTAATCTTATATCGAAGTTACATTTTATTCGTATTTTTTTATGAAATTGAATAAATGTAGACATTTTTCCCTTTAATATTTCTATCTTTATAGTCTTTATGTATTATTAGCTGATATTATTCCGTAAATCTATGGTATAATATCAATCATAACATCTAAAAAAAAAATACCCTTGATTTAATACCCACAGACATGCGTTGATAGCAACAATAAACATTTTAATTTTAATCAAGAAAATTATTTTTTTAAGATTAAATCAAAAATGACTACCGCTGTTTACTGTATATCAATAACAGATGTTTGTTTCAATCTTTCTACGATTTTTATGTATTTTATTATATTAGTTATATCATTTGGCTTCTTGGCGATGTTTAAATTACATTATGATGTGATATACCTACGTATATTAACAAGTTTTTCGAAAAAAAATGTCCAACTCTGTCGTTGCACGTACCTACCCGAGCTTATCCTGTCCTAACCTAGTCCGTAGGTATGACAATGTTTAGTACGACGATAATAATAATGAATACGCAGGTTCGTGGGCAGATAGGAAGAAGCGGTGCGCATTCCTCTGACAGGTAAAACCTTTATAGATATATGTACGGCGATTCTTATTGTGGCGCTTACGACATGACGGTAATAATAATAGTAATAATACCCATAGCAAAGAGCTCGGGAATATTGTTATCGTCGAATTCCTACACACAAACACATAGACACACGGTATATATATATATATATATACGCTCGGAAACGGCAGCGGCGTGGTCGAAGTATTTCATATTATACTTAATAGGATTTCTTGGCACGGTTTATAACCTTACGGCCGTAATTCATACGGGTCCCCCTCGACCAGGCCATCCTCCCTTCGTGCCCACCGTGTACTGTGCACATATATAATATGATCTTGTGTGTGTGTGTGTGTGTGTGTGTCTATGGTAGTCGGGCCGTGTCGCGTGCACGACGATGATACTGCACACCGATAACGGCAAAGATGCCTTTAAAATGTTTCTCGCGCGCAAAAAGGGTTAGAGCGGCGTGTCGGCGTGGAAGTATAATATATATATATATGTATAGTGGCGGACAAGTTCGGCGGCAGGGGGGTTGCGCGCACCAAGAATGTATAGTTCGCCACCGCCCGCGCCACCCTTTTCGGCCGCCAAAGAATCCGTGGCGCGCGCGAGGGGGCGGCGCAAAGAAAATAGGGGATTCTTTACCCCCGGGCCGCCGCCGCCGCCGCCGCCGCCATTATTCATTCGGCTTAGGGTGCGGCGAAGTGGTATACGAGTTTAAAACTGCTGCCGGGTTTCAGTGTGCATATACATATATATTATACTGCGCGCGAGTTCTCTTCCCGCCGCCGCCGCTCGGCAGCTCCGTTTCGCGTCCCTTATCGTGCCCGACAACAAGACGCACACACGCACGGACCACCCTCGTTTTCTCCTCTCCCGTTTCTACTCTTATTCCGCTCTCTTTCGGCCCGGGTAATTTTATCACATTATTATTATAATATATACGCGCGTAGACGGCGACTGAGACGACGTTTGAACTCTTCTTCTCCCTACGTATCGTCGTCGTCGTCCCTTGCTCACTCTTTGCGTGTATGTATGTGTGTGTGTGTGTGTTTCTCTCTCTCTCTATATATATATCTCTCTCCCTCTCTCTCTTCTCTTTTCACTCGACCGAAAGAAACTCACTGTGGTAGATGAGGGCCCGTGCGTGCGTGTATAGCATACGTATATGATATGTACATGTGCAGCCTGGGAATTTAACGTTGTCCTTTAAAAGCCGTCCCACTTATGTCCGACGTTGTAAAAGACGACGTGTACCTGCGACATATTACTATTGCTATTATTATTATATATGTATATAATGTATAATGTATATATATATTATATTGCACGGCTACAGTCTTCGGGTAGGTTTATCATAATATATTGACGAAACCTTTTTGGCAGGCATACGTGGAAAACGTAATTAATTTCCGTTTGCTTTCAAGACTGAGAGATCCCAGCCCCACTATTTTGTACTAGTACGCTGTATTGAATAATTATTTTATTTTTGTTCAATGCTATAAAAGTATCTGTCGAATGTAAATCGAATCGTTGTCAGTATATTTGGATACCGAATTATCTTAGTAGCTTAAGATTTATTTATTCATTTTAAATTGCATTCTGTACGTCAAACTCACATTCTTGAATACTGTATAGATAATAATTAAATATAATACATTATAGTTATCGTATATATGTATATATTTATGTATTATTTAAGTATTAATGTGGATATTACATTATGTATCGTATTAAAAAACTGAAATTATCAATTTGCGAATTTATTATTACGTTATATTCGATATAAACATCAGTGAAATAATTTTTTAAACAATGGTCGTATATTTACTAACCCATCTACATATCCGCAATCATAATTATCCATAATGCAAATGTTTAGTACGTAAAGCAGTTTATATTTTAAAATGTTTAAAAACTATTTATGTCGATATAAAAAAATAATTTAATTATTCGAATGTTCAGGTATCTGGAGTTTTACTAATCTATTTTATCTATAAAATTATGATTCAATGATAATTTAAAGTACCAGATTTTGAAACTATAAAAATAACTATTATAAATGTATAAATAGTGTATGCATTCAAATGTTATATATTAAACATGGTGTACTGATGTTATGATATTATTCTGGTCAGGATAGCTTAACGGTTGTCTTATAAACGATGGGCCAGTACCTCAATACCTAGTAAAAAGGATTAGTTTTGTAGTTGTTGTTGGCGTGTAAACAAATTTTTGCATTGCCATTACTAATGATATTATTATGTGCATATTAGAACTTTGGCAATCGTTTATTCTGTGGTTCAAATAAACTTTCGTCTAACAAACAAAAAAATATATTTTTGAATGTCTTCTTAAAATTCGTCAAACACATTTAATTAATTTTCCTGTACAAAATGTAACGGGTTTGTTATTATTATTTTTTTTTAATTCTCTTTTGAGCACATGTAGATACATGTATTATACTTATACGCATACCATATACTGTATAAAGAGAAAATTGAGTCAACGTCCCGTGGGATGACTATAGTGCACCGCGTGCTACAAAGCTGCGAAGATAACGTCTTACGATAGCCGAAAAGGGGTTGTCATTAGACTTGTTGTCCGTGTTTGGTATAATTGTAGAGGACATTTTTCAGAAGAGGGGTCTGTATGGTCGGCAAGTGCGTGTTCGTGCTGTAACGAGTATACGTATACAATATACGTACGTTTAAATTAATGCGCACTTTTGTCCCGGCTATATTTATACCCACCAAAAAAGGGCGGCGGAATACATTTTGCAAAAACACGGGCATAATGTTTTTCTAAAGTGTGCGTTGAATATATGATATTTTTGTATAAGTCAACCCTAACCACTGGTTCCGAGGGGCGCATGGCGCGGGATGATGGAGAAGGTTATGAAAAAGTGAATTCCCACGACCGGCAGTTGTGTAATTGGACGCGTTATATTATTTTATATATTATACACGCGTAGGTTTTTCTCGAGAGCACCGCCTCGGTTGGACAAGAGGTGGAAATTAAATATTAATTTTTCCACCGGCCATTGTTTTTTTTGGAAAAGGGATTTAAAATCCCTTTTTAACGGCAGTAGCCACAGTGGCGAGTAACGAGCAACGGGGTTTTCGGTCACAATGAATATACATAAATATATAATATATATATATATATAAGTTATATGTTTTCTCTGTTACCCAAAAGTGCATGGATCCTCAACCTTCGTATTTTACCTAGAGACAATATTATTCCCAATGGGTGGGTGCAACACACTCTCCGCTAAGCAGTGCTACCAGCCCGTGCCTTTTTGTCCCTATAATGGAATTATTTTACTAAGTATAAAATGTTAAAACTCAAAATGGTGTGGTAGCTTATAAGTACAATAACGGCCGAAGTAATATATATTCAAGTATTTATCATTTGGCATCTTCGCGACGTCGTCACGTTTTATGCCACGAAAGCTAAATTATGTTGATTCGAGATTTAACACCATATCATCACCCTTCATAACTGTGATCTGAGTATTTAAAACATAACGTCGAGTGTCATAGAGCGCGCATTTGATTTCGTGAAATACGTAATGTGGAATGATTAACACCATTTTTATATTGATATGTACATATCGCACTAACGAAAATGACGACGACCCGTAAGTATCGTAATTGCTGTACTAATGGTCTAAATTAACGGGGTTCGGCGGTTAAATATTCTGTCGAAAATGTCATTATATTTATTTGATTATTGTAAAACATTTTGTTTGTAACAGTTGTTGGCGGAGTGTGCGGCCTAGTCGTTAACTGCCGCACACGATTGGAGAAAAGGAAAAACACGGTAATCGCGTTATCAAAAAGTCGTTTTTATTTCCATCACGTAATACTACGTTAAACCGACCAAAAGTTTTGGATAACGTCACCGTCGCCCACGTCGTGTATACATTTATAGGCGGGGTCACGTAGCGCGTGAGATACTCCGTCGCCCGTTCGTCGGGTTACGGCGGTCGTTCCGGATATTTTTGACATTTTTTTTTTTTTTTTGTTCTATAATTCGTTATTCGCTCGTGTTTAGGTCGCCGACGGTGACGGTACGGGATGCTGGAAATACAGTAGCCGGTTATCAAACGTTTTCGGGGAAAGGGTTATGTATTTTCGACGAGGAAAGGAAATCGGCGTGTAAGTATGGAAATCACAGGTGAACTGTAATCGCGGGAGAAGTATATGATATAATAAGGGAGCAGTGGTTTAAAATATAGAATAGTTCGGTTAATGTTTCATTCGTGTAACTATACCCCGGAGAATATTCTTATCGCGGTCCAAGAATTTAACGGCCGCCAATAATTTAAACGAGCTCGGTACCGTAGATAAGAAGACGGCGCGTGTTGTTGTTGTTGCTATACAGTCCTTTCGCGCCATCGTGGTCCTCCGAGGACGCGTTATCGAATCTGACTCGTTCACGCGCAAACTTATATAATAATATAATCGAAGAAAACGTCGGCGTAAAACGTCTTAAGCTCCTACTCTGTATACAGTATAATTTATTGTATCGATAATATTATAATTTTACACTACTAAAGTCTAAAATATTTGGAATGTACAGACGTATTTTTCACGGAAAACGAAAATCAACATTTTTTTTTTTTTTTTTTGTTTTTGTTAAACAACATTCAGATATTAAAACGAATTCCGTCAATGGTAGAAATCATCAAGACATTCACGACATAATACCATACCTATCTATATACAATATTCGTATTACATTTTCTTATTTGTCAATAATTATATACATTTTACACATCCGGAGTGTTTGTACGCCGCCTATGTTTATCGGAGTTGATAGTTCGCTCGGGTAACAGTCGAATGTTCCGCATGGTGTACCGGTAAGGTATTTTTCGGTCGAAACTACCTTATTGCGAGTACACGCGTATTGTGATTCTTGCGATGACCGGTTGGAATGGCTAAAATGGTGCTACATATTATCTATTGAAAACAAAAAGCATAAATCGTGAGAATGTTTCTTTCCCTCCATTAATAAGGAGAGCAGCCGTACACCGCCACACAAAAAAAAAAAAAAAGATAAAACCGTGTTGTTTCAAATACCCGTATATTTATATATTTATGCGCTCGTGGCGATTAAGTTTGTTCGCTTCAAAGTCTTGCAAATGTGTATACACACACACACACACACAAATATATATATATATAATATATACGCGTGTACATTATAATTAAATGGTGGAAGGGGTAGCGAGCGTGCGCACTCCGTCGTCGTTGCCAGCACTCGTTCGTTTCTCCTCCAAGTTTGCCGCGTGGCTTTTAATTATTATTAAAACTTAGAACTACTAGCTAATTAGTTGACGAGCCGCTCTCTTGGTTTTCCGCTGCTCGTACCTCGCAGTCCACCCGCCGCGTCTTTTTCGGAGGTCTCACACGTATTGGCACGCAGGTCTTGGTCGTGTGTCGGGGTGGCGACGACGGGAAGGCGGTAGGAGGTGTATGGGGGTGCGAAGCCCAAATTACATTTTCTTATTCCGTTTGCGCCAGTCGCGCGCAATTACGCGGTGCGCCCGGAAAAACCCTTTCGCCGACAATGCGTTAAAGCGCCGCGTGCACGGTGCCGACAGTAATTACGAGCACCTGTATACCTACAGCTACGTTGGCTCTTACGCCGCCGCCCCACAACACCGCCCCAGCCTACGCATCCATTTCCTTTTCATTCGCCGATTGTTATTATATTGTTACAACGATGTCGCACTTACACGAGTTTCGTTATGTACGCCACCCACCCTGCCACCGACTACCCATCCGAAAACGAGCGCCACCGAACCGCACTGGTGTGAGTCTTATAAAATATTCAATGTTATTGAATAGGTTTATAGTTTTTCAATCGTTTACCATGTGTACACCACAAAGACTACTCTTTCCCATTGATACAATGTATGCATTTATTATTTATAACGTGTTTTTTTTAAAATACACGTGTTCAGAGAAATATAGGACAATATTATATGTACTGCTGAATACCTGTGTCAACAATAACGTCTATAGTTGTTTTAAATATAAAAATATTCCTATAATGTATTAGCTATTAATAATGTTTCAGTATAATATATTTTAAGGTATACTAAATATACATTTAATATTATGGTCAATGTAAATACATATTCTGAATACTTAATCAATTCATGTTTAATGTTAATATTTGTTAATATCTCAATTTAAATACATTAAAATACATATATATATATATATATATTATATATCTACGATAACGATTTCATCTAAGACAGTGGCATGGCGGTTGTTTTTTTTCCCCTGAACTTTTGATTGCCATTCCTCTTTTACTCCTTGTCCATTAATCTTGTACTCCATCTTGCCACTCCCCATTTCTCTACATCATAATATTGATTATTCCTATTAATTTCTTCTCGGGTTTCCTTTCATGTCTATTCCAAACACCCTTTCAACTCCCCTGTGCTCCTTTACTATTTTGAATACGTCTAAACTATCTCAATATAATCTCTCCTGCTTAATCACCAATATAGGGACCATTCCTACACACTCTCTAAAACTCATTTCTTACCATAATTAACCGTGTCAAGCCAGAAGACATTCATCTCATTCTATATAATACTTCTTAGTTTACATCTAACAAGCTTTGCCTCGTGAGTCGTGGTGAATAACTCACTGTTATTGTGTAACCCGATATGTCGTATTAAATATTTAACAAAATAGATCCAATTTGTTTACTATTTTATTGGATCGATTACTTTTAGAGCTACGTAGTAAGAGCTAAAATTTAAATTTAAATACATTTAGTTTTATTATAAGCTATACAGTATATATGTTTAGAAAAATTCCTTTTTATAATACTTATAATTTTTATGAGAATATCTAAAATATTTTAAGAATTCAATATGAACTAAGTTGAACACGATTAATACGATATAAAATATTTCTTTATAATAAATTGTGTAATAAAACAGTGCTAAAATGTAATTGTTAATCTTTACTAATCGGCTATTTATTATATTATATCTAGCTGTTTTTATAAGGTATAATGTTTTGGTAATCATACATAATATAATATATTATATCACAGTATAGGTATTTTATTTTAATCGGTGTCGACGAAAGCCCGTAACATAGAAAATTAATTCAATTATTTTCACAGAAAATAAAACAGAAAAATGCGTTTTTTTTAATGTATAGTTATTATAATAAAATAAATTGTGTTTAATTTTTTTTTTTATTTAAAAATATTTTTTTTTTAAATTGTATCCAATATTTCATATCATCTACTCGTCTGTGGCGTCAAATGTGCAATTGTAGTACTCATTCAATAGTCATGATATGAAAAAAATAAACAAAGATTCAAATTTTAAATATTTACAAATTTCGTATCAGTATTTTTTTATGAGTTTTGAAAACATTTTTGTTGTATTATTAATTTGCTAGATGTTGCAATGAAAAAAAATTTTCTAATGTTTTGTTAATATTTTTAATACATAGAATCATTTGTATAAAATAATGTGCGTGTTTAAAAAGGTACACTGTACAAAATATCAGTGTTTTATAATAGATTAAAAACTAAGTTGTGATCTAAAGTCAATTTTATGTATAATTAGATAACAGAATTTCTTACCACATTCCTATTATTAGTTAATGGCCAATACGTAATAATATAAAGGAAATAGTTTCCTATATGAATTATAATTTAGTTTTTATCTATTGATCAAAATATGAGATGTTTGATATAAATAATATTAGTTGCCTATTTATGTTTAGTATAGTAAACTTAAATATAACAGTATTATAATACACGGTTTTTACACGGTGGGTACTAATCATATGATTAATTTGTATCAATATTTGATTTAAAACAGAATGTGTTTAATAAATAGGCGATATTGGTGAAATAGGTGGGTACAAGTTAAATAAATAATTTAAAATTTTGACGGTTCTCGTTAAAATTGTGTACGAAAATAATTAACAAATAAATTTAATCTTATTTAAGTAAATTGTATTCATTGATTTTTGTTTAGACAAAAGATATGTATTTTAAAGTATTTATTCGAGTTGGTGATTAGTCTAATACACTTGAACGGTGAATTGTTCTATAAGAAATATTTCGAATACTTCAGGAAATAATATGTATAATGTACATACGAATATTTATTCCATTTCTTAGGTCAATACGTTTTTTACTGATAAAGCCGAATAATGAATATTGTTTTTCATAACATATTACATAACCACACTGAACAAATCGCGTATATTGTTTTGTATTGTATAGTGATTTATTGTTGTGACTAACATTTTACAAAGACTGCTATAAAGAACCAAGAGCAATCGATTTATTTCTTCGAGACGTAGAATTATTCACTCAACAAAAAAAAATGTTTTGAGTGGCAATCTCAAATCATACATCCCTGAAGAATGAAGATATGATATTTTTTACATTAGCACACTGAACATACGGACGAATCAGATAAAATAATCCATTATTTATCGGCTTATTTGTTTCTCAACTGTAACAGTGCGCGATGTAATAAATTCGTTATTTAAATCGAATTTCACGATTGAAAATAAGGACTGTATCTTTAAATTTATTTATTTATGATACAATATGACCAGTAAATTATTATGGTCATAACTCGTAACTCGTAAGCGTCAATATCCAATAATTGAATAATTTAATAACGGTTTATCGAATATCAGAGGTCGTCCGTTTGCTCGATTCAAATATTATTTTAATAGTGATTCGCACGCCCTTCCGTAACCGTAACCGTATATAATAATATCATTTATGCCGAGTTGCGTGCATACGTGTATAATAATATTATTATAAAGCCGTTGCGGTCGTGATCGATGAGTTTTCGGGGGTGGTCGTGATTTCCCCCCCCCCTCGTAACTGGTTGAACGATTGCTGCAGGTGAACATTTATATTAATAATAATTATTAATAAGCGCGATGACGGGACTAGGGTGGTCGTGGCGCGCGCGAAGACGACGGTCGAACCGCGCGAGGGTAATACAGTCGAGTCGTGCACGTCGTGCCGCGTAACCACGCGCGTATAATAATATTATATTGCGTATTGCCGCTGTGATGTCATAGACGTTTTTCGATAACCTTATAATATTCGTTTCCTCGACAAACGGTATCCGTTTAAAATATTATAAAATATAATATTATTATTATTATATTAATATTAATATCGTATGGGTAGAACGTGCGTGCGGTTGGGCGTACCCGTATATATATATATATATATTATAATTATAATGTTCCGCGTAAAACGAATTATTTTGTGAATGCGTAGAACGGATTTGAAAAACACGGACGGACGACAGCGCGTGCATTATTAAAATATTTATACCGACCGAAGACAAATCCTCGGAGGGGCGAGCGACCGCGCGAGAGAGGAGTGTGTGCGTGGCGGGCGATCGGGCGGGGGTGGTGGTGAGGTGTTTGGCGGTTTTAAAATCTTGATTCCTCCTCGGGCAAACGAAACGGCATTCGCGAGCGCGCACACGCACACACGCGGAACGCACGGTGGAAAACATTTCCGACCAATGGGGAGCGACCGATTTTAATTGCTTTTTCCTCTTTTACTTATTCCCGGGACGGCGGCGGCGGGCGGCGGCCAGGAGCGGAGGAGTCTCGCGCGCGCTACGAAAAGTAGTTCAAACACAGTGTACCGCTCCGCCGTTTCCTGTTTGCGAGCGCGCACGCACTACGCACGCAGTCGGCGACCCCACTCCGCTCGCGCCGCGCGGATCTATATTTTCTCAGCGTTTTCCGTTTTCTTTCTGCCGCGCCCGCGCGCCGCCGCCGCCGCCATTTGTAATAACCCCCAGGCTTAAAATCCCTTACGTCGCCACCGCCTACCCCTTTCTTTTACTGCCATCCCGCCGTGTACACACGCACACACGTGTATATACATATATACTATAATTCGCCTGTGAGAGTACGTGGGGTTCGCTTTTATTGTGTGTACAAACGCGCGTGTGTGCGTTTGCGATTACACACTCGCACATATATGCGTAATATATTTTCTACGTCTCTGCTCCCTCCCCCTCCGCGCGCGGCTACTGCGCGAATAATTCTCTTCGCTACGGGATTTTCTTCGAATATTTCCATTTGCCCAGTCTTTGCTCTTCGGCGTGCCTGTCTCTCTGTGCGTACGTGTGTGTCGACTTATCGATTTTTTCCTCTAATACGTATGTATATATATATATACATCTGAACGCACGCACACATATGTTTAAATATATATATATATATATTGTATTGCTCGTACCGGCTGCTGCAAGCAACGGCTGGTTACAGGACGATTGTTTATATTATATACCTATTATACGCACATATTATACGTATATATATATATTTGTATATTGTAAATATTGTAAATATTCCGCGCTCTTTCGCTATAATCCGAGGGAAAACGCGTACCTATATGTACATACGTTGATATCGTGCTCGTCGACGTAAATATTATTATGATACACCCGTCTTCTTTCTACACGTTTTACCCGAATCGTATCTACGTGTAGTTGGTGTAATTATCGTTTACGAAAACAATTAAGTTTTTTATACAAATCGATACGTTACGTCCTAACATCTGAAAATAACAGAGACCGCCGAGGGTCCGCTATTGCAGTTGGTTCCAAGTGCAGAGTATGGACATGAATTTTTATCTTTAAGCTCTTCATTCGACTATTGCCACGGGAAAAAGTGACGCGGTTCGATTGGCGATAACTGATAACTCGTAGTAGGCCATGCCAGAATTCTGCTGACCGCTTGATTATGCATTTAAACTGTACACTATAATATTATTATATTGATCATAGAAACAATAATTATCGCAAGTGTAAGTGTTTACACAATTATTACTAGAGATTTAACGAGTTATCAGTTGTTTAAAATTAAAATACAACAATTATTTTCTGCGATTACAGTTTATCATAAATAGCACTTGCGATTACGCACTTGCCTGCATAATTATTAGCTAATTTCTTGAATCCTTGTTAATTTAAAAATATAATTTTAATATTAGAAAATAAGTTTAAATTTATTAAAATAGTCTATGTAATTTACCCGCTACTGTTCACTGATAAATACATATTTTATGTATATTTTAGACTTGGATTTTATTGACGACACCTATATTAAATTAGAAAACCTTTATTGGCTGTATTATGCGAAATTACCATCATTTCTCGATCAGAACAGTAATTCTTACTTCAATTCTTAACTTTATTATCTGAATTAGAATAATCTAATAAATGTTGAATATTAAATGAACAGCTATTTCCTTTATAAGCACTTAAAGTTTAAATAAAAGGAAGAAATGTATTCGGTGTAAATGTTATTAACGCTTATTCGTTTCAGAAAATCTTATTGCAATGTTTTGAATCAAAGATTTTAGTAGTATTCAGCTATATATAATCAAATAAAAAACATAGATAATAATGTAATGCTAAAAAGTTTATTTTCAATATTTGAATACAATAATCATGTTCATTATGACGATATTTAAGTTCACAGTATTATATTTTCTAATAGAAATATTTCGAAAAACAAATTATTATTTGATTTTATAAGAAACATCAACACGTATTTAAGTACAGTCCATTTATCTTTAATACTTATACAAATAAAATCGTATTATAATAATAAATTATGTAGCTCAGTTACATCACGATTTATTTTTATTTTATAAAATGCATGCGTGTTGAATAAAAATGCCGTATAATCACATAGTTAATTATTATTTTTATGAGTGTTGATCGTTTAATCTTTAATGTTTAACCTAAAATGTTTTTAAGATTTTCATTCAAAAATATCAACATTACATTCACCAATATTGTTCTTTATAACCATGAATGACTAAAACAATAGTGTTTTATAGTCACAAATTATGTATTAATATTTTCATAACGTTATAATTACTAGGAAACACCATTGTACCCGATTTCGTGTTATTCGTCGTAAAATGTATTGTAACACAAAACGGTTTTCTTTCCTTTTTTATTTTAATTTTAAATTGAAACCAAAATTGAAATTACGTCATATTTTCTCATTAATTTTGTTTATCTGAATATGATATTTTGAATTTAGTTGTTATAGTTATTTATATAAATATAATTTACATCAAATTATATTATTTTGTTATACATTAATTTAATTTTACTCAATTAAGCCAAATGCATGACAAAAGTAATAATAAAGCCGTTTAGGTGCTATGAATAAGACAAGTGCAGCTTAAATATTACTTTTTGTTATCCTATAATTGAAAACCTACTGTTATACACTCACAAAATATATGAAAATACATTTATTAGTTCTTAAAAATTAGCAAGCACTAGTTATTAAAATAAATATATGTATTTTTTAATGTACCATATATAATATCTAGATTCAACCAACAGTTATAATAATATTATGCTCTTTTTTCAATTATATAATCATTATAATGCGCATGCGTTTTATAAAATAAAGTTTTATGTGGAAAACAAGATTTTTAATTGCATTATAAATAAGGTATTGTATTCTTATAGAATAAAACTATTGTGGCTTTAATCATTTTAACCACAATACGATAAACTGTGTCAACGTTTTTGTTTTAGTTAAGGGGGTACAAGGGAAACTTGAACTCAGAGTTCAATATATGGGTCTCAAAAAATACAATTTTAATTATATTTTAAAGTTTTCAACAATGTTTTAAAAAATGGTGTCATTCGTATTTTTTATATGAATACAGACAATTTCAATAATTTATTAATGCTTTGAAATTGTATGTATTAGCCTGGAAAAATAGTTAATTTGTTTTTTTTATGACAAACTCTACATTTGAATAGTTCAGATAGAAATATTATGCGATAATAATATAATTATTTATTATATTATACAAATCTATTTTTAGAAGTTTAAATTTAAAATAGTAAATTTGCAATTAAAAAATACACATATGTATAATACAAATTATATTTTGTAAAAGTAATATAACAATATTTGTGTGATATCCTGTGTGTATATTTTTAGTACATGTGTAATTTACAAGACCTACGTAGCCGATTTGTATACTCGAAGAGATATAATTACATTTAAGCCGGAGTAAACAGTTCATTTGAATAAAAAAAAAAAAATGAAATGAATATTTATGAATTTGTCACCGGAAAATAATTTACCTGTGCAATGGTGTAGCTAAATTGCCTATTTAAGACGCCGCGTGATTTTAATTTAACTATTGAATAATATTGTATTAAGTATATTATTAGAAAAAAAATAGTACCTACACGAATGATAATGCTTACTTTGAAAAGGGAAAAAGCCAAAATCGTTTCAATAGTGTACCATCAGCCGTTTTTATGACGTGCAATATTTTTATTTCTACCAAAAAATCAAAAAAAAATTCGTCAAGTAGGAAAACCCTCTGCTGTATAGAAGGTGTCAAGTACACCTCGTCATTGAATAAATCATTGCAAGGTCTAAGTCAATTGTGATATTAATTATATAAAATAAGAAATTGTTTAACCTAAAGTCATTATTTATTTCTTAAATACGTATACAATTTTATCATAATTTGTGTTTAGTGTAAAATTAATAGTATTTGTCACTAATAAAATGATAATATCGAGAAAAAAAAAATAATTAAATTAATTATTAAAAAATGGAACATTGTATGTCTTGATATTACCTTAAAATTGATATATTTTACTCTTAGACATTTTCCAACAGAAAATAAACTACTATTAAATTATTAAAAAAATACAATATAATTATAGAAATAATAAATAAATGCTCATGAATAATAATTAATAATACATTAAATCCTTTAAAATAATCATGAAAAATTGTATAATGTATAATTTAATAATTTAATAGTTGGATATACCTATTACGTATTATTTCTAATATTCCTACTAAACAAGAGACCACAAAGTATTTTAATACAGACATTGAAAACAACTAGAATTACTCCTTAACCATATACAAAGATAAATAATCTGCCTATAATGCGATTTGTATGCAGATTGTCTACTTCAGAAATTTCACATAAAGCTTCAAGAGATATTACAGAAATTAGTTTATTGACATCGTAATTTGTAAATTCCTTAAATGTTTTTGAAATTAATTGCATGATCGTTATTTTAAATATATAAACTATTTTGAGAAAAATATAAAAAACACAATATGATATTATGATTTAGGTCGATAAATGCTGTACTTATTATGTGTCTTTAATATACTATTTTTTAATTTAACCAATAACTGTTCTAAATTTTAAAAATATTTTATTTATAATTTATATATTGTAAGTCTCATTCCATCAAATCATACAAATACGCTATCAGATATTCTGCTATACTATCACAATATTATTGTGTATAAACGTTTCGGTGGAATATTGAATATATATTATAATTTCTATTATGATTTTACATTTACGTTATTAAAAATCATATTTTTCTATTAACCTCTGTGCCAAGCTCATCACGAATTCGCCACGCATCAAAAATATCAACCTAATCCTAGTGCATTCATGTCTTTCCATCGTTGTTTATTGTAAAACTTATCGTCATGCGTGCTCGCCCGTCATGGCACGTCAAATTTAACCTGACAAGAGCGAGAAGAAACGTGTGCTTGCAGCACTCGTCTGGGATTTACGGTGTCGGGCAGACTAAATTTCTGGAAGACATCAACATTTTGCACCCAAAAACCTTTCCATGATACCGTCTAGTTGAATAATTTAATCAACATCCTTTGCGGCTCTGCCTGTCTAAGGCAACAGAGTGAACGAGTATTCACGCGTCGTATATATGTCGTGCCGGATAAATGTCTACCAGGCGCTGTATATGTACGACGTATCAAATCATTTTTGTCTCAATTTCAATTAGGCTACTTATTATACATACATATTAAATAAAACGTAAGCACCGGATATGCATTAACAAAACGATGGAGAATATTAAACCGAGTTTATAATATATTAAATTTATATAAAGCCTTAGGCCAATAAAAATAATAATAAATAATTCTTACGTAGACACGTTACTGGCGTATAATTTTTTTACAATAATTCTCAATAATACAAATTTTAAAATTCTATACATACAATTAATATTTATTTAAAATAAATAGAAATAACCATATAAAATCGTATATATCATATACATACATAATTATACGAATTTGTTAGTATACACATTAGATTCATTCTATACGAATACAATATTTTAAATTCATCAAATGATCGGGATAAGTGTAGATTTTATTTTTGTGTATACTTATTTATAATATTTGAAAAAAATATTATTTTTACACAGTACCAAGGTTAATTTAAAAAAAATAAAAAAAAATATAATTATATCAGTGTGTTATTACATACATTATAATATAATTAAATATAAATATTGATATTGAATATAATGATTATATTTTAAATTTCTAAGTAGAGCAATGGATATTAATATTAATATTTTTTATTGATTTTATAGCAATGTCTTTTTTTTGTCAGTCATCATCTTTTGGGATCGTAAAAATGATTTGATATTTCAAAATAGAGGAAATTTATAGTAGCAAAGATGTAGTTAGTTTTTACTGTTTTTTTTTTTTTTTTAATTATGTATTTAAATTAAAACTTTTGATAAAATTCGACTAAATCGCAAAAATTTAAGAACTATTCATATTATAGATTCATATATATTTTTATTTTTATTTCAAGTTTTAAAAACTGAATACAAGATTCCTCATAAATAGTTCATACTGAAATCATAAAATCTAAAAAATATAATATAATGGCAATAATTTTTTATAGACATTCTAAGTTAAAATTCGTCGAAACTAATAATTTAAATAAAAAATAACTATGTTAATTACTTTTAATAATTTAAAAAAATTATTCATGGTAATATTACTATATATTTTATTATACGCGATGATATTTTTGAATTATTTTAAGATATTTTCTGTGTATAAATTATATTATCAATCTATATTTAAATACTATATTTCAAAAAATATTATTTAATTTTGAATTATATACGTTTATACAATATGATTTAAATCTATATAAATACATATTATTACAATAACTAAATACTAATAATATAATAAATGCAATATTTTCAGAAAAAATTATATAAGTCCCAATGTAATATTAGAAGTAAAATGTCTTTAAGGAGTTTATAAAAAAGTCTTATCATGAAATATACTTGGTGATATATAGGTTGGCAGACCTAATTATTACGTCTCAGCTCAAAATCGCCTTATTTGTATAAAAATCATGTGTATATTATTAAATTCAAATTTAAAACGCCATCGCCACTAAAGGCGAACCACTCGACGTCTAATGTACAATAAAACAGTATCCTCTTGCCAACTTTTTTTTTTTTTGGTTTTTAAATGTGAAATAACAAAACGAACTACTTAAATAATACAATATTTATTACATTATTGTACATTTTTTTTCGAAAAACTATGCGTATCGTAATAAAAAAAAATAATTATAAAATAATACACGATGTTTTAGAGAATCTATACCACGCCATGCAGCCCACCAACCACAACTGGTTTCGGTTTTGGTTGCCGAGAAATTATTGAAATGTATAACGCGTACAGCAGCAATCCATATCTCTGTTTAAATACCGATATTTTTAATGAATGACGAGATGTCAAGCGTAGCGCATCACGTTTATACAGGGCAAAGTAAATAACAGCCGTGTTGGTGGACACGGTGTATATAGATATAGTGCGGTGGAAGCAGCAAAGTGTGGTGGGATGGCGACGGTACGCGAACGGAGCGTCTGAGAAATATAGAAGAAGAATAGCTATACATGGCTGTTATATTATATCCGTCAGCGCTTGTCGACAGAATTCTCACACAACACACGCACGCACGCACTTCGTTGTAGTCGTAGTAGTAGTAGTAGTCGTCGTCGTCGTCGTCGTCATGAATATGCATCGTCCCTTTCGTCTACTCCTCTCCCGCCCAGATAGTCACTCACATCACTGTCTTAACCCTTTTGCGGCACCGACCACCGTCGTCTGTATATGATGGTATACCTACACACATACACTCGCGATATTATAATAATATATTATATTCGGTTCCTTTGACCCTGCGGCCACATACAACTCGCATCCACGTTTTGGTATATTATTATAATTTATTATAATACTGTATAGTGTAGGTGGGATGGTGTGAGCATCTCGGAGTAGTAATAATATAATAGAGCTACCTTTACCATCGGTCGAAGAAGAAAAAATCGAGGACGTAGGTAAACACTAAGTAAACGAGTTACTGAATCAGGGATATACGACATTTTTAAATTTAATTTTGGTTATAAACTGTGTTAAATCATCCGTTTATTCGCGTCATTTCAAAAAGATTTGAGTTAACGTTAAAAAAAACAAAAATTATTAGCTATTTCCGATTTCGTATATATATCTAATTTCGTTTTGTTTTTTTTTTTATTCTAATAATAATAAAAATTTTAAATTTTCAACTCTGAGGTATTTAAATTGATTCAAAGCTCTTGAAATTGAATGATATGCTTATGTATTTTTGGTAACTGTAACTTGGTATAAGAACAACTTTTGAGGAATCTACTAGAAGAATCACAGCATATGTATATTTCATTGTGGGGATGAAATAACGAATGAACCCTTTCGTTTCGGCGGCCGCACCTTCGTCAAACCGCCCTCGGACGTGTCGCGGTACGACGTAGGTCGTGATCTATTTGCGCGCACGCCACTCGCATTTCTCAACGGTCGAAGGCGGCAGAGTCAGTAATCGGACTGACGGACGGATTGTCGGGAGGGGGTGCTGCTCTGACTTTTAGGGTGTTGTCGGGGAGTGGAGCACTGTTTGAGTGAAATATATTATTATACGGCGAACAATAATCATAATAATGCTACGCGTACGTATATTTATGACGGCCGCTGTAGAAAGCGCACTTTCTTATACAATAATATTATTATATTATAATATCGTCATTTCGTATAATTCTTGCCAGTTGGAAGTAACAGCTATATATAATATATATATGTATGTATAATGTGTGTATATATATATACACACAAACACACAAACACGTTATACGTGTATCGCGTTTGTGTCGCTTTTAAATAATATAATATACATTATGATAAGAACTTCTGTAATAGATCCTTTTTGCGACTATTTCCGCAACTAATACGTTTTATACATGAGTAACACATGCAAACGTATATACACTACACACTTAACACTACGCATAAACGGATAGCCACGAGTTGACGATATATTAACTGTCATAGACCATCAAGCTAACAAATTGGTTAAGAAAATTTTGCTTCCAATGCTTATATTGGGAAAAAATCCATATTTTTTAAGCTACCTAAAAATTGTCAATTCAATAAAACCGAACAAGCAATTAATGTATCGAGTTAATCAATTCCGTTTTATGATTTCAGTTTGATAAGTAGTTACTTATTACTTATTTATAACATTTTGTAAATGCTAAAATTGTGTAAAATAAAAATGTATTTAAGTTAGAATAAGAAAAAAAATATTAAAAGTGATTAATTTTTTTTATTCCACCTTTTTGTTAATATGATTTTTTTAAATCAAAGCCGATTCAAAATTTAAATACTACAACCCAAAGTCCACATATGTTTTCAAAAATAAGAAATATCTTATTGCATATTAGAAGATAATATATTATGTATAAATAATTTGAATAAAAATTAACAAAATATCTACTTAATGTATTGTAAATTAAATCCAACTAAAAATTTTACATCATCTTCAAGTAATATGAGCGTATATAACTAAAAAATTAAACATAATTAATAATAAATAATAATTTTTTTTTTTTAATTATTTAAGTTATTTCAAGATAATTAAATGCTGAAACAATAATTTAATGGTATTTATAATGCTTTTGGAACATGTGGTTTATTTTTAATATTATTTATGTACATATTAATATTTATTTCTAATAAATATTTTTTGACGATTCATTTGTGTATCTTTAAGAAATAAAGATTTTTAAGATTTTAATTAAAAATTGTCCTAAATTATCTAAAAAGCTAAAAAGCTTAGTCGTCTAATTATCATAAAAACAAAAATTTAATTTTCAATACAAATATTATATAATTATTATAATCTCTAATCTATACCAAGCCATATGACTTAATTTTAATACTGAATTAAAAAATGTCTTCAAAAAAGTTTGATTACCTACCCATGTCTATTTCAACTATTTAATTTTTTTAACAGTACGTATATTTTTATATTTACAAAACTAAAAACTATATTTTATTATTATTCATTTTCAAAATTTAAGTGAAAACTTGTTTTTAGATACCAAGATAAATATGAAAAAAATATAAATAAATAAATAAGTTTTCAATTTATTTGATATCGATAAAATTGCGAATACTTTATTAACTATCAATGCATACCATTGAAGAATCAAAATTAACTTAGTTAAAAAAAAAATCGTATTTCTATTTAAAAATATGCCTTATCATATTATACATACTATGTATAATAAATTACAGCATAATCAATAATATAATATTAAGCTATTTTTGGGCATAATTTAAACTTGAATTAATTGTATAGTTACATTAAAAATAGCTTAATTAAGTATTGTACTTAATTTGTATTTCAAAATGTCTTGTAACCTGACATTTTTAATTTATATTTATGTGTAAAATAAGATTTATAATATCTCTGAATAAAATCTATCGTAATAAAATAATTAATTTTTATTCATAATCCTGAAAAACATTTTATACATTACACAAATCGAGTACATTTTTGAATTGAACAAATATTGACAAATAGTTTTTTAGATAACCAAACATATACAAAATAAATTACTCTATAATGTTGACTTTTTTATTTTTAGTTTTATGTCGTTTTCATACGTCAACTGAAAATAAATGTATAATAACTCTATTGTTATTTTTTTTTTTACTTAAATATAGTATAACTAACTAATAGGTATTAGCTTAACATTTTTCTTTTCTCGTTTAATATTAGAACATTTTTTAAGTAAATATCATGTAACTTATTTTTTTTATTTTAATAGCAGACAAGTTGAATAATTAAAGAGAACAAATTTTAAAATAAATAAATAAATAAATAAAAGCTCATTTTAAAATACTTATTGATTACTTATAATGTATTTTATCATATAAGAAAAAATACCATTTGAAAATATACAATAAATAACTATTGTGTTTATAGAATATGTCGGGTATAATCACTTATTAGTCGGTGTTATTTAGCGAGAACCTTATGTTACTGTACCTCCAAAGATTAGAACATTCTGAATTAATCCGGAATATAGTTGATAAATCTTAAAATGTATTTACGCATTGCAGAAACGATGATAGCTGTAAGTGCAATCATTCTTACAGAACATCGTTCTAGAACAATAACGGAAAATACCAAATACTTAGCTACATCATTCAAATCCTCTTTCATTCTCTTGACTTATAGTAGAATCACCGCAGCTGCATACGCTCCAACAACTTTATAAATGCCACTTGTTAAAAGCATTCAATATTGTCGTGCATAATTCAAGTTGCCATTGAAATAACCAAATTTTTCTTGTTTTATACTTTTTTTTCTGTGTAAATGCTTTTATTTTTATTTTACGTATTAACAAACAATAACGATTTCAAGCGAATAATATGTGTACGAATTTATACATTAATGGAAAAAGGTTTTAAAGTCTTTTGATGTTAATCGTGATTAAATAATTGAAAAATGTTGGTTGTATGAATGTATCATTAAATTATATATTGTGTAAGTCGTTAATTATGCTATTTTTGCTACTCAACTCATAGTATACATGTAATCACTAAACACGTTTCCAAGGTCTAACTACTAAAAACGTAGAATTTCACTGATAACATAATAATTCATCATAATATTATAATTATTTGTATTATATGTACCTAGTACCTACGTATAATTCTAAATGCACAAACTGACCAACTATAATATATGGGGACCCAGCAAATTAAAATAAACACTTAATATACATTAAAAAAAACATTTAAAACTTGACAATATAAACAATTCTAATTTTATTCAGATTTGAGAACGCATTTAAAATGATAACCAACTCGATGGAAACTCACATACCTACAAAAAATGCAAAGGCATAATGATTAATCAATCAGTAGAATATGAAACGCCTAGATGGACACAAATATTTTCAGTACCTACGAGGTAATAATTTATATTAATTTAATTTATTATAATCTATAGGTACAATTAAAATATTTTAAGGTTCTAAGATTCTATCTTAAAGTTTATTATTTAATAACTTTAATGATTATTTGTTTAAATTCTGGTTAAAGTGATGGACAGATGAATGGAAACATTTTACTATAATGATCTGTGCTTTGCTTTATAATTACATTTCAATCAGTTTTTGACAACGGTTATTGGTATAATTCTATAATAATATTTTGACATTTTTTAAGTTATTTTTAGACATTTGAAAAGTTAGATTTTTTTGTTTTTGATGTTTTTTTCTAAAAATATTATTATCAATATAAATTTGGTAAAATAGTTTGATAATTTAATAAAAGGTTCTTTTTAAGTTTTAATTTAAATAACATTTAAAAAAATAAAAAATACATAGTCACGATTATTTTTATAAGCATTTGAACTTCAAATTTGTACGATATTTAAATAAAAAATAATGATTTTAGTTATATTTTTTGTAATTTAAATAAATAATTTATGAATACTTGCAATTTTAAACGTATTCGTTCAGAATCGTCGTTATTTTTTTCATTCAAATCAAATTTACCACGTACAAATTATAGTACTTTGCTTTTTTATACTTAAATTGGGCGGGTATCACTAAAATGAAATGTATTTATTTTCTTTAGTTTTACGAAATTGGTATAATATACCAATTTATTACAAATATTATTTGTTCTGGTCATAACTGTTATATTATTCAAGGATTTTTACAATATTATCTTGTAATTTTATATTGAATATAGGTAGGTTAGGTTATGTATATTTAGTTTATGACGTACCTAAATAGGCACAGATATTGATATATTGTATTATCCAGACATCTGGTTAACGTGTGGATTTATTGCATATTATAGTTGTGTCGCAGTTCGAATCGAATGATGAAAACACACGTGCAGAGTGTAAAATATAGTTTTTCCAGTTTTTTTTTTCATATATATTCGTCAAGGTGGTTCAGATTTTTTTCGGCGCGAATAAAAAACTTTCTCTTTTCATAATGAAATATGAAATAATAATTGATAACCCACTATTTTCCATCGCAGTCCTTTCTCCCTAATCATTTAAATAATTCAATCGAATGGTGATATAATAATACGAGCGTGATGTTTCTCGTTCCATTTTGTCAACTGATCTTCATAATATGGTACATGCATATTTAATGTTCATACATATATATATTATTCGAATAAGATTCCTGGTACTACAGTCTCTGACAGAAACAAGTAAACGCAACTGGGTGTATTATATACAATACGTCACGTATCACAATAAGGGGCGATGAGCGTGCACATAGCACTTAGGTCGTCTCATCTCGCCTTGAAGTATTATAATTATGTGTGTGTGTGTGTGTGTGTGTGTGTGTGTATATGTATATAAATACATAATTATATATTATAAGCGAGCCGTGCGTATATTTTAATATGAACACAGTCGGAGATGGAATTGGCGAACGGGTCGAAGAGTCCGGACGTATATATATATATAAAAGCAACGTAATGACGGTGCGGCGGGCAAGGGTTTAGCTACTTTTTCGTAGGGCTTTTCCTCTTTCCGAGTACCTACTTGCGCTCACCCCGTCCCGTTTCTCCCCACCCTACACTACGGACGACGATCCGCCGGCATTTGCTACCAGCCGCCACCTCCATACACACGTCCAATCCACATTCGCGGAACGACGACGACGACGACGACGAACGGTCTCGTCTCTCGTTTTGCAAAACTTTGTTTGCTGTTAAGGCGTCGAGATAAGGCGGGCCCAGTGGCGGATTTTAATGGTATTTAAACACGCACCACCACCGCACACCGAGACACACGGACGGCCGGTACAAGCGGTGGCAATAACAAAATCTTCCGACGGCGGCAAGAAGGCATCCACCCCACACCGCACACCTCATTATCTGCTCCTGCGTTGCCACTGAGCTCGACGTGTATCGTAAAACCAAAAGGGCCGTTAAAACTTTATCGCGTTTACCGGGCATTAAGAATACTTCGGCGGTGGAAAGAGAGAAGTAGAGATTTGGAGAGAAAACCACTAAAACTACTCGCCGTACACGGTTTATATAAATATGCGCGCGCACACACATAAACACACACACACACATAAAAACATATATATATATATATATATATATATCATTGTATAAACATAAGTGCAGAAAAGGATATAATATGAGAAATGCAGTTATTTGAAATCGGTACATGGTACACGATAAAATGTCATTATATTGACCCACACCCCTTAGCATCGGTTAGGTTAGGTTAGGTTATATCATATAATCTCATAGAATCTCATACTCGTCGAGAAAACGTTTTTCCTCGTGAGGAGGATAGCCGCGTTTACATATGTGTTATATCAGTCTTACGAACGTATTTTGAGTTCTCAACTTTAATATATAATTCATCTATTATAAATGTCGAGTGTAAGAACACATTATTTATGTTATTACGTTGGATTTATACGATATTTTAATATGATTTATGAGAATGAAAAATATTTCTGTTAAACAAAGACGTTTACTAAAATAATTGGCTACATTATTACATTCGTAAATGTATAATTTTAATACCTACGTATTGTTTATGTATAATGCTTGACCACGTAGGTTCTATAGCGGTTGACTCGGCTCCGAAGACTATCTTCGAACTTACCTGTATTATAATATGTTTCTATTCTATTGCCATTTATAGAAGCTAGCTGAAAAAGGGCTATTATCGAATACCTGATCATAGCCAGGTTAGGTTAGGTTAACCATAACCGATCATACCTAGTAAATATTATAACTTTACGGTTTATTTTTGTCTTGATGATCTGATCACTATTATTCAATAGACAATGAACAACTTATTCAAAGTGAAAGGATAACGGAGTTAGTATTACCCTAGGTTTAAATTAGTTAACCACCGAGGGACACTTTGTATCTGAATTAAACTGTTTGACATAATTCATGTTTGACACTGATATAGTGATGTATATTTAACACAGATATAATATTAAAGTCAGTTTCTGTAAATATATTTTTTCTACGCACATGACATTATTTAAAGATCATTTAAAATCTAATGATTTACGGAAGTTTTACCATGTGAAGTTTTTTATTAAATTTATAAAATGATATAAGACTCTTAATTAAACATTGCAATTTAATCCATGCATAGTATAAATATAAATTGCTTAATTGTTCTACAGTTTAAAATAAATTACAGAATTTTCTACTTTTACAGTGAATTAGTTAAATGGGCATAGATTCTACATGGTTACTTAATATATTAATTTGTTAACAATCTGTTTTACGACTATAACTAAATCTGTTTATTTATATTATATATATATATATATATATATTTAAAAAAAAATAAAGTAACCAACCTTTGAAAGGAATGTTTTTGGAAAGAAGTTCATGGATCCACGCATATATTATACGTAGAACGGAAACAGGATAGTACGAAAATAGTATGAATGCCGGGTACATATATCAAGAGAATCTTCTATGAACCAAATATCCAAAAATATTTTCCACGAAAAGACTATAATGGGTGGACAGCATATGATGAGCTTCGAAAAGTTGGGTGATATAACTACAGCCTTAAGTTAGTAGACCAAATAAGTAACAGAAGGAGAATTCGATAACGTTGGCTAAATTCATTGTAGAGAAAGATTTAAAATCAGGTAGATTGTAAAATGACGCAGCAAGGAACTGGAAGAAGCAGACAATAGAAATCGTTGAAAGGGTTTGTTCAGAAGCACCACAAGATAAAAGCTAAAAAAATAAAAAGTTGTTGATAAAAAAGTTTATCGCAAATATACGAATAAGTACAAACAAATAATACACGTTTTAAATTAATAAAATCCGCATTGTGCAATACACACCTCTGAGTGTGTGTGTGTGTGTCTGTGCAAATAATACATAATATACGCAGTGCACCACACGTGTACAATATATTATATTATATTATTATATACATCCGAGTTTTCCGAGCTACATCACGACCCTCTTCGCCCGTACGCGGTTCGTACGACTGCAACTGTGGACAAGTACGGCGGCGGGCGGCGTCGTGTTGTGTTGCGGGTGGTGGTGGGGTCACAAAGGCGGCGAGCACTCGACGGGTCTCTATACTACAAAGTTTCTTTCTCCCGTTTTACACTGTCTCGATGTCTGTTGTTGATATTAAAATTCCATCCGTGTGCCTTTCGCGTATAACACGAACGTCGCCGTCGTCAGATTGAAATTCAAGGCGTGGCGGTATATTTCGCATTATACGAATATGTATAAAGTATGATGCCGCGTCCTGAATACGTTCTATACACCGACCCGGGTGCGTGCACCGTACACTGCGGGCACCGGTGGGAGGAAGAGCTCTTTCTCGAGTCTTGCACGATAAAATTTATGCAAAGCCTAACAACAAACAAAATGGCTGCTTCTTATGGCACGGATATACTGTGTGTGCGCGCGCGTGTATGTGTGTGTGTGTGTGTGTGTGTGTGTGTGTGTGTGGATATGTGCAACTCGGAAATGTTAAATTATAAGAACAACAAAACTTTTAATTGAATCTTGGTGTGTCTTATTTAAAATGTATTAATAATCTTATCTGTAGCGTTTTATGCGAGCGAATCCAGTATGCGCCGAGGTACCTCTATGTTATTATAATAATATAAGTAGTCGTTAGTAGTTGTATTGCGATTTGGTATTATTTGCACGTTACCGTTCAGCAACAAATACCGTATACAATAAACAAAGATCTAATTATATATCATCATCCCATACGCATACAACGATAGTTAGTCATATTTATCATCAATGTTCGAATCAGGGACTGTAACCGTACAGAAAAGAACCGGTTTTGGAACCGACCGGAACCCTTTGAATTTTGGGAACCGGAACCTCAGCGAAACACTAATTTAAATTAATTTAAAAAACCAGAACCTTACCGGAACCGTTACATTTTTTATAAAGGTTTTTTACGATTAATTTCGGCTTTTAATGGAGTAAATATTATACTATAGATAGGTATAGTATGTGGTAATAATAAATAAAAAGTTGGTGATATTTTAAAATTTGAAATACCGAATATTGATACAATAAGTGGTAATTAGTAAATAATACATATATTACATAATAATTAATGTATAAATTAGGTATAAAAATTAAAAAAAAAACAAAAAGGGTTATTTAAAACAGGGTTATGTTTAATGTACATAACATTAATAGTGTTTAGTAATTGCTTTACTTATTTAGTCTTTTTCTTTGACCTAAACATTCAGTAGGATATCTGGTTGAAAATTGGTATTGACCTGTCATAATTTATGCCATTTGACACTACTAATATTTTAAAATATTTTTTAAAAAATCGAAACAAACAAATTTTTATTGACAGAAGTATAAAACCAAAATAGGAAACGTATTTTTCATTTTTTAGGAATCGAAAATAAACCTAAACCCAAATTTAAAAACCGAAAAGGAACCGGAACCGAAATACTAGTTTTTTTAGGAACCTAACCGAAACTGGAACCGTAAAAATCATTAAGGTTCCAGTCCTTGGTTTGAATATCAAAATGAAATATCACATTTTTTTCCGATTTAATTATGAAATAAAGCCATTTAGTATTATCAATAATTTATTTGGATTTATTTCAAAGTTCAAACCGACGAAAAGCAGATTTCGACATCACCGTTTACATATTTTGTTTTTTTTTAACCTAACCTAACCTAACCGTTTCATAACGAAAAAGAAATAATTTTAAATAACTATTACATGGAACCATGGATCTAAGAATGATTGGTATATCAGATTCTTGGATTTTTTTTTTTTTTACTCACCTTAAATCTCGCTTAAAAAATAAGTTTTTTTTTTAAATGACCACCCGAATAAACGTGTAGACCAAATTATTATGTTATGGCATTTAGTTATTTGCTAAATCAAACACAAAATACATCAGCATATTCAAAATTATTTATAACATTTCAAATAGTGATATAAGTTTTATAATATAATTGGTATATTATAAAGTTATATTATTAAAAATTGAATTTTTGATGTTCTTAAATTGTTATGAGACTTTCCTTATTTACGAGACAACTGCTAATAACAGCACTATATGCAACATATAGGTTTTTAAGCTCGTCTACGGTTGACGGTAATATTATGGTATGTATATGTTAAAAAATCTTCAAAAATACAAATAAAATGACATAAAATCCAGTAACCTAGGAAGCTACATGTTAAGCATTGGATTTAACAAACCGAATAACATTGTATTTTAATTCACAGTTGTTACTGTTAATATGTCACTATACGTATTAACTACATAATATTCGCATCTATTGACCATTAACTGTGTAACCTTCGTTACCCACTATATTAATACTTATAATACAATAAACACACTGTATTAACTAATACAAATTATACACATTTAACACTTTTTACACGTCCAATTTATTACTTAATATATTAAAATGACACACAGCATTAGTTCGACACTAACCAACAACACTTGCATAAGTATACCTAAATATTTATTGAAATATTTTGTCTTGTTCAAACGTATGATTTACATTTTTATTGTACGAAATACCGCGAAATAAAATTTCAATTGACTTAAGGCATAGGTAACTATTTATCATTATCATATGATTAATAGCTATTGCTTTTACTTAAGTATTTAATAAATATAAAAATAGTTATAAAAATTTTGTTTTATATTAATAACTCTTAAAATACTATTGAAATTACATAACATATTATTACATAAAGATTATATATTATGTAGATAAGAATATAACTACAAACATTTTAAAAATAATTTTAATAATAACAAAGTATAATACAATATTAGAAAAAAAGAATAAAATCAAAAGTAATATTAAAATTAATCTACATAGAAAATATGATTCGTTAGTAAAATTAATATTTATTCATATACTATTTTAATAAAATAATATTTTACTTACACAAATTTTTATTTCATTCGTATTTTTTTTTATCAAAGTTTTTTTCTTAAATAATATTAAAAGCTGATTATTAAATAAAAATTAAAAATATTTTATATAAACAGTTTGTTCACGTATTAAATGTTTTTACAGATATAATTATGACCTTATCCCATAATGAAAGCATAACACCTGAGGAAAAGTCAACACATTTGAGTGACTTTATAAACGGCATTCGATAAATCTGTATTCTAATAAGTTTAACGGCTTTTATATATTATTATAAACATCGCTTTACCAAAAACAATAATAGTCAAACGGTTGAAGTAAAATAATATAATAATTTGAGTTCTTAAATATTATAATTATTATCGTTACTTAAAAACCAATATAACTATTGTCTGTCGTTTGAACTGGTTAAATAAATAAATGAAAGTGATATTTTTTAAAGTTCTAAATTAATCATTAATGGTAAAAATTTTAAGTAGTTTAAATTTGGTTAAAATAATAAATTATTTATTATTTTTTAACTTGCTAAACTTCAATAAATTAACACAATGTTATAACGAATAACAAAGTTTTCATATTATACAAATATTTATAACATAAATCAATCCAATACAAAACTATATGCGTCTATACCATTAAAGTTAGTATGTCTGTTAATTATTTTTTAGAGCGATTTTGTGGGAAATTCAAAACAAATCTCTGGACATTTGAAAAATGTTTTGTCCTTTTCGGTTTTCTTCCGGTATCCTTTAGGGTGCGGAGATCCTCTTTCCATTTCACATCTACCTCTCCCATCCTCTATAAAATTGTATTATACCGTTGATTTACGGGACTCCATCCGAGAGAGCGCCTTTTGATACATTATTACGTAATAAATCAAATTTAGCGCCCGATGTTGGCGAAAATTAAGACGAGTCGGCAGTGTGGAGAGGGAACCAACTGCAGTGTTGTCGGCGACGAGGGAAAATGCTGTGGGCGGCGGTAGGACTAGCGGTGAGGGGATCCATAATTTAAGACTTTCTGGGCACGGGCCCCCGAGTTTAAAACTAATTAATTTTACCGCGAACTCGTCGGGTTTCCAACTAGATAGACTGAAAGAGAGAGAATAAGAGAACGAGCGAGAACGAGAGAAATATATATATATATGTATATATATGTTGTCTACGCGTAGTGTGTGGGCCATGGCGAACACTTAAAGTCGTCCGAGGTTGGTTGAGGGTACTCTGGCACACAAAATTCCTAAGTTATTATTCGCGGAATATATTATATTTTAGAATGGAACTACGTGTACACTGTATGTATATACATATATATTATACACCCTAATACGTGTGCGAGAGAAAGAGAGAGAAAGACGACAACGGCGCGGGTAAAGAATACAACAGCGACGGTGACGACGGCAACGACGACGACGACGACGCCGACGATGGTTAAGGGAATAGAAAGGGTGGAAAGTTTGCGAGGAAAACTTTGCGCCCGAGAAAACCGGATAAATAATAATTATTAAGGATTCCGCCGCCGCCGCTGTCGTCATACAACCCATCTCCTTGCCGCCACTGGTCTCGTTGTGTTGTAGTGGAGCCGGAGGCGTCGCTCGTCGACACGATTACGACGACGTTACGTAATTATTCAGCAATATGTAACAATGTTCATATCTCGAGATTGAATTATCAGGTTCATTGGCGGGAATTTAATTTTTATTTCTTATCGCCAAAATGAATAAATTACGCTGGAAATTAGGCCAGCGAACCCCCTTAAGTTTACCAGCAGGTAAATCCCTATTATACGTTTCCCAACCAGTTACCCTGTCACAGTTAGCACCGCATCTACCTCTTCCTGCCACAACATCACGCCATTAAGTAATGATTCCGGTGGAAGCAAACACTTAAATCTATTTAGAATGACGCTATGTATATATAAATATATGGTGCGAAAATTCACGCGAAATAATTAAATTAAACACTAGTATTATTTACATCGTTCGTTTTTAAGACTTTAAATATACATTATTGGTTTAAAACTTATAAATATTTACAAAGGCTTGTAGTTTACATTTGATTTACATTAAATGCGTTACAGTAGATGCATTACCCATCTACTAAAGGTCAAATTATATTTTAAAATAAAAGTTAGGAAATCAAAAAGTTCTGAAGGTTTGCTCTTTATAAGAAATCGAAGTTTAATCGTATGTTGTATTTTAATGTTAAACAGAATGAAATTTTGAGATTCATTTTTTTTTTCATTATACTTTCGAGAAAATGAAATATCATATTATACACCTTGTACAAATATATGATACTGTTTAGTGTTTACCTAAATCAGGATAAAATATTATATTATCTTTTACTCAATAATTGGCTATTACTTGCACATATTCGAACAGAGAACTGTACCTACCTATAAAATTAATTTATATAGCTTATGAACGATATAAGCGCCGAAAATGTGGTGGATATCCGATTTATCTGTCATGCGGTTTTCCTTTAAAGCCGAAAACTATAAAGGGGTTAAATAACGTTTGTGGTTAAAGCGAGTAATACATACGAGAAATTTTGAATAAACAATAATAGAAACTTGTAAAAAGGTGACCATTATTAATAATATTATTCAAATTATATTTGCTATAATATATTTAACGTATTTTTAGATTTTTAAAATTCTTCCATATTTTTATTTTTTTTTTTTTTTTTTGTTGAATTGAGAATAATATTTTGTAATATATACGACGCGTGTTACAATAAAATATAAATACTTAATAATATGTCAAATTATGATATTATTGTATAATTTAGAATACAATAATAACTCACCCATTGATTGTTAAAATAAATATTTTTTTTTATAGGAAACATATTTATTTTCCAACTCAACCGAAAAAAAAATCAAATCAGTTCAAAAAAATGGCAACAATGTTCAGCGTGCTTGAAAACACAGCATCAATCAATAATAAGTGCATTATAAAATGTATTATGAAGGTATGTACCTATTTACTATTATTTTATATAGTTACATTTTATAAATTCGCTTCTAATTTCAAAATCATAGGTATTATTTTATTAAATGTGGAAGAAAAACAATACAAAAACTACATTTCCTTAAATAGAAAAAAATCGTCGTGATAATCAGCAGAATGTATAATAGATAGGTTTACTAGCTAATAAATAATAATATGCAATAATAATAATAACAATTAGTGTTCAATTAAACAAATAAACATTACAAAATAAACAATATCTATCAATAATTACAAACGACGAAACTCTTTAAAAATCCGATGGCCGCAGGAGTGAGATTCTCGACCAATGATAGAACAATTACTTCAGATTGATTATAGTACGATAATAAGAAATGAATTTGATCCGTAATAAATATAAATTGTTAAATAAATATCGTCATCGTTATTAATATTAATATGCAGTCGTAGTTCCCATACAATGTTTCTATTGTAAGTACATTACTTGTCTTGTTACCGCGCTATTACGCATTGACGGTTTGAAACGAGGACAATCATTAGGTACGATAAAAAAAAGCAATGTGACATATTTAATGAACGTCATCAATAAATCTAGCCGACAGCAGTATCGCCCGTTTTCAACGGACTCGTGAAATACGTACATTTTCTCGGTTTACTCGTATCCGAGACACATTTGCGCTGTCCGATTACCCGCAAACAAAAGGAGTTCGATTTACATTTCTAACGTTGCGCTGCAATATATTATTACGCAGACGATAGTTAGACACACGTTTCGACGGTGCAATTGTTGCCGATAGACTTTATTATATATTATGATACAGGTATACGCAATTAAAACGTTATTCGGCTGATAATTGACGGGGAAAAAAAAAAAACACCAAAACATTATTGAATCGAATAGGTACCGACATCGACATCGAGTAAAATATCAACAGTAATAAATAATATTATATTATTCGTTTAGTCGCCGATCAAAAAACATACTCGAAACGAAATACTGTTCTAATAACAGAAACTTGGATCGTGTCGGGCCCGTGTACGGGAGTAGAGATACGGCTGTAGTGGATGTACGGCGTTCATCCCACCGTTATTTTAGGTTTCGTTTTACAATAGCTTGTTTACGTATAACCTTAATATATTGTCTGTCACGACTATCAATTATAATCATATTTTCGATAAAATATAATGTCGAACCTACGTTTATCGCAACTGCTCATAATGACGATTTCATTTCTTTGAGGTTCATTATGACACCTTTATGTGCGAACCTTTTTGGTTCAATTAAAATATTATCGGTAATATCATTCAGTAACTTACATTGTTAACTATTTTCATTACTGAGACCAAACATGTAACCGAGGGAGGTTTTTGGTGTCAACCGTCCATTAAAAAACAATTTCTTTAATATAAAATTGTGTTTTTCTTAAACACAGAGAGTAGTAATTTCTTGGAAGTATACTATATAATTGTGCAATGGTATTTTCATCGCAGCAAAATAGCAGTGGTCGTACATGCGGGTATGCAGCTAACAGCCACCGTATTCAAACTGGCCCGGAAAATTTTCAATATTTTTAATTAACATTTAATATTCAGTCGGTCACAAGAATATGATGGCGCCATTGCCACGAGTGGACATTTTAAAAGCATATAAACACTTATAAGGGTAACTCACTTAGCTGCAATTTACACGCATTCTAGTATAAATACTTTTAATCCAGTGCTACTCCATTCATATTTCGTACAATAAATGTATAATGATTAACATATAAGAAATTGTGATGGTTACAATCAAATCAATTTGACATTTTCACTAAAAGCTCAGCTGTGTGGAAAAATAATATTACAATTTCAGTCTCGAATACTAAATGGTCTAACATGACTTTAATATGTGTACGTCGTGTTAAAAGCTACAATAGAAGTAGTTTAAAATAATTTTTCGACATTTTTTAAACTACAAGTATTATAAAAACTTTAGCACTTCGCTGCATTTTTAATGAGCTGTTCGATTTACGCACGAACATGGGTCATTCATTAATTTAATATACTTTTCAGGAAACCTAAATTATTTTATAACCTATGAATGATATTATTATCTTCCTAATAATAATATTATAATCAATCACATGAAGTCGACCAACTTGCGAAATTAAATAAAAACAATGTGTATGAATCAGAATTAATAATATCAATGATTACTTTTAAAGAAATTAATATATTATTAGGCCTATATGTGTACGGATTTCATTAGTTATACATACATATATATATATATAAGTTACACTTGTTCACCTATCTGTAATTTAACGTACGTATATCACTCAACCGGGCTACATCGTAAGTAGCGTACTGAAGGCGCGTTATCGGATAATAATATCGTTATCAGTTATCGTGTAGGTACTGGATGTGCGAAAATTCAATTTTGTCGGTTACCTACCTACAGCAGATCGAAACGACTGCTGCGGCCGTTGCTTTTATGCTTCGAACTTCGCGCTCAAATACACTGGATACGCACACTGAATGTGTACACATACACGCGTGTATTATATTATATTATATCCATTAAAATGTCGCGTGAATGATTGTTACAGTACAAGTGCTCCTGGTTTCCACCTCCTCCACCGAATCGGCACACAACTAGTACTATACTTATATAATAATATACTCTAATCGCTCTGTACATGTCAGCTGTAAAAGACCGTTGTCGCGCCGTTTTTGTGTCGGTATATATTCTGTATAGCTAGTGTACCTGTATCATGTATAGGTGTGCACATTCAAAGAAAACAATTTTGCGCGCAACGACCTCTCTCTCTCTCTCTCTATATCTCTCTATCTCTCTTTCACCTACTCTCCTTCTCACACACACACACACACCCTTTCTATCTCAATCACGCCTTTTCCTCCTTGCCATTTTACGACCTATATGCCGACCTTTCTTCTACGCGTTACTTATTTAGTTATATACGTCTACTCTTTGAAACTAGGTACATATTATATATATATATATGTATATATACATAAATATTTGTTTGTGTGTGCGTGTACTGCCCGGCAACGGTAATGGTGTTGGTGGTGGTGGTGTTGGTGGTGTACACATGCACATGTACACAATACAGTCGTGTGCGGCAGTGGTGAAAGTTCTACGGAGAAATTCCAAGGTGGAACGCTCACTGGTAATTGACTTGCCGTCCCACCTCCTTAGGTCGATTTATCACGAATACGAATGGTTGGTACCTACCACCGCATATACTCTCGTGCGGATGCCCGTGTTTTGTAAACAGGCTAGGTGGATGAGGTCGGGGGATAGTGTAATTTCGTTGCCTTCAAGCGCACTCTTTTGAGTAATGCCATTCTCGGGTCGCGACGACGACGGGGGATGCGAGAAACTTCCAACTTGTAATTTATGACTCGGTAGCGCGCGCGTTTTGTATGCAACTTTCTTCGTATACGCACACACACACACACACACACACACACTTGGACTCACACTGCACGTACTCGACGACAACACACACACACATACGTGAGTTTTAACGTCGTCGTCGTTGAGGAGATGTTTGTTGTCGAAATAATTATTGACGAGCACCAGAGACTTTTGTCTCCGGCTCGACCCGGGGATTAATCAACCGCTGTATCGCTACCCCCTCACCATTCTTCTACCACCACCACAGCCTCGTCACTGTGCGTGGTCTATTTAGCCACACCCGAACACTCCGAACTCCACACTCAAATTTGGTGTACCGCCACCTGCACCAGTCACTACCAGAGGAAATGACAAAACGACTCGCCGACGACGACGATGGCGTATAATTAAAGTCCAACAAAACTAACTTGCAGTTCTTAAATGACGAATATAATATCACACGCCACTATTTCCAACTTTCCGTTCTTACGACACGCATATTATACAGAAACGTTTGGGCGACCTTTCTTCTCAGTTCCTAGTTTTTGCGATAGTATTACTCGTATTACACCACCTCGACAGACGCCACTCATATCGTTATTGTTCGTATTTAATACAACCTCGGCTGCATCGCCTTATGGTATTATTATTACCTAATATAATATAAAATATAATGCACTCAATTGGGTATTGCATTTAAAGTGTGGTTTGCTAAAGTACAGAATGCACTTCATTCGTAAATGCACGAGATATGTATAACAATTATAATCATTTTGTACTTCCAAGTATATCTAGATTTCAATTAATTCTATACCTATTACAGCTTAAAATAGGAAAGCAGAGATTTTTTTCGGAATATAAAATTTTACTTAAAATATGCATATTTTAGTGTTGTGCCATTATTTTGATTAAACATCATAACACTCTTCTTGATTTTCTGGCTAGACATATTATATTGGATCTTTCACGAGGCTAAACTTCTCCGAAATAATCAAGACCTATGACCACCTCAAGAGTAGATACACACTTTACCACGTAATTTTCGATAATTTCAATATATGTTCTTCTATTTTTGTTTATCTTTAGCATAGACAAATAAAACCACTTGAAATTAATTTACTATACCTTAAAAGGTTTAGCTCAGAATATAATATCATGCCGGAAATTCATGTTGCGGCAAACTTTTGTTAATCTCTGTAACACGAATTAAAATTAACCAAACATTTATAAAATAACAATTGACATATTTTAATAATTCGTATGTTAGGTCCAACGTTTAAAATCCATTTGTGTATATTAGCTGGTTACCGCCGATTTGTAAAAATCATTGTGGTAGTTATATTAGTGGTATGCCAGTTAATCATGTCGCTGTCTCTTTGGATCATTAATAACAATTATAATATAATTAATTCAACTTTAAACACTTATAGTTTAAAACATTAAATTTATTTTTCATTTTTTGTAAAACATTTAGAAAAACGAAATCATTGGATGCCTTGATTTATTGTAGTGCAAAATAAACCCATCGGAAATATCAGTGTATTTGATTTAATACCTATGTATAGATAACAAATATCCCAAGTAAAGAATGTAAATTTATTGAACATATTATATATTCAAATATATTTTATTTTATTCGTATACATTGCTTATAAAAATTCAAATAAAATACTTAATCATATATTTCAGTAGTTTTAAAAATAACGGTCTTATATAATGACTAAAATAATTTTGTCAATAACACATATTTTATATACTATTATTTTCAAATTGGCATAATCATTTACAGTTAATTTTGACGTGGGTCTACTTGTAAGTCATAGCACATAGAATATAATTTGTATAAACAAAAATTATAACTTTATCAGCTTTTGGCTTTGTAGTTCCTTCATACATACAGTAGGTAAATATTATTATGCAAACAAAGGAACGCTGAATTTAATTAATCTTATTTTATTATTATATTAATACAAATTTAAACTTAAAAATTGAACACCTATTAAAAAATTAATAACAGATACATTTAGATTTATTAAATTATAAACAAAATTGAGTCCCCGATAATTATAGATATTTATAATTGTCTTTGTGCTATAGAAAATCATTTCGATCATACTTTATATTTGATGCATTCATTTAATCAGAATAACTCGTGATAGATTCTACTTTAAGTTAGATAAAGATAAACTTTATACAATAACATTAGGTATTGCGTTAAAGGCATTATACTGCAATAGCCAAAGACATTCTATATCAACATATATAACCTAAATCTAATTATTATGCATTATCTGCTCCTACAAACTAATAAATAATTAGAATTATGTACAAATTAATTTTTTTAGTCTTAAATTTAGTACCATTAAATCTCTCAATATTTATATTATGGACATTTTTTAAACTGTTCATACATGATTTATTTTTATTTTTATTCATTATTGTTTATAGTTGTTTATAGGTACTTAATGTAAATTGTTTCTATATTTCAAATGTTCCATGTACATAATTAATAATCTTATTTCGTTGGAATATTTTACCTGTATATTATATTTAAAAAATAAATAAATAAATATAATATTACTAACACAAATTAATTAATTATTCGATTCACGTATTTCAGATCAAAATTAAAAAATAAATAACTATTAAAAATGTATTTTATAAAAACTATATTTATGCAAATTATATCAAATAAAATACGGTTGAAACTTAATTTTAGATTAAAACTATAATTGCAGTAAACCGGGGTAAATTTCTCCAAAGTCCATATAAACCTTTACCATACTTTTCAAACTATACCGTAGACAACAGATTGGTAAAAACAACAATAACAACAACAGGTGATACCCAAACGGCCGGTGGTCGTAAATTAGTACTCCATTCCTCTCCCCTTTCCTGTGTTTTTTTTTTTTTTGTTCCAAACAGATTTTATTGTCGAACAATGTATAGCCCTTCTTCGCTTTGCATTGTGTGGTTTCTCGATATTTTTTTTAACTAGATTTGTTTATATTTTTTTAACTGGTGTTGGTGCACAAACAACCTTTACGATAAATACGAGCATTACGAGTATACCGCAATACATCATATTTGCAGGTTTATATATAGAGTACTTATCGAAGAAAATATAATTTGTATAATATACAAAATGCTTTGTTTAAATGTAAGTAATAGAGACTAGCCTCTTTGATATATTAGTAGTTAATATAGGTACGTATCTATCTTATAACAATAATGTCTAAACTGCATAAACTTAAATTAAATTCAATGCAATATTATCATGAACAAACTAAGGCTTTTTGATATAAACTAAATTAATAGCATTTATAGTTATGTCTATTCAATTGAGTCACACACACACACACACACATATATATATATATATTAATAATCATTGTATGTTCGAAATTACGTCGACAAAGTGAAATTATATATTACATGCCTACGCATCTCACATAATAATCTATCAATAATATCGATTACCTTCCAGCAGTATTTATTTTATTATACATCTTAATGCTATTTCTTGTAAATTATTTCATACGGCTACATTAAAGGTATATTGTATTTATGCTATTATATTGTAACGTGTACTTGCGAATTATTATTACGATACATACTATATTGCATAGGCATTCTCCGAGAGTAATTCGAATATCGAAAATATTACAAAACTTTTGAACTGTCGGACGAGAAGTTGTGTATAACAGTTACCATACACAGTGGAATACCCTTTATATTGTGAAAACTTTACGAAACGCTAGAGGGATTTTCAATTATTATTTTAGAGGAATACTTTAGAAATTTCTTCGAACGCCCCCGTGTTCTATAACACGCGCTCTCATATTATATATCATACGCTATATCGAATATTCTACAATAATATAATACTATTGAGAGTAGATCTGCATACTCTATACTTACTTATGAACTCATTTTCAATCGTCCATTATAAATTCAGGGTTCGACACTTCAAGCAATTGCACAACCGTATTGGACTTAAATAGTGAAACATAGATGAATATAATAAAGTCGCAGAAAACTTAAGTTAGTATACAAACAATTCCAATAGGAAATTTTATTTTGAATATTATGGAAATAGTTTACTATAACATCCCGCTAAGCTTAAAGCTATAGTTAACAATAGATTTTCATATAGCTATTCATACATATTTCTCAAAAATATAGTTATCAAATTATCTTTAACCGATTAAAAACATTACTTATTACGCTTTTTAACATCTTGGTTTATACATAATATCTAATCGAAATAAAAAAACATATTTTTTATGATTTTTTATTGTGATCATTTTTTTAAGTTTTATTTTTTTGAATAACAATATACATTTTTAATTTCATATTTTGGAGCGAAATATTTTTCGGAGTATTTTTATTTTTATACATAAAATCGAAATCCAGACGAGCAATTTTTAAGTTTTAAGTATTTAAAAACAACAATTATAACTATAAAAAATATTTTTTTTTATTTCAACTAGAAATTGTATAAAAACAATAATTTCAAAAACGTTAATCGATTTTGAGATGAAGAGTATTGTTTAATAAAAAAAATAACTGTATATGCTGCATATTTTTTTTTTTTATGACTAAATATTCTTAATTGTAAAACATTGTACGATACCTGGATTTATTGAGATTCTATCTTAATAATGCTTAAGCCTTAAAATATACCTATATTTACGTTTATAAATACTAATTTAATTTATTGTTAGCTTAAATATTAAAGTAAATTGACAAAATATCAATATTAGGCGAGGATATTATTTGGGTTTTACCATTGATTTTCTACAATATTTTAATATTTAAACGAGTTATAATGTAAATATTAAGTATGTATGTGAAGTACTTGTGTTCATAACTAGTTTAAAAGTTAAAATACTGTGAAAAGCAATCGAGAGATCCAAGATAATGTTGATATTATAGAACAATTCCATCTTATTTTTAAATCTAAAATACAAAATTGAAACTACTAAAAGTGAATATTTTGCTGTATGATTAACTATTTCTGAGTTGGAGTCATAACGTTAACATACCGTATATACTATATTGTAAACATTTTCCTAGTATAATGGTTATAGGTAGGTACTACATTTAATATATCATATTTTATTTTATGGTTTTTTCGAGTGAGTATGTAAAATGTTTTAATAACTCAAAAACTTCGTGTTCATTTTGATTTAGATATAATATATTGCCATAAAAAAAATCTGCTTTATAATTTACAGTAAAAAATGGTTGGTCTCAAGTGAAAAAAAATTGTTTTGTGTTGCAACATGATATTCCTCAATAAGTCATATGGTGTAAAATAATTAATATTTAAAACAAATTCTTTAAGTACGCTTACAGCTTACACTTCCAAAAGTTGAAATTGCATTTAATTAATTGTTAATAGGAAAAATGATAATTATGCGCAGTTGATAAATTAATTTTTTGATTTAGTTATCTTATTGTTTTTTTTTTTAGAACATGAATAGTGTCAATTTGTCAACGAAAAGAAAAATCTTTTGCATCCGTAATGATTTCATTCATATCCAAACGAGAAGAAACATAATCCGTGGCTTTAAAACATCGCACATTTTAATAGTAGTATGTACAACCTAGTATAGAATATTAACGACAACGACGCAAATAATTTTTGTATGATATCGTAATAATGTATATATAGGAACCGCGCCCGAAGCACGGAGATGATGACGAGACGAGAATCTCGCGGCGGTGGCGGCGTTTGGATTGCAGTACAATAATAATAATAATATTATATATATTATAATATAGCGACTTGCACAGGTCGTCGACAGAATCCTCTGCGACTATATAATAACAAATGACAATATTATTTCTCCGACAATTATAGCCGCGCGCGGTTCACTGCATCGGTCCGGTATGTATATACAGTGTACACGTATAGAGTATAATGCAGTAGATAATAACAATATAATGGTCGTTTAAATGCGTCGTCAGTGGTTCGCTCGTACACACACACACACACACATACACACACACAGAAAGACCTAAAACGTCATCGTAATGTATTATAATAATATATTTTAAACCGTATCCCGACGACGTGGTCGTTTGCTGAACTCAATCGTCCGACACCGCGAACGGCGATTAAGGACCGAATCTGCGCGCGACTATAATACGTATATATATAATATATGTGCAAATATACGTGTGGAGGATACCTACTCGGGAAGCGGGTGGCGATGAGTCGGAAAATTAACGAATTAACGCGAGACCGGTGGCGACGCGGATCATCGTGTGAAAATAATATAATCGCCACGACGTCGGCGGCCGTGGTGCGGCGGAGACGGCAGGGACGGTCGCCCGTGCACATTATATGACGTTAAAACGATAATGGTTTACATCGTCGCGGACTCGCCGACGCGATAACGGTCGGCAGTATATTATTTTGTTACGGTGGCGGCGAAGCAATCGCCCGCAGCACGGGAATGCGATCAAAAATCCGTTTCGATCGCGTACACCGTGTGCCGGCATCGCGGACGACGACGGATATAACAAATGAACGTCGACCGAGACGAAATGCAGAGACGCAGTACAGAACCCACTGCACACTATATATATACGGACCAATAAACGCAAAAGCGGTTCGTTCGCGGACCTCGTTGAGTCCGATCGACTGTGTCCAAATGATTTACGACCAAATTCCAAAGCGCGACTCTGTTTAATGTTGTATGTGTATGTCATACAAAAACAAAAAATTGACGTCAATCGGACAATTCGATATTGATCGGGTATTGTAAAAATCTATTAGGAACATTATGAAATCGCAAATAAATTCAAACATATTATTGTCCGATAGCCGCACTGATGCACTAATTAAAAATTCATAGCGATTTACACGACTATAGATAAAGAATGTTTTTTATAAATAAATAAATATAATATACAATAAAAAAATGACTTATTATAATATACAAATCTTAATTGAAATTGTGTTTTTTTTTTAGTATCCTCTTAATGAATCGATCTAAAGCATTATCATGGACGTATGGATTTCACATTTTGAAAAAGTGAGCCAAATAAATGTTGCGAGACAAACTTAAAATCTGAAGAAAACATACGAAAATAACGATTGGACTTAGTCGTTGGACCACTTGGGCCTATACGTTTGTCAACACTCGCGACCTGTTCGTTCAACCGAAAAATCGATTTAAAAATTTAAAGATATATATATATGATTAAATAATGTTGCGAATGGATAAAGAAACTATACATAAGTATGACACATTTCAACATTTGATTATAACACAATAATAAGAAATATCGACTATTTTTATAAGACATTTTAATAGTAGGTTTTTCTCAGTGCCAAAAGTGTTCAACAACACCTTTTATAATCGGTTTTAATTTAATTGCGTATCTTGCAAATTTTGATAAGCTGCTCCTTTTTCTTAATATTGTTTTTCCACGTCAACACTACGTACTTTACACGTTTATACGTCATACCGTTTATTTTACGCCTCGAAACTGAGTCGAAACAATTTTTCGTTTATCGTATTTTACGTTACTAACTACCAATTTCCGTCGTCGTTGGTGTTTTTATTACAACATTTTACGCACTTACCGCTAAACAGGTCGGCTGACCAAATGCGGGGTAAAGATATTTACACCCTCGCAACATCTGCTGATTGCCACAACGAAACAAGTAGATCGTTGATTCGCGACCGTTGCCATAATTAAAATCGTTAATGCTTATGTAAATGGTACATCTGTTGTGCTCTTTGTATGATCCTAACGGGACATTGGAGATATTGCCATCGATTTTCTGTGAATATAATAGACTTGACTTTAAAAAAAAAACATATTTACACCTATATAATTTTAATCCGTGATGGTAAGAGGGAAACAATTCTGAACAGAAAACTGTCTTGAAATTATTAATAAGCGTTGGTCACTAGATTTACCTCGCGTCGTTCACCTCGAAGACGCGGGTTACGCAGTGTTATTACATTTTAAGAAAATGATAAATCTTTTTATCGAATAATGATTTAGAGCAGAGTCCGGTTATTTATTACCACTCCTCGTGACATTCTGTAAAAACGAATCAACAGTTGTCGGTTATATTTTCAGTCATGCAAATACTACTAATAAAATCGGAAAATTATATCATTTAGACTCGATTTTAAACAATCTATCCGGTAAAGTATTTATAGAAATTAATCATAAAAATTAAGAAAGAACACTTTACTGGTAATCTTAAATGCATAATTATAATATTTTGTTTAGGTGATCTGTATTACTATTACGAGTATTATACAGTATGTTATTCTACATAGTATTTTAGTTTAGTATTAAATTTCAATAACTGTTATCATAATTTCTTAAAACACATTAATTTTCAATCATAGAGTACAACTTTATTTTTTTAGAAACAACTGATATTTTGTACATTATTAACAAAGTTGTATGAAATCGATCGTATTTCACAACTGCAAAAACCTTAAAATTATTGTCCGAGTTTAATTAAAACGTTTTCTCGCCCTAATATTTAGAGCTCACAATACTGCCGTACAACCGCATTGAAGAAACGCACAGAAGTTTCCGCCGCACATTAAACGTAGTTGTCTTATAGTATAGAAAAGACTAAGAGAGTTCCTATAATTATTGAAATGGAAAACTTGACTACTACAGCACTTAGATATTTATATGTTATATTCGTTGATTGTATAAAATTAATTTATCTTAACAACATTTTTGTACACGTGTCATTAACAATTCTACAACTATTCCTAGATACATTTTTCATTAATGTTTATAATTTACAAAAATTCTTCACCCATGGATTCTTCTATGACATTAAAATATGTTTATAAAATTAAATAGGAGCCTACGTATGTCAGAGGATATATTCATAAACATGTATCTATACTACTACGTTAAAACACGATTGATTGGAGCATATTGAGTATTCTCGTAATGGGGGGAGTAGAGGTGCTAGGGATGAATCTCCTTCTATCGTCACTTTTTTTACAATCATAATTAACTAGTTATTTTAACAAGACTAGTGTTTTTCATGCTCATAGTAAGTGGCAAATAATATGTATTTTGTAATAATTGTTAAATATTTTTTTTATTTGCTATATTTTTCTATATTTTTTTCGTCGAGTACTGACCATTTTAAAAAATTGTTTTGCAACATTTTACCTTAACTTTGATAATTTAAGTATTATTGTTGAACTAAAAATATGACAGTCAAAACTTCAAATTAAAAAATTAACTTTCATGTATTAATATTCGATATACTGAAAACCTATGAAATAAAAACACGATGACTTAAGTAATGAATAAATGTATTACTTAACTTATTATTAATTGCATCATAATTTAATGTAATTTATTAGAATCGTCTCAAGGAGTTAAAATTGCTTGCCATATATGAATAAGTGTTTACAGGTTATTGATTTCGAAGAAGTCATTTTAAAAGTACGTCTTAAAAATCAAGTGAACTTGATATACTTCTATAAATGACAAACAATTTTAAATATGATGCATATCAAAAATAATATTTAATGATATTTGATATGTATGTATCAATGATTCATAAACACAAGATAACTAGACAATAATTTACTCGGCAAATGTAAATTGTTTTTTAATATTTTTACACGTCCAATCCACTGTATTCGTTACTATTTACAACATAAGATTTTTAAGAAACAAATCAAATTTATTTCTATTTTCGAAGTTTTGTACTTTTTTAAACAAAAAAATAATATATATATTCTTAGTTTCAAATCTCGAAGCAGAATGACTTAACAATATGTAAATAAAATATTATTTTCAAAAATATATAATAGTAATCATTGTTTTAGGTGCCGATAAAATTACTTTTGAATATGTAAATATTACCTGTATTGTCCTTGTACCTAAACTAATAGAACCGTTGAAACGTTTTTAGAAGATATTAATATACTAGCTATAAATATAATTTCAGGTAAAAGTATGTAAAATTATGTAAGATTAGCGATTTAAAAAAAATCTATTTGTATGTACCTAAATCGTATATTGCATGTATTATACGTATATAAAACCTTTTTAGGAGACGAGTCTCGTCGTCGACGTAAATAATTACGTGGGCTATTAATCAAAAAAAATTACGCTTGAAGATCGTAAACGTAGCTCGTCTGTGATAATTTTATTATTGTGCATCGTAATAAGTCGTAACATCAGTCTACTCGCCCCGTCGGAAGTCTGGCCGTTATTGAGTAATACACAAGTGACTATAATATAGAATGGTTCAATAATTATTGCCTAGTGTCACATACACTTATATTATAGTGAAGTATGCGGACCGCGGCAAACTACGGATCGTCTAATCGCAATGTGTCTCCTAAAAACGAAACGAATTCGATCGGGGCAACCTTAACGGCGTGACCGGTGAATTATCCGAACTTTTATAAACTTGCTGCTTTATATCACGCTGGCAATTCTCTGTATAATATTCGCATATTTATGTTATAATATTACCATATTATGGTTTAACAGTATAGTATTACTTATGTATAAAACGTAATATTATTTAATATTTGTACACGTCAGCCTTAAACATTCCATACCTTAATTGTCATGAAACAATTACGATAAATTGGTAATATGCGAGTTCGAATATGTCCGGTATGTCTCGATGGGCGCCGCCGAGTGCATATACTTTAGTTATAATACATAGTATAATATTACCCATACTATCATTATTTTTTTTAATACGATTTTAATCTTTTGACTTAAGGACTTTAAATGGTCGAAAAACAGACAACAAAATTATATGAATTTATTTTATTTTCAGGAATCAGTATACCGGTAATATCATTGTGTGCTGCCATCTGCGTGATACGTCGCGAGCAGAACGATGGAGGACATCGCCATCTCCCGAAATCAGAACACTTGTTAAAAGCTGATGCTGATAATAAACGTAGAACTTTAAATTATTCGTTACAGTTATTATTATATTATTTACTGTGACAAAACATCGTATTGTATAAAAATGAATGACCACCTAAAGCATATTTGACAGCTTATTTAGTAAGCAAGTGAATTTGATAATATTACTAATTATTTATTGTGCTTAATTAAAACGGATCCATACGTATTATACTCGAGTTGTGTAGGATATTAATTTATAAATCGATAAATTGAAAATATTATTTTGTTACCATATGCCATAACAAGAAAACACCACAACCCCGCATTTGTTGTATCCGTACTATAAAAATTAAATATAACAAATTCTATATTGATGATTTTAGTATTTTAAACAATCACTCTATTATTAAACTTAAGGTTAAAAATATAATTATCTAGGCCATATTTTAAGTTTTTATTAGTATATTATTAATAATATAATATATTACAATTTTAAAATGCTCACAGTTCACATTAAAATTATAGCTCAACTCGCACAATTAATCATCTTTCAAGCTAATAAAATAAATAACAACACAAAATTGTTTTTTATGAACACAAATTCAGTGTGTTGATCGTTGTAAGACGAATACAACACATATCAAATAACGTGCTTTTAACAAAATATATTAGTTGTAATAATAAATAGATAGCTAACTATCAATTATCATAATGTTTTTTTAAATAATTTAAATTTCAAGCAACAACTCATTTAGCCTATATATTATGTTTATTGTATTTAACACTAAATATATATTGAAATGGAATAATGAACCATGTACGTGTATGCACCAATAGCAAAATAATCAAACAAAATAAATAGATAATAATTAAAACTCTTATACCATGTAAAAGATTTAAACTTGAAATTCAATCATCAACTGTCACAAAAATCCGTTAGATTATATTGGGCTTAATAACAAAATTTACATCATTAATACTCTGTATTATTTTCTATGTATAAAATTGTATTTTTGGTATGGTTATCTGAATAATGCAAATAGAACTAATAACAGTAATAACTGACACTGAACATTGATATAATGTCCTGTTTTAAAACAATGTAATACAGTAATATCTCTATTTTGTTACCTTTAATGTAAAGTATGGAGTGTAATATAATATTTAAATAAAACTATTATAATTCATTAAAATAAAAATTGCAATGCCTATACAGTATACAACACAAACCAATAATATTGAGAATATTGACTTTTTTTAATCGTTTTTTGTAAATTATTCCTGATAATTGGATTACTTTTAATTGATATTTGTGTGTAATAAGTAGGTTTTTAAAATCTCTGTTTTAATATAGATTTTATAAAAAAGAAGACAATTTATAAGAACTAGAGACTTACAAAATATTTAAAAAAAAAAGAATATATTTTAAAAGTTTAAAAGAAAATATTCACAGAGACATAGCTTTTGTTATTATTGACACATTAATATATATTTAAATTGCAAATAAAACTGAATAATGGCATCTCATTACAATAAAACACGTGTAGTTGTTTATCACAAAAAATCACATTTTTTCAAAAAATGTAAAAATATTCATAAAAAAATTATTTAACTATATTGTAAAGTAAGACCTCTCCTAATCTATTTCTAAGTACGATAAAAATGTTTAAAAAAAATTGTCAAAGTTATATAATAATAAAAATATTTTAATTTAAATACTTTAAAATTTTATTAAATAATACAATAACTATTTTAATAAAATCTTATATTTATGCACCTATAGTTTGAAAAATCGTAATCAAAATTAAAACAATATTAATTTTGTATTTATTTAAATTACTTTATTGTACTTACTTGTATATTATTATAATGAAAAAACTAGTTGATATATATAATATGATATATATTTAGAGAGTTTTTATTACACCTCATATTTTAACTGGATATTTTATATTTGAAAAATCTAATGAATTCAATCTGCAATATAATACCTTATACACATTATTCAAACTACAAATAATATACTTTAAAAATATATTTTAATTCAATTTAAAAAAATTGTGTATTTAGTTGGTTGTATTTATAACTATCACACAATTTAAAAAAACAATTGCGGAAATTTACACTTATAGTATATTCAATTCAAATATTACTTTTAATTAATCTATACTAGATACTTTTAATTATTTCATTTTTATTTAAATTCACCTATCACAAAAAATGTATTCAAACTTAGATTACTTAAATGTTCACAAACTATACATCATATTTTATTAACTATGTAATATAGTTTGATTGGAATATTAATATTGACTATTATTAGCAAAATCTAGTGCTCATTAACTATTTATTAAATAGATAGTTATTTGCTTTATTACCTATTTAAATAATGCAGTAGATAAGCAAATTAACAGTCAAAGAAAATAGAAAAATATTCAAGTAGTGATGATATTATAAAGTTAATTTTTTTAATTGATTTAAATTAATTTAATTAAAAACAAATTGTAATTTATTATAATTGAAACGTTAAATATTTTTTATTTTTATTTATATTAGTGAAAAAAAAATATAGGTACTATAATAAATACCTAAATTGTATAAAGGTGTCAAATTTGTTTAAAGGTACCTAATATTATGTTTACAAGTGTTGTTATTAAATAATTGTGTCACCTAATCATTTATATTTTTTATCGTATTGACAAATTCTAATCAAAACTACAAAACAAAACGTTTATATTTAATTAAATATTAATAAAATTACGTAAATACTTTTGAATAAATTACATTAAAAATAAAAATATTTAAATATATACTACAGCGATTAATACTCTTTAATGGCATTTTTACTTTGAAAAATAACTCGTAAAGTTTAAAAAATAATTGGTTGAGTTGAAAAAATATTTAAAAATTACATATTTAAAACCTTATATTCATAGTTTTTAATTCCAAATGTAAATTAATATCAAAAACTACACATCTTATATTATAATTAAAAATATAATAAGTTGTACGTTATGGATACAATTCAAAATATGAATGGTAAAAACATATGCCATATGATTATATGAACAACTTTATTGAAAATAAAGATTAACACAGACTATTCGAAATATTGAATGAACAAGTATAAACTACATTCATTATTTTATATTCTGGTCAAAGTTAAGCTGGTATACAATAATATACATTTTTTTTTTTTTAATATATAAGGAAAAATTTCTTACAAGTTACTATATTTAAGTATAACGCACATTTAAAAGTATATATTTTTAAATACTAATGAAATGATTATCTTTAAATGCATGTAAAACGTAAAAAAAATACTTTTTTTATTATTAATCACTTTTTTTTAGTACCTAGTAATATATTTATTTTAATTTACATTCAATAAACTTAAATATTAAACTAAATAATATATGATAAAAAAACATTTAAATTTGAGTAAAAACGTAAGCTAACTTATACCATCCATTAGTTAATGATGTATCTTAAAGTTCGTTATTTAAAAACAAGCAAAAAACTAAATCACAATATTTTTTTTTTTTTTTTTACATTCAATGTTTAAAATATTTTTTTATTTTTCAGACTAATTAAAATTATAAGTTATTGATTTATCAAAATATTCATCCATTTGTATGTTTATTAATTTTTCAACGTTAAAAATCGTAACGCGAAACTTCAACGAATGTGTATAAGCACGTGTAGCACTGTAAGAAAAAATGTATTTTTACTATTTTTACTGTTATATTTTATATTTCAAAACAAAATGTTATTCGAAGGATTTCAATTTATTAAAATCAAATTTTGAATATGTACTTTATTAGTGAAAAGTATTTAAAGTTTAGACAAGGGAAGTAGTGAACCAACATTTAGCGAAGTATCCCTATTATAATACTACACTCCATTTATCTAAACTTTTAATACTTAAAACTTGTAAGGAAAGGATAACTTTACGAAATCCTTACAAATTTTTGTTCCAATGGCCATAACCAGTATCAAATTATCTATTATATATATTTACTAAATTACACTACATTTTCAAGTTTATATTAAATATTTTCAAATCATCTCATGACTCCGTAAAGTAATTTTTACCTGAAAGTTAGACCCCTACTAACTTGTTACGTTGACATTATGCCATAACCCAAACTATAATAGTGTTCTACTTATTAATAAGATTACATTTTCAAAAACGTATTAAAAAATCAAATAAATGTAATAATAATAAAAATTCTTATAATTTAAATTTATAACTATTGATTCGACTTTCTTATGGAAAATAAATTCAATAAACAATTAATCCCATAACTCGCACTTAGTTATAAAATATTTTGAACCACTTAGACCGTCTACATACTTTATATATCTTGCGCAACACCGCTGAATAGTCCAACTGCGTAGCATGCTCAGATACATGAACTAAGTCTCATCGTAGGGGCCAATGATAGCTCCAACTTTGCACATAAAAGGGAGGACGCATACTACAGAAATGATTGTGTAAAGTATGATTTTGATACGCATATTTTCTTTAATTAACACTTTTATCGAAAAAAAAATTATTTTTTTCTTCTTTCCACTTTATAAATGACAGTGACACTGAATTTTATTCGACTGCCACGGTAATGATGTTCTATAATTACGATATGCACATACAAGATGCAAATAACGTAACTGTATAAGTTATAAATGTTTTAATCGATCACAATTTGAATTCGAAATTTGAAAAAAAATTTGTTGTGTTCGGTCTACCTTAGTTAAATTAATATTGTTCGTCTGCAAAACATATTTTTTTTTTTTAACAATATACGGGCTGTCGGGGTTACATATCTCGATCAGATAATGCTTATGAAAATCTAATATTATATTATTATCTAATAATATATACTGCAAAACAATCCACTGCCAGACATTAAGTAAAACATGTTTTTGATGAGCGAACACTCATTATTTCTGTTAAGAGACTTTGATTAACATTAAAATTATACACATTTTCGTCTTTATTTATTCACCATTATTTTTGTTGACCACTACAAAATTGTCGTTTTTAAATGGCCCCTTTATTTTTGAATACATAGTCTTAAGGAGAATACAATATATTTTTTAAAATGTCCATTTTTATACAACTAGTATATTGAACAAAATACATTAATAAATATTTAGAGTTTTGTTGATTGGTGTTTCAATACACACTTCTGTTAAATCAGTACAAGAATACATTATACTATTGTGTATAATATATTAATATCTATAACAGAATATGTCAATTAATTTATTTTTTAAATAAATTCAACCCTCTATCTCTTCGAATTCTTAGGAACTCCAATTCCAACTTTTTCTCGTTTTTTAATACCTAGGCGGTTAGGCATTACACTTGGTATAAGTCTGAATTAAGAATAGCAGATTGCATTTATTACATCCAGCTATAATATCTAAGCAACTAACCCAGACTAAACTTATTACATATAAATGTCTTATATTATGGCTTATTTGAATATTTGAAGTCAAAATTTAGGACTGAGCAAAACCATCCATGTATGTTAACTTCTGCACACATATTTTAAATTGAATCATTTTATAAATTCACCTCGAAACATAATAAATTATTAATTAATCTACTCAAAGTTACAAATATATAATAATATGTACGTTTAATAAATCGATTAGTGTTATAAATCTTATCAAATAAACCTATAAAGTATATATACACATAAAATTATAAAAAAATACGTATAATATATCACTGGATGGCCAAATAAAAATGATCTCATTGTTTATAACGTTTGAGCATAATTTCATATTTTATTTAAATAAAAAAAAAATTGAAATATTTATACGTAAAATCATTATTATTTATTCAAATATACGGACGTAAGTCCTATTACAATTTCAAACATATGTACATAAGGTATTAACAAATTAGTAAACAAGAAAAAAACAATATAACAAAAATTATACATTAAACTAATAGTATTTAAATGAATATAATAAGAAAATTATAAAATATGTAAAGGTATAAAATAAAGATAATAGACAAGTTATGTAAAATCAAAGTGGTAGGTGTTACCGGCTACCGTGAGGAGATTAGCAGAGGAATTTAAATTATAATTTTTATAATTATAATTATTATTATTATTATTGAACTATAGTTACTTCAAACCATTTATACCATTATACCAACAACTTAATGGTACCATTCTATGATATAATGTATTGAATTTTAAGTAATAAAAATAATACATAATATAATATTATATTGATTAATAATAAAATATATTGTTAAAAATATAAAAATTGGTTCAAAATAATATACTACATGATTACATAGTATTAATAGAAAATTAATATGACGATTTACGATTTACGAATAACATTATAAATTATATAATATTCTTAAAAATAGAGACTAACTCATAGTTTCCACTTACTTAATGACAAAATACACTAAAAGTCTACAATACATCATTAAAGTTACAAAATTTTATTGCAGTTGGATTTCAAATTCTAAATTTAAATCTAATAATAAAATGTACACACGAAAATAAACTTACACCATACAGATAATTGTTATTAGTTTATTACCCACTATAGATATTACAATTTAGCTAGGTAATATAAATTAAATTATGATTCTTATATAATAACTAATACATCCATTTAATAGTAATGATAAATTACATCGCCGACAATAAGCAAAAATATGAATAAACATAACTAGGTTGGACAAAATAATATACTCGTAGTTTTCTAAAATATTACATATTTAAAATGGGTTTCCGTAGTGTTTCATGTAGGTACTTACTAATGATTTTTAAACTACTAGACAAATCTGTCTCAATCACTAACACTGTATGCCTATATGAATAATCGCAAACTATCTTGTTAATATAATTAATCAAAGTATATGATAAAAAAAGTCAAATTGAATATTACTATTTTGATACTGTTTTGGATGTATTTAATATTTAATTATTCTTCTCGGCTGTTTTTCTATTAATATATATATATATATCGTAATACAGATATTACCTTAACGTTAAAATAATATTATAATGCATCATACGTTTTTCGTTTTATTAATAATTCAGCAAGTTGGTAATCACTCGCTGTGGTGCGCGCGTATATTATCTCGTATTACCATAAAGTACTGCAACGGGAGAGGACGGGGGATAGTGACTCGTTTGATAAAACACGCTGAGCAAAATATTAATTAGAAGCGGGCGCGAGATACTACGACTGCGACTTCGTACGAAGGAGCCTTGGGCGTCGGCGGAGGAGGAATACGATTCGAATTTCTTCCCGGGCACACCGTCGTCGACAGTGGCGGTGGTGGTGGTGCCGACCGGGTGGTGGGACTTTGACGTGCCGGGTCCGCACCGCTCAGCAGACGGCTGGCGGGGTAGTGCGAGCAGGGTGTATGTCTTCGGGTTTTGTATTAAGGTATACGAGATTATTCGGAAGGAACAAAGGGTCCCTGCGGGTCTACTTTCGAGCCGTCTTAGCGTGCATTATTAAATTGTATGCCGCGTCAAGAGAGCTAAAAGACAGTGGCTCCGGGAAATTCTAATTTAACACGAAACGCCCGGAACACGTCGTCCACTAGTACGGGCGGGGAGAGGGTGTAGCGGCAGAACTCATCCCTCTGTGTGTTTTGTGCTTCGCTTACGTATATTGTATATACTTATATAGAATTGAGCTCGCTTGCGTATATGATCTGTGTGTGTGTGTGCGTGTGCGAGTGCGTAAATGTGTGCGTGTGTGCTTGTATGTATGCGCGCGCGCGTGTGTGTGTGCGTGCGTGTGGAAATTCTTTGGGCCAATAAGAATGCCGGAGATACTTTGGGAGCTCCACCCTTTCCTTGACAAACACCTTACCGTACCAACCCCCCGGACTACTGGTGGGGTAGGTTTTAAGAAGAAGCCATCATGGAAAATGCCATCCACTGCTCCACTGCTACCGACCCGCTTTCCGCCCACCGCCACAGACACCGTGCGATTTAATTTTCTATACAAAGTTCTGACGACATTTCCGTCAAAGTCTCTTTCTCCCACAGTTCTCTCTCACTCCCTCGTCCGTCCCATCTTTCTTCTACTTATAAGTCTCAGTATCGTTTTCTCTCTTTCTATATACCTCTTTACTACTCTTCCGCACATACGTTAATATATATATATATATATATATCCTCTTTCCTTTATCAACCTTGCCACCCCCGTTGAAATTTTCCAGGGTTTTCAATCGAATGCATTCCAGCGGCAGGAGCTCGGCTGATGAGAGAAGTTATCGCATGAGAAAACTTTCCTATTAAAGTGATGGGTAATGTTCGTGTTTATAGAAGAACTCCTTAAGTTTTAACCAAGATAAATACTTAAGTTCTCGAACTAATGGTTATTAGACGTTTTGAATTGATGTGCGAAGCTAAATACTAAAAATAGTGAGGAGCGATTATATTTTAAACAAATAATTATTTTGTACAATAATTAGCTTAACATAAAACTTATCGCAATAGGTAAAAATTATAATCTACCAGATATATATGTGGTACCTACTAATAATCTAAATTTAAAATCAAAAAACTGATTTTAATGTACACTTAATATTAGTCTGTTAATATTTGTTTAGTCACTTTTTTTTTCTCATCATTAAAAAAGGACAGCGCCCAATGCTGTAAATACCGGGAATTGGGTGATGATGCGTAGCACAGTGAACAGTACGAGTTAACGAAAATATGTTTGTAGAACTTTATGAAATCTTTCAAACCATTTTTTTTAATATATTATCACAGTATATTATATATATATGTCATATGTCAGAATGGTTTAAATATTATTTAGTTATAAATTATAACTTATAATAGTTTATTGGACGAATAAACAATAACGACAAAAATATTTATGCGAGAACAGTGGTTTAGGACTATTAAATGAGCCTTTATAATCTATAAAATAAAATCATATTTTATAATTAAAAAAATAATTGTACGTATTATGTGTTTTTATATTTATGAATTGAAACAAATATAATTATTAGGTGTTTTTTATTCAACATTCAAGCTTTTTAATAGAGCATAAAAAATGTTGACAACATAAATTAAAAAAAAAAAATAATTTTAAATATTTATAAATTGTGTAAAATTAGTCTAAATATTTAAAATGCCATCAAATATGGAAAATGATAACTTAAAATTCCATAGTGAAATAATTCAAGTTTCTATAATTAAATTTGTTAAATAATAATAATATAATAATAAAAATCATTTGAAGATAAATTATTATTATGTATTATCGTCATCGTTCATAGTAGTCAAAATTTAAATTTTCAATAGCTCAAGAAAAATGTATATTATTATGGTATTACATTTGTAATCTAGACAATTATTTTATAAACCTTTGGAAAATATTTAAATTATCTACTGCATTTTACCTTTAAATTGAGTAGAAAAAAATAATGATTTTGATGGCAACATATTTTCGTTTTTTCTTGATTACTTTGTAAAAGTACTTTTTTACTAAAGAAATTCTGATTACCAATTAGATCCAATTAACAACATTTGATATTCACCCGTAAAATGATTATTTCTCCAAAAAAAATATTTGATAGATATTGCATTTAAAATAATAATAATAGCAATAGACTTATGTTTATATTATCATTTTTATTATACAAAAAAATTTTCAAAACACTTTGAGTTATTTATAGACGTAAGAAATTTTGAATTATTTTATATTTTTTTATAAATGCCAATAAATCAATATTTGATTAATCAAATTTTTGAAAATTCAAAACAACATCTCACATAAGTTGTTTTTATATCTGTATAAAAATATTAAAAATACATAAGGTACAATTGTTTTTATATGTATTTCAATTAAGATGATTGTTGATGAAATTCATCAAAGTCGCTAAATATTGAAAACTATTCTGTAGTTTTAAACTCATAAATACTTTTATTAGTATATTTAAGTTTGGGAAATTTGATAAAGGATTCCCCGTGAGTAGTATTTACTTAAACCATAAATCCTTACAAATATACAAAGGTAATTATTTTTTATTATCATTTTAAGGTAAAATTACTATTAAACTCTCTTAAAACCTATTTGGACGTTTGGGTTACAACTCTGGGGATCGGAAAAAAAATCAAACTTAAACAAAATTCAAGTCTTCCAGAATATTACTTTAAGAAATATCACTAACGCTCCTTTCTATGTCTCTAATTTATCCCTCCACCAAGATTTAGGTGTCCAACCTATTATAACCGAAGCGGAATTATTCTACAAACGGTTTTTTTCTAAATTAGAAAATCATCCCAACCCACTAATAAAAGAGTTACATATCTTCACACTTTCAGAAAATCCACAACGCAGACTCAAAAGGAAATGGTGTAGTGACCATTTAAATAAAAAATATCTCTCAATAATATAATTATTTTCCGAGCTAAGTGTCACTAATGGGTGGTTTGTCATTCGAGTAATTCATGTTATGTATAGCCTTTTAACTTAAATGCTTATTGTGCATTAATTTTTATATATTGTGTGTTTATTTGTGAAAAATAAAAAAATAAAATGTGTGTTATATAAGTTAATATAATAGGTATACGTATAAATTATTATAATATTTAAATACTAATAATATAATGAATGTCATATTTTCGGAAACAATTATATCATCTTACTATAATATACTAAATGTAAAATCAATTACTTAAATAGCTATATCAAATAAACATATCACTTGGTAGTTGGTGATATAGATAATATACCGCTTCTGCTCATAATCGTTTTCGAATACAATCATATATCATTGAATTCAAATTTTAATACACCTATAGGCACTCGACACCTAATGTACAGTAAAACGGTACCCATTTATACTCACCGTATTTTATAAAAGACATTTACAATTTGTATATAAAAATTAATACAATAAGTAAATAAGTTAATAATTTGTAATAGACTCAAAAACATGAGGAAGGAATTATTCATTGACTCTACTTCTAATTTATGAACGTAGGGGGAGTAAGTTGTTATTAATTAATAATAGATCAAGTGGCCATTTCGTTTGAGATAACGGGAAGGGGATTTTCAGGTAACGTACAAGAAAGGAGTTAGGATATAATGTACCCTTTAGTCTTTACTCTTTAAAACTGTAATTTTAGTGTTTTTTATTTTTAATTCGCTTAGATTATTAAAATAAACTCAAAAGTTAAAATATGATTGATTAGCTAAACATTAAGAATTTTTTTATATGAAATATTATTTTATTAAACTTATAAGAATTTGTGAATAAATGAACAATATATTTAAGACTAAAATACTTGAATAATAATATAGTATACGTATACTAAATACTAATTTTTAAAAAAGATTGTACAGAAATTTTATTTTTATAATATTATTAGGTATTAGATAGCTTATTTATATTGTTCTATTTTATCCAAAGTTTGACTTTTGATGATGAATACGATGCATTAATATTTTACAACTTTGGGATGGATTAATGGTTTATCTTAAATGAAAAAAATTCGTAATCAGTAATATTCAAATAACGAAAAGTATCAAATCCGGTGAATTTAATACCTAGAATATAATTTCGAAATGTTGAATACACTGAAGTCGTTAATTTTAATTGTGTATTTATCGTTACATAAAATATGTTATTTCAAATTAAGCTTGTTCGAATCTAAAGATTTTATATTTTAAAAGAATACATTTAGAAGTACTCTTATTCATATCATACAGGTCAATTCGAAAGCTCTTTTATGAATGTGTATTGGCATATTTGAATATTTCTATGTCATAATATATTATATTATTTTACAAGATTATTGTATACATAGATATTATTGTATTATTTTTGCTTAAATGGTGATTTTTTTTTTTTTTAATGCACTACTAATTGACAGTTATGACATAATGTTTGTCCTTTTCAATAGCTCTTCCCGAAATCGATAAAATTTTAACATGTAATCATGTATTTATTTTTGGGTTTATTACGACTCTAAGATGGTCATCTATAAATATTCAATTCATGTAATCAAAAAAGTTTAATAGATAATTCACACCGGCCATTCCAATGGTTAGATTGCATCCAAATATCGAATAAGGGTAGGTATAATAGCAATACGTATCCGAGCAAACAGTATGTTCGAGCGCAAACACAGCGAGACACCCTGTTTTTGTGTATAAATATACCAACGCGGTAAAATTCCGCGCGCACAAATCGCGCCGAAAACCTTTTCGGTAAATTATTATATACATAAAACCGTGTGTCGACAACGACGAAACGCATTTAATTGCGCGGGCATTCTTGGCCCGGGCAAACGACAGCGATGTGTGCGTAAGCGTGCGCGCCTACTAAGAACGGAAAACGGGTGAAAGGAAAGTACAAATTATGTATACGCGTAGAATGAAAGCGCTCGTTCTACTTTCCGCCCTTGTACAGACGACGACGACGACGACGAGACCGTCGCGAGGGCGGCCGTTTTCTCCATTTATGCTCCGATGAATATGTGTTTGTTCGCCCGAGAGGAAACACTCGGCAGTGGCGGCGGGGTTTTATTATTCCCGTAGAAACCCCGTGAGCGCATTATCATCGTCGTCGTCGTCGTCGTTCCCTTCACTAACTCTGTATGGGTGTGTGTGTGTGTGTGTGTCCCATTCTGTATCATATTATATACACACATATATATATAGCTCGTGTACCGGGTGTGTGTGGTGGTTGTATTTCATCGTCTTTGCAGCACACGTTGAAGAGGTGGATGGAAAATCTCCGTGAGAGAACTAATAGAGAAAATAGTTATTTTCGAAGACATTTTACTAAGAGTATTGTGTGTGTGTGTGAGAAGAAATTGAACGGAATTCTGTGTCGTATTTTAGTGCTCCAAAATCCAAGTTAATTGAAAATGTAAAGTCTTCTTTATAACATTATTATAAACGCATACCTATATATTTATAGATATATAATATGTATATGAGTGATTGACAAAGTGCCTTTATTGAAAGGCTTCTTTAATTCGTCTTTTTTCATACCATAAATTCATTCGTTATAGATTCTGAACGGAGTGACGAATGTATTGATTTTACAATGATGTGTGTTTTTATTTTTTATTTTTGTGTCTGTCATCACGTTTTGGAGTAGTAATAATTCTTCGATTTTTGACTTCAGCCCCTCTTTGAATAGGAAAATTCATCTAGTTGGTACTTTTAAACCACTTTTTGACAACATCGATTTTTTGATTTTGCTGTAACTCAAAAACGAATAATTGTAAATACTTGAAATTTTTACAAAATGTTTATATTATGGTTATCTATTTACGATTAAATTTTCGAATATTTTAACCTTTTTATGCTACTTATAGACAATTGAAATTTTCGACTTTTCAAAGTTTTTTTTCATAAATTGCCGATAAAAAAATTTGGCTATCCAAATAATCTTTAAAATTTAATACAAGTTTATTATAAATTTCACTTATCGTAGTAAAAAAAAAAATCAAAAATCCTTAGTCACAATTTTTGTTTATAAGCGTTTAAAGTTCAAATGTTTACAAAATATATTAAAACCGCGAAAATTTGCAAGAAATGTTGAAGTGGAAAATTCATAAAATTTTTGTGATTTATACTTAAGGTTCAAAAATCTATTACAAGCTTATCCATAAGTTTTCCTTCAAGTAACTGTAAAAAAAAATTCAAGCGTCTATTTAGAAATCATTTAATGAGCGTATGAAATTTAATTTTTTACGAAATCGCGTAAAATAACGATATATTAGAATTTAAATATAGATAATAATATAATAATCCAACTAATTATCATTTACTGACAAATCATTTCCGTTCAGAATCGTTTTTCGTATACAATGATACCCGTCATTGCATTCAAATTTAACACATCCATTAAAGTGACCTACTCTCCATCTCTACTATACAGCAGAGTGATACCCACTTTGTTTTATTAACTATTCTATTTTTTAACAGATTGTAAATTTTACTGTAGAAATATAAAAAAAAAATGAAAAATTGGTAAATGTATTCGAAAAAATATTTTATTTATATTATAATATGCACTTTTCGGCTTTATACTGCTACCTCTATTACTCTATTTCAGAAACTAGAAGATTACAAATCAGCCGGCTTCTGTTTGGTTATCAAACACAGGTAGAATTATCTCACTGTTATATTCGAAATCCTTGACGACCATAAATTAATCGTTTTCAGATTAGAATAATATCGGCAATGCAATAGAATAATATCATCGCGGTAAAACAGACAGTATAACGAAAATAAAAGGAATAAACATATCAAAATTAAAACAGTTAAAAACTACTTTCCCAAACCGACATATTAATATATATTATTATAATACTGTAAGTACTATTCTCGGGACATCTATACTATACAACTCTAGGGCTACAGTTATTTTATAATGTATATTATCATTAAAAATGCATTAAATACGATTTAAAATGTGTAGCTGCCTCAGGAAATTTTCTTCGCGATCCATATCATAAATATTAAACACTGTCTTTTAGACATTTTTAATTTTATTATTATTATTAATACTTTTCTATTTTTTGTGTTGGACACTTGCTCCATTACGTGTTTCGTCCAATATTATTTTATTTTTTTTTTTTAATTATTGTTCGCCGTGTAACTCTGTGTAATTATGATAGTAAATTCGTCGATTCTATTGATATTTTATACGACCCTATTAATATAATATTTTAATAATCATAAGACGTCGCGTGCGTGTACTATAATACCTACGTAAATATAATAATACACGCAAAGGTATGTACTCGGAACATAATATTGTAGATGTGAATAACAAATATAATCAATAATATTCTTACGTAGGTAACATTATACTCTCATCGTGTACACTGTACAGCTGTATAGGTACAAACTGCGGAGTAAGGATACACGAATATGATACGGCCGGTTGGGATTCGAATACGCGTTAAAAGGTTAATTGCGTTAATGCGCGTGCTGTATTATACTATAATATTATGGGGATGAGCGGTTATACATAAAGTATAAGCCGTAATTTCTTTTCGGTGCTACTTATACGAATATAATAGTATGGGATTGTTAAAGGTGTTTCGACTGTTTCGATAATATTAAATGTCTATTTAAAAAGCCATTTTTTTTTCTAATAATAAGTTAGTAAAATATTAATATTTTTCTCGTTTCGCATTCAATTCAAATATTGATAAAAACTGCGAAAAACTCCTACACATATACAGTAGTTACTTTAAAAGTTTAAAAATGTATATCTTGAATTATTAATTCGAATCATACGCGTGAATCTATTGTCTGGTCGTAAAACAATAAAATGTATGTAATTTTGAAGTAATTATTGCGGTTCTCAATGAATTATAATTGCTCACAACTTATGTTAGACAAAGACAAACACTTATTGAACAATTCTTATGCAAATATCACTGTAATGCTTTTAAAATGTTTGATTTTTACGAGTATATAAGCATTATTATAAATATTGTTGTACATTTTTTGCATTATGTGTGTATGTATACATCGTCTGCAGTACACCCTCCAATTCACTTGTCGGTGAACCATTCTGGAAAAGTGCGTTGGAATTTTGTGTTTCTTGGCCGATAACAGACGACGGGTTTTATTTAAGACTTTATCAAGGCAGTAATGACGAAACAGAAAAGGTGAAATAGCAAACGGATTTGTACACGGGGCGATATAGAGGGTTCGATGCGTAATCGTGGCACGGCGACACGGCGTCGACAATAAATCTCTGTCACGTCAGCCGATGAATAATAATAACTATATTGTTATTATTGCCGGGTGGAGGCTGCTGAAGCGGTGATTTATATATTATCATAAACTCTGTCAGCTATAAGTCTCGTCCACCTACCGCTACCACAATATTTGTATACCTATACGACTGTAGCTACGCGTAAGTTATAAACTTTGAGAATATCGGCTACCATCACTGAGATCTTATAAAATATGTCTATTTAGGTGCCCATACTTGGTATACAGGTGTGTATAGTGCGAGCGCATATGTATCGAGTATCGAAAGTCGGAAATATGACCGTTCTTTTTATAATTATATATTTTTTTATTCTCGGCATTTATGACCAGTAGAATTACATCCTCGACTATGCAGTTTTTTTATCCGATTTTCTGGTACACGCCTTTATCGTGTTAATTTTTTCCTACAACAGCTCAAACATTTTTATGTGAATCTTATATAAATTTATTAAACTCAATAATAATGTATTATTATAAACTATAAAGTAGGACAGAATTGTTATGTAGTATAGGCCAGTGGTGGTGAACCTTATTGGGGTCAAGTGCCAAATCTTGTCAAATTTAAAAAATAAACAAGAGGTACAGTGTCACAATGACAACTTTGGTGCAGAACATTTTAGAGACCCAAAATTATATTCAAATGTGGCCTAGACTATACTTATTAAAAATTATCTTTAAATATTATTCAACAACAGTTTTATTTCCAATTCATAATATTTTATTTATGCCATAAAAATGTCGTGAACAATGAGTTTTATTATTTGTTTTTAACTTTGAGATTATATTATTAAAAGTCCGTACATCCTAAAGTAATGATTAATAATTTTACACTATGAGCAGTTACTTAATCAGCGACAGAACAAAATTTAATACCAAAATATATAATAATATTATGTAGGCATGTCATGGCACAGCGAAACATGGACACCCTTACCAAGAGTGTACGAATAAACAATAACAAATTTTTGGCCAATAGACTGTACAACACATGCAGTTTATCTTGACACGCACGGAAACCGTTATCATTCAAAAATAAATAGTGGTCCGAAAACTATATTCAAAAATATCATAATCACACTCCCTACTTAATCCATTAAATAATTTGTTCAATATAATATAGTTTTTGGATCGCTGTTTTTTAAATAGTAACGGATGTTAGTGTCAAAATGGACTAGGCGAGGTTATACAATATCATTTGTAATCAGGCTGATTTTAAATGATTTAATCGTGCACGTGTTTTTGTTGTTTACTATTGAACTAACAAACGACGACAACATCGACACATCGTTCGGAATCATCAATACTACAACTCTTGTATCATAATTATTATTATGTATTATGTTTCGTGTATATACCTATAATGTCCGTGAGCCAAATCTCTATCTCTAATGACGTAATAGACACCTTCACAAGTGACGAGTCATGTATTCCTAACCGACTGACGGAAATTGGTTACACAACACGCAAGCCTACTATATATACCTATTGTACACATAATTATGTGGACCGCAATCGCTAAATTTTTAAAATTGTATCATACATAAAAAGTTCTAGTATAAAAATTTGATAAAAAATATCTATTGTTATTCGTTTTTAAATTTAACTTAAAAACAAAATTGATTTTGCTTAAAAATTTCATTTCTCCCTTAATTTTTTACTTATTTTCTCGATTATTTTGAAAAATAGTGGAATAAAAGGAAAACAAAATTATTAAAGATATTCAATTTTCTATTATAAACCACCCTCAGAGTTGGAGGTCAATGCATTTTTTCCACTAGAAACCGTTTATATGCGCACGCACATAAAATATAAATAAATAAAAAACACTCCATTATAAAACTAATAAGACATTCCAATGAATGTCTTATTAGTTTTATTTTAATTCTAAAAGGAGCAATCTCCTTTTAGAATTTAAAACTAACCCGTATTAATTCATTAATTAACTTATCCCACATAACATGACGATTCTATCGCCGTTGTACGCCTTAAATGTTGTTATAAAATATAAATTATTATAGTAATAGTAGATACGGAATATACTAAGATTATGTGTGCCAGATCTAATGCATATAAAATGTACAGTATAAAGTACACTGAAAACAAACTTCAATACAATTTAATATTTTTGACATAACCGCAATATGTTTAAGCAAAACAACGTAAATAAGTTTTGTTAACTTAACGCTATTTAATTATAATGTATACAACGTAAATCGCTATAACTAAGTAGAATACATAACCTCATAGAAATATCAATACAATATCGGACTAAAATCTTGGATAAAAATCGTACGATTCGTACGTTTACCTTGAAATTTGCACAATTTATTCTGTTCGTCGATATAAGGTACTTACCCATTTATACTCCGGTTAAGGCGACCACTGTTCATGACGTTTACTTATAACTTCTAAGCACTGGCCATCGTCCGATTCTTAACTGTAGTCATCATTGACTCGTTTAAGGCCAACCGATACAAAATATAATATCGTATACGGTTTAACTAGTGAACAACTTACTATATAGTGATTTGCGCGTCATCGATTAATAGTTCTGATGAAAATAGAATGGTCGCCGTACTTTTTGTCCATGTCCGCCATCGTGCGATTTTTGATTAAACCATTTTTATATTGCACTACTTTGCGGTTACATAAAATGGTCGTGCAGTACCACGAAATTATAGGGAAACAATTACTCAGAATTCCAATTCGCGTCATCCGTTTCCCGAAAATGTTGCAATAAAAGTTTTATCAATAGATTACTTCAGGCTCAGAAACTGTTTATATATTATTAATTTAGCCCCTGTAGATAGTAAGTCACCTATACGGTGGCTCAAATATAAATTTAGTTTTGTCTCATAAATATTGAGTATTTTTTTATTTATATAAATGATTATACCATTGATTACACATTAAATATCTATTATAATTAGTATAAATATAGTATACAACATATATGCATGATTATAAACATATTAATTTAAAAAAAAAATTACCATTAAATAATTATTATCAACAGTAATTACTTATAATTTGTTTTTATTAATTTTCAAAATATTTTTGATGTACTCGTAAACATATTAATATGAATACAATAATAATGTAATATAATATATTGAATTTACGATGGCTTTTAAGTAGGTACTCGAACTTGTCTTCGGTTTTTTTGGATTTACATAAAAAAAATATATATGTCCAGAATTAAAAAATAAAAATGATCCCCTCCAATGCGACCCTATGACCTGTATATGGGGGGAGGGTAACTATGTTAAAAATAAATAGCTAAATACTACCTACCTACCTACCTACCTACCTATTGCAACTAGTATTTAGTGGTTGACGTTCGGATGAGAAGAAGTACTCACTGTGGCAATCGTACGACATAAATCGGTATATCTAATAAAAACCTGTATCCGTCATCCCCTATAGTATGTACATTAGCTGTACCGGCTCGGACCGTGAGAAAATTCGAATACCGAACGTAAGACTAACGCTGCCTGCCTTCGCCGGTCGAACGGGTTTGATCGGTCAGCGGAATTTGAATCGAATAATAAAAAAGAATACAAAATAGTAATATTGTTATTATCGGGACGCCGGTACAAGGGGCGCGCAAAACCTGATCGGAGCGATTCCGATACGTTCGACGACGTCGCGGATACGGCCGAACGAGGAGATATTGTGGGAAATCGAACTCGGCATATATTATTATAATACATCGCGTTTAACATTATAACGATTGCAGCTATGATCCGTAACATTATATGACAACAGGTTTTTTTTTTGTATTTTCGGAGGGTTCGTGTCTGCTGGTCGACAAACGCGTTTCCGTATTATTTGTTCCCTTGCTATAATTTAAACATTCTTTACCATCAAAGTAACAATTTTATTTTACCATTGTACATTTTTCTCGACTAAAATAATTAGAAATCTATGCTCGGGTACATAATTTCAAAAAATGTAGGAATTATTATACATTTATACTATCATAATTATATTATAATTTATATGATAATTTAATATGTATATTGAATAATTTACCTATTATATACAATAATAATCCGTATATTTGTTCACACTTTCTTAATCACTTAATACGGTCGCGCGTGGTGGCGTATACTGCTCTCTTAGTGAAACAAGCAGTATCTCCAATAATTGAATTGTTGGAAAATGATTTTTTCAATTTCTTTGTTTTTCACCTTAAAATCATTATTTTTACCCACTTTTTTTTATTAATTATTAGTTATAGACATTCTTAATTTTTTGAAATATCTTTTTTTGTACTTAGATCATTATTTTGGTTTTTTTTTTTTCATATTTAAGGAGATACTGCACTTTGTATCTAGTATTATTGAAAAGAAAAATACACTTTAATTAATGCAGTATCTCCACAGAGAAACTTTTTATTATAAAAAGTACACATTTATATGAATTAAAATTTAAATATATATGTAATATAAATGTTTTTGACCAAAAGGTTTGGTACATAACGTGTGTGACATTCTAGTAAGTTACGACCATTTACTAATAAAAAAATAAAGTGTACATACTGCAAATCCGTTTTAGATAAGATTACTAGGCAAATATGCAGTATTTACATTGAGAAATTATTTTACTAGTAAAAAAAGCAGTATCTCCGTTGGATATACTGCTTTATTCTCTAGGATATGCTACATGCATGTACATATTGCGTTTTTCCCTAATATTTGACAATATTTTGGTTGATACGACATTTTATAATGCATTTTAAAGGCATTTCTAGTGGAGTTACGGTGTTTTTCATAAGGAAACAAAAATCCGTAATTATTCAACTATGCCGAATATGAAATAACTTCAAATTTTGAAATTTGGCACTTACTGCTTGTTCCACTAGGAGGGCAGTATAGCTTTTGGTATATATTATGCCAATATTTAATTTTATAAACCATTTTTAAAACCCATTATTAGACAAACAATTTTAATTGGGTTTTTTTTTTAAATATAATAATATACGTGTATTAGATGATTACGCGGTTACAACTATGAAAAATGGATTTTAAGAACTTTAAATTTCATAGGGATCTGATTTTATTGCAATTTAGTTATTTAATTATACCCTGCACAAACTATCAAGGGTTAATTAAGTTCACAAGTAATATTATATCCTTATACATTGCATAATTAGTTATAAACTTATAACTTTTGTAGCACCCCAAAAAAAATCAAATTGTTTGACTTTTGAAAAGTATTCACATATTACGTAAAATATGTTTACAATATATTAGTATCGAGCATACTTCACTATAATATTATAAAGTTAATATATTTTAGATTCTGAGCGGAACGATGAATGTATTGATTTTGCAATAATGTGTACTTTTTTTCTGTCTGTCATCACCTTTCGTGGCGGTAAAAATGCTTTGATTTTCAACTACGGGGTTAATCTCTGTTAGTAAATTGAATCTATCTGGTAATTTGAGGAGATAAAAAATAAAAAAACTACCGATACTTTTTAAAATAAAAACAAAACTAAATTAAGAAATATGGATTTTAAAATTAAGTTTTACGCAAAACCGGTATTCGACAAAATCAATTTTTGTTGTAATTCAAAAACAAAACGTTGATACGAAATGTTATTGTTATAACTATACATAAATAAAATAGTTTTCTAAATATTTTGACTCTTTTGGGCTACTTATAGACTTTTAATAAAAAAAATTATTAATTATTTTTCTGTAAATATACAAATATTCTTTATATCAAAATTCTTGAAAACTTAATACAAGATCCAACATAAGTTTTCCTCATAGCTGTAAAAAAACAATGAAATTACATATGCATAACTTTTTTTACATGCCTTTAAAACTTAAATTTTGTCAAAGTTCATCAAAATCATGACAATTTAAAAACTGAGAGTATTTTGTAGTATACAAAGACTATGGTAGAAATCTTTAATTTTTAAAGCTTCAATGTGAATATTATTTAGTTAGCTGCAATCACTACAATTTAAATGATTATTTAATAAAATAAAAAAAAATACAATAATACGTTTGCTGTGTAACGACATTATCCATGTATTAAGTTTCATTTAATCCGTAAGTTCGTAAGTATATGTTATTTTTTAATCTGATCGTTATTGGAATATTATATTTATAATAAATTTATGAACATATTTTTAGGTAGATAATAAGAAATTAAACCTAATTAATACATTGTAAACTAAAAAATCTTCAATATGCTATAATAATATATATTTCACTAATATTCGAATAATTAAAATATTTGTAAAAAATTGAAATCGTCGATCTTTGTGATTTTAATTTTTTTTTATACATAAAACGGACAATGGCAATATATATTGCCAACTAAAATGTATCAACTTATAAAAATTTGTAGGACGTTGAACATTTTCAATGTTGTCTTAACACCAGGCAAATAAAACAATTTCAACATTACCAAAATTTGATTCGATTATGTTTATCTACAGACTTAGGTGGGTATTATAATAGGTATGCTGCCACCGGGAAGCTCTCTCACAGTCATATAGTAAAAAATATTTGTGGATATGCTAAAAAACTTATGTTATATAATTTAAACGTCTTAGGAATCAAAAATATATTTTCAATGATATCGCGGTGTATTATCTATTGTTGATCATCGTTCATCACGTGGTTAAAATATTGAATTCAAAAACAAATTATTTAAATTTATAATACAATACATAGAATAATTTATAATAATTATTATAATGACCATTCCCAATACAGGCGTGAACAATTTTGTACTTGTCTTGTATGGTCATACGGATATTATATTTCATTTTCGAAAGTGCTGTAAAATAAATATGAGTTAAAGGAAAATCGTAACGATCAAGAACAACACGCACGCGATACGTAATATCTCACTTTAACACGATTCGAGGAAAAGTCATTTGAAAGGGATCATGGAATATTATAAAGTCAAAGTGGGTTTTGCCTTGACTGAAATATTATCTTGAGCACATATACCTATTATATGTGCGGACGCGATCGAGATTAAAATCGTGCATATTTCTAATATATTGCAAGCCCTTACGTATGACTATATAGTACAGGCTACGGCGATATAACGAATGGACGTAGTTCGCCGCCGTCCAGTTAGGCGGAAGCAATGTATTATTTTATCTACACACATTGTAATGTACGTATAACATACCGATTTGTCACTTTCTTAAATACGGCTCGCAGCGTAGGCAGGAGGTGTACCCACAAAATGTAGCAAAATATGTGCGTGCGTGCCGGTGTCGCCGTTGTAAACTGTCGGCGGCGGCGGCGGCGGGTTAGGGGTAGGGGTAGGGGTTGTAGCGGGGCGAGAAGGAAATCGGTGGACGGATAAAGAATTCGAAAAGACCGTTTTCGGGAAAACCGTCGTAATATAATGATATACATAGCAGGTGTTCGGCGCATACGGCGGCCTCCGCGCTTCCGATGATATATGTGCGCGCGTACGCGCGGCGGCCTAAAAACATCAATAACCCCCGAGCGGGTATCGCGCGGTGACGACGAGCGACGTATGAGGGTCGGCAGCGGCGGGAAGGTGTGGCCCGGGCGTAACCGTCCGGGCGCCCGACCAATGGGGACGCGCCATCCGACCGGGTCGATGAAGCTGGTCCTGGACGCGGCACCGGCGGCGGGGCGGGCGGGGTGGCGTTCACATCGTCTTAGATCCTCCGCCGCCGTCGTTTTTTGCCCGGCAAAAATATTGTCGGTTTTCCTGCAGCAAGGCGCCCGCCACCGCCGTGCACATGTATATAATATGTGGCCCACCCGTGCCGCGGTGTACGATATAGGTGCGTATAAAGCCGCGCGTGCGTCTTCTCCCGGCACCGCACTCGCCCGCCGGGACGGGGGGGTGGATGAATAATGGAAAACGCAAGAAAACCGACCTCAGCATCTGTGGCCCGTAAGTAATTTTTGACCGGAGATTAATGACGGCCGCCCCATAAATATATATATACGCCGAGTGTGTGTGTGTGTGTGTGTGTGTGTGTAACTCGGTGCCGGGTAGGGATAAGGCTGCAGAAATCTTAAGACTCGCGCTGATTTATCAAATTTCTCGGTGAAATATGGACCACTTCGTCATCCCTTCCTCTCGATTTATAATATATGCGCGCCCGCGTGTGTGTGCGTGCGTGCGTGCGTGCGCGCGCGCATATAATATAATGTTTTTTGCGCTGAATCTATTGCCAAAGCGGCTGCCACCGTCAATGCGGTAGAAGCAAAAAATACCCTTACCGGGTTGCATTAAGGAGTTTTGATTACGAGAATCTAAAGTTTCCAGCGTGCATAAGAAACCGTAGTTATATATTATATAGTCTGTAAGAAATGCTTATACTTAGCACGTCTCTACGACATATTATAATAACATTATCGTAAACTTATTTTCCGACGAACAAAAAACAGACCCGATTACCATATATTATATTAGTATACACAAAGTGCGTGTGCATTTGAAAAAAATAAAATAAAACGCACTGTTGGAAAATTGTTTGCGAGATTTTTCCAAGATAATACCGATATTACCGAATTTAAATATAACATGTTAGCGTTTTTTTTTTTGGGTGTTTCAGATACTTTGAAAATGCATTTTAAATACTTAAAAGAGAACTTTTTCTGCCTATTTTTGTTCTGGAATACTGAAAATCTTTTTTTCGTTTTACCTCTGTATTCTATAATGCCCAATATTTTCGTATTTTAATATTTTAAATTTGGTCTCTAAAATAATATAACTATAAATATATTATTTTCTAAGAACTTATAATAAGTTTTTATTTAATAAGCAAATAATAGGAAAACTAACCACGGTCACCCACCCCCTTCCACCAAAAATGAGAATTTCTTGAACCTATTAAAGTTTGTTTTACAGGGATCAACTAATCAATTTAAATATTTTAAATATTACCTACGGGTAATAAATATACAAATACAAATATTTAAATATTAAATTGAAAAAAAAAGTATTTGTTGAATACTTTAAAAATGTATTTACATTTATACTCGAATAATTTTGAATACATATTTCAAATACAAATTACACAGTTATTTAAATAAGTATTATGAATACATTTGATAAGTATTTTTAACATGACTGCACACTTGGTATTGATGTTGTCGTGCATAATATCATCTTTTTTTTTTTTATTAATCATCGTTTTAAAAATTGTCGTTTTTGAAGTAATCTATACCTGTAATACATATCCACAGTTTGGTTTTAAGGTTTAAGCGCGTTTTAATAGTAATACACCAGAGTACCACCTATTGTAATTTATGTGGTTTTTTGATAACAACTTATAAACTCCAAGTAGCAACTATGTATTATGATATAGAAATAAATAGTAAATAATACTGCCTATTAATTTACATTTATTTGTACGATAGTAACTCTTATAGGGTACCTACATACATTTATTTATACAAATCAGTTCAGTTCACATAAAAAATGATTATTTTGGTTGTCACTTTGATTTGTGATTCCACGATTTCGTGAGTTTGGTTAGGTATATTGTTTTATTTTCTCTGTACTTTTAAATTGGCGAGATTTACTTGCTATTACATTTTGTTGTTAATATTGTGTTTTGCAAGTTGAACTGAACATTTTGAGAATAATACTTTGACCATCAATTATCCATCGTTGTTTTGTTATTGTATATTTTCACTACTAAATTTAATACGTTTTCACATTTTATATTATTGTTAATAATATACGGGCACATGTAGTTTGTAGATATTTATTTAATTTTACTTGGTTTTTCGTTTTATATTTCCCACAAATTTTCGTATTTTACTAGGTTCCTATTATTTATTTATTTTGTTATGCCAGCTCATGTTTTTATATTTTGTTTTTACTATCTCTTTTTAAAAGAGCGCATCACTATATTTTTATTTCTATCTGACACACAAGCAAAATAGTTAATACCTCACATATTTAATTTATTGTGATAACATTATTACAATGAATTCTATCTTTTTAATTTTACATAAGCTATAACTTGTTACCGTTTTAAATATTATAGTTTTTATTTACAAATAATTAGTATCAATTTAATTTTTCAATTTTTTAACTGTGTATAATTATTAACAACAATAATTAAAAATATTTTGACAAAATACCGATAATATTATTATTTATAATACAATTTTCATAATTTTTAGCAATTTCAAAAATGTTATCAAAATCAGTGAAATTCAGAATGGTTTTAACTATAACGTGTGTAAGACCGAACAAATATTATGGTGTATCCTTATTTATAGTAGGGGTCACCAACTTACTAGCGGACCGCGAACACTTTATTTACAGACCCTTATCCGCGAAGTAAATTTTAAAAATGTTATAATTTAAATAAATAAAACTAAATCTAGTGTACCAATACTTATTATAATTCGGTAAATGTATAAATAAATTAATAGATATAAATACTAATTACAAAAAGAATGTATTTATTAACATGTGTTGAAATCATTAAAACTGATAGGAACCGCGGCCAGTTTGTTAAGTTTCAAAACGGATCTCCATAGAAATCAATTGGTGACCCATGCTCTATAGTTTTATCGAATTTTTATAAGTTTGTATATTAGATAGAAGGTGGTATCTAAAAAAAAATTGTTATTTTGTGCGTTAATAGAATAAGTTATTTTTATAGGCGCGTTCCTATCTATGTACATATTATTAATTGAATTGTTTAAATTTCTAAGTACGATAAGCACTTACATAAATACATGACACAAAAATTAGTGATGATAAATTGTTATTAACTACCTATTATTATTTAATATACGTTTTATTCTAATATGACAACAGTAAGTATATTGCGTTTTGCATGGTGTTTAGAATTAATAGAAAGAGAAAGTTCTAAAACCGTAATATTGTAGACATTAATTATACTAATATAGTAGTTAAAAAGCAACACATTTATTTAATATTTAATAAAATTAATTCAATTTTTTTTAAATTATAAATTAAGCATTTTAAGAAAAAAAATACCCACTAGACTTCGTGTAGAAATTTTGTATTTATTTTGTTTCATATACTTGGTATAGAGCATATTATGTACTTCAATTGAGTTCAATGGTTAATTTAAAAAAAAAATAAGTAATATTTATTGATTGTTATTTATATTGCATTTGATAGATTAAAATTCTAAAACCACTAATAACTATACTATAAGTATAGTTTTATTGATTACTTATCTTATTATCAGCTTAATGATAACTCACAAATTGTGACTACTTGAGCTTTTATAATAATACATATCTAATCATTAATTCCTAACTCCTAACTCCTACTGTAATTAAATGCGAATTTATTTAACAATTTTCATTTTTTTTTTTGGAAATTTAAATTTATTATTTATTTTAAGAATTTAATCATAATATATTTTTATTACGTTCTTCAAAATATGTCATTTAATAATATACTTTTGAACAACTCATAATAAAAAGTGATCATATTAATATTAATTACATGTCAATTTTCATTTATCAAAAGAATTTTTACCTGCAAATTTGTAGTTGTTAAAATATATTAGATCTTTAAAAAAAAAAAAATTAAAATCTTAAGACTTATATAACTGTATTTATTATTACGTATTATTATTTTATTATAAATTCAAGTACACTTTTACCATTATAGGTATATGATAATAATTTAAAAATTGCTGTAAAAACTGACTTGTCAATAACATAGATTAAGGATAAATATTGATATAATTATTTAATAGTGAACTCGAAACATGCCGCTATACGTGTGAACATCTTGAATGTATTCCCGTTAAATTGATATTGTTCCCATCAATATTACCCCCACCTTGATACCTTTATAACAAGTATTTAAATATAGTAACCGTTTATCCGGTTGCTATATACCTCTATCCCCTGCGTTTGATAAACACATTTCACCCTCAGGTGGGCCGAAGTCGCAACTGGCCGATACTTAGCTGTGGTCAAAACGATGCACTTCCCCAAAATGCCGACAGCCACACGTGCATTATTAAATACTGACCGGTGCGACCACGGCGTGCGTCATGAAGAAAACGGACACCACGTGTTGCTTCGCAAATATTTGAACGAGTCGTTTTCTTTATGTTAATTCAATTTGAATAGCGTTTGGTTAAAATTAAATTATGTTATAAAATAGTATTATCGTGAGATCACATTAAATATATACATAAATCAAAGTTGAATTTTATCGAATAAATCTACTGTTATTGCTTTATGTTCAATAATATATTTTAATTTAATTTTAACTTTATAATAAAAAATTGTTTAAAAAAAAAAAATGGTGAGTATTTGTTTTGATACATTTAAATTGCTGTAAGAACAATTTGTGAGGAATCTTTTAATAGATACATACACAAATTTTTTTATCGAGAAATAATTAAATCAACGAAAAAAATGTTTAAAATGTATTTATAACTTCTATTTATCAACCTATAAATTGTGAATAGATTATCATTGAAAGGTTAAAATTGAACGACCGATAGTATGTAAATGTAAATATCTACCTACTCTTCACACAATAATTTACAAAGCTACTTCATTTGTTTTACATTCAAAATTAATTTCCACGTAGCATAAAATAGCTACCTACATAATATATAATACCACGTGTACATTTATGTACACTGTAGCATAAACTACTGTTTTTAAACACATATTCTAGATTTGAGTAATTGACCAAATACAGAATCGTCAATGCAGTTGTGTAAAATCCGGTATATAATGTGCACGGCTGGACATTAACAAATTAAACATAAGGCTATTTTTAGCTGAGTTACATAATAAGTTACTATTTTTCCGAAATAAAATTCCAAGTTAACAAGTTAAGTTGTTTTTCATGATAATATGCAGTTACTAAACATTTAATATTTTTTCCTAGTATAATCCATTGGGTAGTTAGTGCAAATACTAAATTGTAGGTGAAGTTTTGATTGCACTATTTTTGGATTTCAAAAGCAATCGTACTAACATAGATATAATTATAGATGACGTACACAAAGCCAATTCTATAATGTGCAGTAAGTAAAAAGTGCACTTGATATCCTTTGTATACAAGTGACCTTATGGCCCTGTTACACAAATAAACGATCGCGTGATGTACAATTCCAATAACAAGTTGATGCAACAAATATGCAATATAGTGTAATATTATATAATATGTTAATTATATTTTCAACAACAACTTTATACAATATACTTCATTTATAAAATGATAAACAAACCCAAACACATTAATTTGAAGTCTCTCAACAATCACATTTTCAGATATCCCAGTTCGATGTGTTTAATATCTCGGTGGTGCCTATTGATCTCTAAAAAAATATTTGACACTAATTACAAATTAAACGATATAATTCGTAACTTCTATTAGTAGGGTTTTATTATTGGATTTATATGGCCTCCTTTTTCTGTAAATTACACTTATATGTATTATATTTTACATATATTTTTGTTTATATACTTGTATGAAATTTCATTTTTGTGCTTTGGAATAATTTGGAGAAAAAAAATTAACTGATGTGTCTGAAATAAGTCACTAATTTTTCGAAGTTTTTGTAATTTTAAACTAAACTTTCATTTCTGTGTATTGTCAACAAATTGAATTATAAAAATAAGTTAACTTGCGCGATCTTGATAAATAAGTACTGTGTAGTGTATTCATAATAATACACAAACATCATGTATATTGTGTACGGTACGCGCATAATAATATATTGCTGTTATCTGGCACTTTGTAAAGACGACCCTAAGTTTTAGAAGTATATACCTATGAGTGTGTGTGTGTGTGTGTGTGTGTGTGTGTGTGTGTGTGTGTGTGTGTGTGTGTGTGTGTGTGTGTGTGTGTGTGCAGACTATATAATATGTATACGTATTACTATGTACTTAACCATGTATAGTATAGTATAGTCTAATGTAGTCTTGTATTTGAAGCGTATACTGCGTACAGCATCGGAGGCGGTAGTCCCAGGACGACGGAGGCTGTATTATACGCTACAAGAACAATGTTAAACCTAAGATGAGTATTCAACTCGCGGTTCAAGTTTATAACGAGGAAGACGTGCAGATACGTTATGAAGAAGACGGCGCATCGTTCGTCAGATGTATAGAATAAATATGGATTCACTGCGGTCCAGGATTAAGGACAACGAGTGGGAAACCTATGCATATTATATGCTTATACATAGTGGTGACGGGATTGATGAGAACGACGCGCGTCTGTGTAGAAGAGTTGACGAGCACCGCATAAAGCACGAGAAACGTCGACGGCAATTTATTGTATTCCTCAGCGTACGTACCTATACACAGCTATATCCGTCCTCACGTTCACAACACTCGTGGGCTGCGGTGTGTTCGTCGTCATTAATATGCATGTGCTTCGTCCGCGATAGTTTGACACAACTAACCGAAGCCGACAACACACGCCAATACGTCTTCGACTGCTACTGATTGTGTTTTACTAGAGCATATTATTTTCAGTATATTTAGCTCGTAATTCCTCTCGTTAACTCCTCCACTCGTTGAAATCATAATTTTACTAATTCCGTAGGTGACGTTTTTCATGCTACCAGAAAAAATATCGAAAGTTATTCGTTATAAATATTAAAACAAAAAAAAAAAAATAGAAAAATATATTTTTTTAGTAAACTAAATTTCAAAACATGTATAAAATTAAAGTTTTGCCGTTTATATTAAGAATAAAATTTAAAATAACAAAAAAATAAACTAAATTCCAGAGTTTAAATTAAAAGAGATCGCAAAATATGTTTAAAGTAATAAATAAACCATGTATACGATTAAAATATGTAGTTTTAATACATTATATATTTATTTAAATAAGTATAGAAAAATAATTTTCAAAAACAAATGACAGTCCTTTGAGTCTTTAACAATAAATTTTTACCAACAATCAGTAACCCAAAAATTAAATATAATCCATAATATTTATATAATATATATAATTAATTTAAATAATTAAAAATGTAGTTTTTAATTCAAGAGAAAATTAAAAAATATGCCAAAAAATTACTACGATAAAAATAGAAGTGTTATTTAAATAATATTATAATACATGGTATCCATACATACATAGATGACTTACGACTGTTAAGTTACTAACACAATTCGCAAAGCGTTTACGGAAGTACTTTTCGTAGTTTCGTGAAAGCTGTACATTGTACAATATCGAAAAGTTAGTCATATCTCGCATCAGACGCTTCTTCGTTTAAAACAGTATTTGGCCACGATTCACTTTAAATTAATTCCATAATAATATTCATATATATATATATATATAGCATAGAAGCATGGAAAATTAAACCCAATATAATATGGAGTGTTACCTATTTTTAATGCTACATAGTGCATACAATATTATCTAATATAATTGTTGTTTGCCTTGACTAATATCAAATTTATAAAAATTATAACACTTGCAAACCTGGGTTTTATGCCTTATCGTGACTAATATATCCATGTACTTCCATTTGTGTTAAAGACTAGTCCAAAGCCTCGAAGGTTTACTTGTATCATTCCCCCCGAAGTAAATCTGCCATGCAGGCGATCACACGTCTTCGATACTCCACATGCCACAGTAGCCGTGTCTTGCGTACGTTTACACTCAAAAAGTCAAAAGCAACCGGTTTCAGATAACAAAAGAGTTAACATCATTGTAGTAATTGTATTAGTTATAAAAAGAAATGCAAAATTATTCATTACATAACAATGTATTTATATTTGTTTTAATCGTTTTATGTTTTCACTTTCTAATGTTTTTTATTCGAAAAAATACAAATTAGAAAACATAAAATTAATTTATTTAAACATCTAATTTGATAATAACATATTGTCTTGTTAAGAAATCAAGATACAATGACATTTAGTACAATGTACTGCGCACATTTATAATTCAATTTAAATAAATAAACTAAATTTAGATTACTTTATCGTGGTACTGAAATAAGTTTGTATATAAAAGATTAAAATTATTAATAATTTCTATCTCCTATAACTAATATTAAACCCAGCGGGAAAAATTATTATTAAATGGAAAACCGTGGGTATGAAAATATCACTAAATTAATTTCAGTACAAGCTCGAAGACTCATGTCACCTGATTTCAATGTTCTTACGGATTTTTTACAGTTTATAAACTGTCTTAATACATTTTTCCAATAATATTCTTTACTCTTTTAAATTTTTTTTTTTCAGTAAATCTTTACCATCCAATCATTTTTTTCTCGCTAATTAACACGATTAGAACTTATTTTATTATTTACACTTACTATTTTATTATTAACACAGTGTTCCGTTATTTTCAACATTTTTTTTATTTTTCATTAGACATTTTTTCCTCAGATTAAAATGCATTAATTTGTTGTACCTAATTCTTTACTTTACATTTGATGGTTCTTTGTACTTGTGACTTTTTTATTATAAAAGTAAAATGAGTGCATATTTATTATAGCATAATTACTTAGTAATCCTTAGCGTAAAATTTAATAATTCACTGATATTATAATTAAAGTGTAGCATATGTGAAATTCTAAACGTGTATTTGGCAAATATCAATTAACCAAAGTTGGAGTGAATGACAATTAAAAATTTTAAAAATAGCATTATAATGATTTACAATTTTCTTAAAATCGATTAGCCAGATTTTGGGAACCAAGTTCGTATACTACCCCAATTTCGTTTTTATTTATTTATAAATATTTTTATCCTTTATACATTTACAGTATAAATTCTTGTGTTTTCTAGACATATATGAAAATATATCATTTTTTCATAGTTATTATCTTGTATTCTATCCCTAAGATTGACCCCTAAAATTCAATAATAGAATATTGACAGAAGAGTCTATGCTATTTTGTTTTCTTAACTAGATACTATTAAGTAAAAAAATTCTTCTAAAGAGTATTAAGTATTAATTTTAATTTTCCTTCTTTTTTTACAAGTAAACTTCAAGTAAGACTTATACTTTTACGTTACTTTTCTCTGCAGTATGTATCTTTGTGTACTACGAATCATACCGCTAATCAGTCCCTCATAGAAAAGGTGATGTGAATGTAGAACCGTATTTTTGCTGTTAAAAATTATTTTTATAGGTACTTCTTTATTTTTTTATTTTTTTATGCTTATAATTTAAGATACATTTTAACTTTTAACACTTAATAATATTAAAAGATAAACTAAAAACCATAATAAAATAGTTTACGTGTAATGTTAATAATATTTTGGGAGTTAGCAATTGTGAAAAAAATGTCATTTTATATTTTAATTGCATTTAAACGTTTCATATATTTTTTTATTTATTTAAAGAATTAAGGCTTTAAGAGCAAGTTCTCGATACAGTTGTCGGTTATATAATATAAAAAAATATAACCATTAATCAATTAATCGATAAATAAGTTTTTGATTTTCAAACATCTTAGTATACAGATGGTTTATATATAATTCAATGACGATTAAATCGATTGAACAACAATAAACAATACTTCCATATAACTGAAGTTAAAACAATTTGTATGTAAAAGTAATTAATTGATATATTGATCGTAAAAGTATAGAGCACAGTTATTGGTACACTGACCTAAATTAAAATTTTTTCTTGAACACAATTAGTCTATGTCGAATATTTTATTATATATTTAATAGTTATTTTAGTTTTATATTTATTTTAGCTAAGATGTTTATTTGTTTGAAACTCATTGTAGAATATTCCAATAGATTAAAACACTAATCTTTATTAAAAAATATATATATATATACATATACTATCATATTAAACTTAATAATTGTTTAAAGAAGAGGTGTTTTTCGAATATAATTTAATACAAAGGTTATTCTCTAACGATAAATTAATATTACCTTAAGTGATAAAAAATAACTGAATTTATTTTTATCTCAAATGATAAAATGATAAATGATAATATTCAACCAAATCTGTATGATTCACGTTAAACCACTTAGTAATTGTAGTTTAGTACAACTATAAAATTGTCTTCAATGGTCAAAACGATATACGTAATGTGTAATAATAGCTTTAACATATTTCTTTTTTTACCCTGTATCGTATCGATAAATAAGTTATAACTTATAACTTATAAATATAATATTTTCCATTGTATAATTACTTATCATAAAGTACGTAATAAAACTGTATGTCTTATCAATCTGTGTAGGAAAAAATAATTGTGTGCCAATCGTGTTGGTATAAGTTGATTTTTTTTTTCAAACATATACAACGTTATTTTCTGGTTTTTCGTGTAAACTCGTTTTCACTATATTCCACGATGCGAAAAACAGAGGCAAATAACTTTGGCGTAGAGTGCTCTAAAGTCTTAAAGGTGTCTTGTTCGTTCAATACGACGGCGACGTGATACACTTATTGTTTCCTTCAAAACCTGCGTACAACTTCTTGAAATCAATTACTTTACATGGTTTTCGAGACTTCTGGGTAAGACTGATCGGTTTGAAATTCGATCTCACAGGAGCAAACACAATAAGAGGGTTCTCACTTATCCCTCTGGCACGTGAGTAGGTACATCAAATATACTCAGATATTATATATAATAACGCGCTGGTGGTTGTTGAACCGTCTTAAAACTTTGTGTGTGTTCGACTCAATCTTGTTTATACATTTTAGCTATATATATATATATATATATTAAAGTTGTTTTGTACACGATTCGTATAATATAATAATATGATATTATGCACGTGTAAACGACCACATTGGTTATATTAAATCGTAACAATCTATTTATAACAAATATCATTACCTACTCCGCCGGTGCACGTACCACGCAGCAAGCCTTTGGTATATAAATCTCAGAAAGGGCTGAACGAATATTGTTGTTGCATTATATTAATATTACGTTATGACGATGCTATGCGATCGTACATATTAAATATATATATGTATATATATATATATAAGGGAAGCGCGCTTCTCGAGCACCGACGTCTCCGCTCTTATTATTACGATATTTCGCCCGAGTTGTTATTATGTCGGTAAACTCCCTGCAAGACCATGTGGCGCGGCGGATGTAACCCGGTGTGTTTGTATATATTATTATAATATAATAATATATTATATTATATGATATATACTAAGCCAAGACATTTCGGGTTCCGGAAAATTGCGTTTCACAAACATACATTATACATATATATATATATATATATATATATACACATTATATACGCGTTTTCTCTCGAATGCGGCGCGGTGTATAAGAGGTACGTGTTTTTGACATTTATGTTCGCGGCGGTGGAAGGCGCAGAGTGAGCGGGAGGGGGTGGGTTGATAAATAGAGAGAAAGAGTGGGCGGAGAAGGAGCACGGCACCGAGTGAGAGAGTTATATAATATATGAGACGGACGCGAGGAAAGACGGGACCAGAGAGAGAGAGAGAGAGGAAAGACAAGAGAGAGAAATTTCTGTTTATATTACACCCATATATACAAGTGCACGCGTGCGTGTGAGTGTGTTTGTGTGTAAGCATCCACGTTTATTAAAGTTCCCTCGTTCACCGCCACTTCTCTTCCGAGCTCTTTCGTCTACCGATTCCGCCAAGCCCACACACACACACACACATATATATATATACGTTCCCCGAGGTGCATGCCGGCGAAAACCCGAAATTACTTTTGCCCCGTATACACTTAGGTATATACGTATATACGTATATATATATACATTCCGTATACGTATACGTAGATATATAATGCCTCTCGCCCCTCGCCCGGCCCAGATTGTGAGAATACACGCACGCACACTTACCCGATTACGCACACACACACACACACACACATATTCGTTTCGTCGTCTTGGCTCCGCACTCTTGTATGTATATTTATGGTGCTGTACGCGCGTACACCTCTCCGTCGCCATTAAGGAAACATCACGCGTCTGCTTTTCATTTACACTCCCTCGTATACGTGCCCCATAGGTATATATGTGTATGTATGTACACGACGTGTCTTCTTCGTCAGTACACACACACACACACACACACAAGTCTGTCATATATACATGTACTGCATAGAGGGGAAATCCTCACGGATACACACACACACATATATATATATATATATATAATGTATGTGTGTGTGTGTGTGTGTGTTATACATAAACCGCCGTATTCGTACTTTCGTTCGTTCGTTCCGTCTGCCCGCTACCCCTTTCTCCCCCCCACAGTAAACCGCCGGTCGTCGTCGTCTCGTCGCCGCCGCAGCCTCCGCTAGCGGTGGTTCTAAATTACAAAGCGCTCTGGTTTAATCTGTTTTAAACAAGCTCGTTGAGGCTAAGCCAACGTCTTACCGACGATCCTTTTACCTTGCCCGCCCACTGTCCTATACCGATCTCCTCGCTCGCACACACGCCTCGTCATACATATACATATGCATATATACATTCGCGCGTATACCCTCCACCGAAAATACACCCCCACACCACCCTCGGAACAGCCGTCATCGCCGGCGTATACGACCGCCACCGCCGCACGTGTTCTTACCATATATTATATACTCCGCACAGCCGCCGTGTATTTCCAAAAGTACCACCGCCGCCCATTCCTTTCAAATAATATATATTATAATATGTATGCGCATTATATACGGTGCTCGCCTCGCTTGCTCCTCGCGCACCGCCCCGACCGCCTCGAAATTCGTACACGTATTTGCATTCGCAAACATCTTGAAATCCTTTTAGCCCTGAGAAATGTGTATACGCGAGACAGCACGTATTCTTGCATATTAATGAATACGCGCGCGCCTATGCGGTTGCCGGAAAGTTTGACAAAGTGCCAGCCGGGTACCGATTTCGCGCACGAAATCATTTTACTGTTTTACGGAACCACAGTTATAATAATAATAATAATAATAATATATGTGAAGGAGATACTCGTGTACACGGTAACATTTATGATATGTATTAATATATTATAATATTATCGTTTATATTCGGAAGTAATAATATATATATTAATATTATATGTTTAGTAGGTCTATTATCGCTGCAAGATTTTCGTTTACTACTTTTTAATTTTATGAAACCTAATGATTTTACTCGTTTCATACCCGAGGAAAATTGAACGGTTTTTCGTACAAATTATTTTTATTTAAATGTATTTAGGTACGTGTGAATTTAAATTTATGTAAGATCTCTATTATCACAACTATGATATCCAAAATATCATTCACTTCGTCCCTATTTAAATAAAATATGATTGATTTAACGAATAATATTCATAAGGTTAAATCAGATTCACGTATAGATTAAGGTATTTTTTATAAATGCGTTGTTAATAAAACATAATGCAAGTTAATTAATAAATTAATTAATGCTGTAAAAAAAATATCGTCATCCTTGCAGTTTTTTTTTTTTTTAATATGTTGATTCACATACTAACACCATCAAAAGGAAAATAAAATAGACGTTTGTATCTTACTTAAAACGTGCACCAATCTTGAAAAAAAATAAACCATACTAATACGAGTACACGTGTACACGTAGTTATAGAAGTACAAATGTACATTGTTTATATCACGACTACAGTGATTGCCAAATTTTAAAATAACTATTTTCTAATCAATACTGTATGTTTGTATTCAAAATCTGACTTTACTGCTTATAATAGTTTTAAATATTTTTGGTTTGCCGAACTGAAAATTAAGAAATTAAAGCCGCTATTTTCGAATTACTTTAACATTTCGAATAGCCAATTATATCATATAATACAAGGAATAACATTCATGATGTATAAATATTTTAAGAGTTTAGTTATTAATTCCCATTACACACTCATATAATAGTTTAGTAGGAACGTTTTAAACTTTAGACGAGAAATGGGTGGAGAAGTGGCTAAATTTAATATAGTATAAAAGGGGTGGTATTCTACGAAAACAAATACTATGAGTCTAATTAATAATTATAATGGTGCATATTGCACATTTTAAATGAGTATAACACAAACTTAAATTGTCTAAGTTGTTAGCGATGGGCATCAATTAATTATAAAATACAAACCTTATAATTATCAAATGTTTGCATTAATAACATTGTTACAGTTACATTAAATATTTAATTATTGTTTTATCATACAACAAATAATAGCTTATATAATTATACGTTTTTGTTTTATTTAAAATATTATTAAAGCTGTGTATATACTTAATGTAATTCAATTTGAGAATCAATACTTAAAAATGTAATACAGAAACGTCTATAATTTTTCCGGTCAAGTAGCATAAAAATATGAATATACATTTTATAACGTAAACTAATAAATTTTAATACGTTTTTTAATTAAATATTACAGAAAGACCTTTTTACTTTTTTATTGATCCAACTGAAAGAGGTCGAAAATGACGAGCGTAAAGTCTGAAATTGTATACCTGCAAGTTCTTATTTTTTATCGTGCATTTGGTATTTAATTAAAAATTGAAATTGAAATGAAATGATTTAAATGTAAACATTAAAACGAAACACAGTGATAATACAAATGCGTTATAATAATTAATAGTTACCATGTTAATACAGAAATAAAAAACATTAATTATGTGACAAATATCTCAAAAATTATTAAACATAATTTGTAAGATTAGAAAGCAATGAGTATACTATTATATGTATATGAGAAATATTTACATTTATGTAAATAAACACCGTTTAAGTATCGAATTGAATAGAAGTTTTTTTTTTATACTTAACCTAACCTAACCTAACCTTGGACGTAATTTTTAATCTGTGAAAACCTGCATATTGTAGTCATTAATCTCGTTTCTAACGAAACTATGACGATTATTTCATTGAGTAGGGCTTCGTTCTAAAAGATTATTTTCTACATGTAAACGGGCTTGAATCCAGGTTAAAAGGGACAGATAATATAAATATTTAGTTATAATATTATACTACTTTAGACACCTGAACTAGTTGTTTTCCCAATTTATGTGTCTTACCTATACTTTTTTTAATTAGTTTATATATTAAAATAATTTAAAATATATGCATATAATGCATTTTAAATTTCCAAATTGGTAATGATAATGATTTTTTTTTTTTAACGATTAATGACACGTGATAAATAATAGCAAATAATGAAAATATATCAACAAAATTTTGGTATTTACAAAAATAATTCAAGTAATTAGAGATTAAGTAATTAGAGAAATTGTAGTTACATGTTGATGCAATCGCCATCGGCCACCACAATGATCCCCGAGTATATGGACATTAAGATTGTACGTCCTAAGTGATTGTGACTATATTAAGAGGGATCCCAATGAATGCGTGTACGGTTTATGCCATCAGATAGAAAGTTGGTTTATAACTTATTCGAACCGGAAAATCGAAAAGGGTTTTAGCGCTTCACACACACACATACACACACATATATATATAAACATTCGCATTCTCTTAGGTTATCGGGTCTGGCAAGATATTAGGAGTAATTATCCGGTGCCCTTAATGGAGCGTTTCTACAGAGCACCAACGTCTTGTTTGCGCAATCTCGGAAAAAGTTCAAAATCCATATATATAAATGCACATATATATATTCAGTACTAGAGCGGTAAGGGATGGTGAGATGGTGCGCGGTGCGGCGTTACCGGGGAAATTAATCGGTAACAACCCCTTTGAATGTTTTCCCGGAGATTTCCTACGAAAGTGTCCATCAACCAACCCTAAGTATACATGCATACAATAGTAGGAGTGGTAAGGTAGTTCTACCGAAAATTTATCGTTTTGTTAATGGCAACGGTAGTAGTAATACCCATGGGTATAAATTATTCTCAATTCAGAATACTTAAGAAATTATTGTTAAAGACATTTTATCAAATCAACTGTTATATTGCGTTACCGAAATTGTATATTTGGAAATTAACTATTTCCCGAATACAAAAGCGACATAGAAGGTATAGTAATAGCAAGTATTATTGTCGATATTGCAGTTTCAACTCGTATTTTAATCATTACGAGACAGTTACCTACTAAATTAAATATTTCAATTATGAAGTAGGTATTTTCGGACAATCGATGTTCGGAAATATTATTTTAATGTCTGTTAATTAATTAGTACTTAAATGCTTCTAAATTATTATTCTGAAATACTAATCAAAATAATCTTCATTATTTTGCATCAATTCGTGTTTTTTTCTCATTTTTGGTCTTTCAATCATCATAAATTTAAAATATTAAACCAATACTGAACACCTTAAGTATTTGTCATTAGTTTACTTAGTAAATAAGTTTGTATAGTAAATATAAAACATAATAATATTTTTAGTTTGTAATAAATATTTCCATACAGGAACTTACTGCTTACACAAATTTAATTATATGAGTATATTATACTATTTTTTTTTTTAAACTTGAAACATAGTAGTGTTAAGATTTGTAACTATTACAATCAAAATTAACTAAATACTCACAAAAAATCAAATATAAAATATTGAGTATTAAATATTATAAAATACAATATATTGTGATGAAACTAAATTATATAATAATTAGAGGGAGCATTCAAAGCATTTTCAACGTATTACGTATTTTAAACAAACAATAATAGTAAAAAATATAACAAATAATCAATATGAAACAGAATTTTTATTTTTATTTCTAGATGATTTCATTGTTAAAATAAAAATTATAAAATATGTTTAGGATCGTATATCAAGAAATGTCAAAACACCATGTTTATTTTTCGATGATAATTTTTTTTACAATTTGATCTTTTGATAAATCACATTTTATTCTTGTCTCACAGCTATCGACTTGAAACTAGTTTTCTAATATAAGACGATTCAACTTTATTTTAACGACTACATTTTCAACGGTATATAGGTAATATACATTAAACATTGACCACTTTATCGAATACCAATACTGTATAATCAAACAATTATTTAATTTATAGGTATGAGATGTAAAATCTGGAATACGTTAAATCAAAAGTGTAATTTTCGAGCACATTTATGGATCTGAAACTTTAGAATACGGTCGCTGTTGTCGAACTATTTGTTCGTATTTTAAAAGAATCTGAGTTATTGTTATATACTGTTTCAGAGATACATAATATAATATTTTGTACGGGTATTCAGGATTTTTAACAGAATTGGAGAACCTGTTGGCTGTTATAAATAGTATAATAATTTATGAGTGTTATCAAGGTATGTATAAACGATGTACCCTGTGACTCGTTCAAAATTTACTTTTATCAATTTATTTATTAAATTTTCATTTTTCATACTTCTTGTTATTTTTATATAGAATACAATAGGAACATATTATTATTTTAAAAGATGTCAACACGCGTGCGCACGTCTGTAGAATCGGAGAGGTAGAATCGCCGCCGTCGTTACATCGCGCGCACCGCAGCATCCACATCAGCGAGGGGGCTGTGGCTTGTTCGACCCTTTTTCCCGACATGGCCGAACAAAAAGGGTACACACAACGCGTGTTTAAAAAGGGATCTCTTCCTTTTTTTTATTGCTCTGCTCGATTTTTATTTTTATTTTTCCCACTAGTTTTTTTTTTTTTCATACATCGACTCTCCTGAACGCCCAATGGCTGTGCCCGGTCTGCGGAAAAAATGCGCCGGCAGCTATGCGCGTGGTGTCATTTTTTCCATCAGACCGCTGCGAGCTCGGCCGAGAAAAATGTGCAAAAAGAGAGCCCATGGGCGGCGGTGGGGAGGATTTTTTTTTATCTCGTAAATACCATGTACGGCGTGGGTGTGCATGCGTAGGTGGGCGGTGTGTGTGTGTGTGAATATGTACGTGTGTGTGCAAGGCGACAATGGGATTTTTCGTAGTCGTGGATTAAGTTTTGCAGTGTATCGATGGCCTGGGAATGCTGCGGTGTGCGGCACCGTCCGACTGACCGGTCTGGATCAAATTTCACTAAATCGTTTAAAATATTATTTTAATAATAATTATAACCTATCAACTCAATAATAAATTGTTGTGGTTTACGTTATTGCGTTCCGTACACGACGATATTTGGTGATGACGATTTTGTCTATACAACGAGTGCCGATCGCGAGCGACACGAATAACTACGTGCAACCCGATGAAAACCCCGACGGACGTACTATTTAACGCAATGAAATGTTTTTACAACTAAAATTGGATTATTAATGTATGACACACACCGTCGTCAGCGACTTGAATTTCACCACGGGAAAGAATTTTTATGGATACCATTGTCTACATACACGCACAAGTGACGTCGGAACTCGGAACTAGATAAATACGGAGAAATATAAAATTAGTTTATACATACTTTTTTACCGCTTGAAAACTTAGCACTACAACAAATAGTGTTGGGGTTCATGTCGTTGTTATACAAAATGCACGTAGGTACGTGTTTAGCGTTTCTAGCGCAGTGGTTTCTCGTATCTTAAGTTTAAAGTCATTAAATTCCTGTCAATCAAAATATGTAGTGCAATTTATATTTATCCGTCTATCTGAAACATTTGAACGTTCAAATTTTAGTTTCATTTAAAACACCATCGTGGTCGTTCAATTTTAATCGCCCGTCAAATTATTTTTATTTTGTTTAGAAATTTAATTGACTGTTACAAATTACGGTATTTATTTACTCGTCACAAAACTAAATATAAATAATTATAATAATAATAAAAAAATCTATGTTTAATTCAAATATTCAAAAATTACTTTGGATATTATAAATTTCTAATTTTCGAATTTTCATTGCTTAACATATTTTAGATTAATACAATATCGTACAAATTGAAAACAGTTGTATATTGTACCTATAAACTATAGTTTATATAGTTAACCAAATATTAAAATAACAAAAAAAAATAGTCTCGTTTAATGATGATTTTATTATGGTCATTATTCTAACAATCTAATTCACAATTTTAGTAAAATCGTACATAAATGAAGAATAAACAAAGCAAGAATTTTATATTTTTGATAATTTAGAGAACAAAATGACGTTTGGATGCTTCGTTTATTGTCGTGCGAGCAGCGTGTTTGTGTATTTGTGTTTAAGCCATGCTTAGGGTAAGTTAATGTTTTTGTTTTCAGCTTCTAAAACACCGGTCGGTCCTTTTTACGGAATTAAGTTGATTATGGTCGTTGGTTGACCGGTGTCCGGTAAATTTTATCATTTTGTCCGTTTGTAAACTATATGTTTTGTGTCAAATTATGTACAATGTAATGTAGTATACTTTCATGTTCGATACTGTTATTAAAAAATTTCAAATACACTAGTCAACAATAGATACTTTAAGCACGTGCAAAGAAGTAGATTATAATTATGATTAAGACGACGCCACACCCTCATGACATATTTGTGTTCCAAAATTCCAATTTTGTGTACCTATTAACCTTTTATAATACAGTGTTATACTGTATTTTTTGTATTTTCTCGAGCCTTTTTTGCGAAGTTTAAATTTTTAATCAAATTATAAGCATTTAATTTATATTTTTATTAAAAACATAACTGCTCTAAATTAAAACTGCTGAACACACATTTACTATGTTGTACGTTTCTAAGACGGAGATAACACGTCATGCGGGTGTGATGTCGTCTTGATAAATTATGCTTTTTTTTATTTTGTTGATGACATCTTCCCAAAATCGATACAAAATATATAATAATTAAACTCATTAATCACCAAATATCTTAAATCATAACAATACAATGATTAATAATTCAAACATGAATTTAAGATTTTTAATTAATTAAATATAAATAACTATTATTAGGACTTAACTTTATATTTTAAAGATAATTTATTTATTTTTAATAAAAATTTTAACATTTTAATAGTACACTTCATTAGCAATTTTCAACCTTTTCCATTAGCTTCTAATTCAAGACTATTAAAGAAAATAACGTTATTTAATTTGTAATATTATTTTGATAAAATAAAGAATACATTAATCAGCTTCATAGTTTAAATTTAGCGTAAAAATAAAATATATTACCTATGAGGTATAAATATTTTATAAGACCATTGCATTTGAAATGTACTGAGTGATTCTTTTATTGAACAACACTCATTGTTTCAAAATCTATTAGTTTTTGAAAATATTTTTTTTTACAAAATTTTTATTCAAAATAAAACATCATTTTTTAAAAAAATTGTATTTTTAATATTTTTACTTTTTTGAACGACAACATATATTTTTAATTTCATATTCTGAAGCAAAATATTTGTTGGAATATTTCGATAGGTACATAAAAATCGAAACTCGAACAAGTAGTTTTTGAGTCATAGCGAGGTATTTAAAGCTTGGCGAGCGAAGTAATAGACAAACATTTTGCAAGGTATCCCCACCTCAACCACTCCATCCGCTCACCTAAACCTTTAAATACTTATAACTCAAAAACTGCTAGTCCAAATTTCGATTTTTATGTATCGGAATACTCCAAAAAATAATTTACTTCAAAATATGAAATTTATAATATGTGTTGTCATTCAAAAAAATAAAAATTTGAAAAATTATAACAAAACAAAATATTAAGACAATTTAAAAAAAAGAAATATTTTATTTTGACTGGAATTTATGTAAAAACATTAATAGATTTTTTAATAATGAGTGTGATTCAATAAAAGAATTGCACTGTCTAATTTAGACTACGTTATAACTTTAAAAAAATTCGTTGTTTTCGTGAACATTCCTTTTTTCGAAAACTCGAAACAGTGAAATTAATATTATAAACAGATTGTTTCTGGACAAGAATAACAATATCGTTTGTTTAACCGGTTCACCGTTGCAATGATATTACACCGCATTTACGGTCAAACCCTGTTCAGTGTACGCAACCATTTCAACACGAACGAGGGATGAGTCGATACATTGGGTTTTACGAAAAAAAACCTGACGAGTACTATACAAAATAATATACACAATAATAATACGTGATCGTGTTTTTTCGATACATAATATGATATAATGTTATATCGTTTCCCACGGATAAGCGATCGACCAAACTGGTCGTTGATCGGCGACACAAGTAACCGGTCGATCGAAATCATGGGAATAACAACGAACGCAATTGCCGGACACCCCTTTCTCATGACCTTTCGATACCTCCGCCGCCAAAGGAGATACATATAATAATGCCGCGAGTCCTATACTCACAGGGATCTAGTTCTTGAACATTATCGAAAACTGGTTAGACACGACGATGTTACTTTATATAAATATGAAATGCAACAATAAGTAATGACCAGTAACAATAAAAATAATGTATACATGCATGCTTACCCACAATGTAGACTGCATTGGTTAATGCAGTCATTGATGTCAGAACACATTCGATAGCACTTATGTGAATATTGTTAATATTTACAATTAAGTAATATTCACCAGAACGAGTGACTCGGGACCCCTATAATCGTTTCAATATTTTAATAAATATATCATCATATAAATAACGTAAAAAACTTTTATCAAGTCAAAAAATATAATTTTTTATAGATTTTTTTTTATTTTTCAAGAATTTGATAAAACAATAAGTACATCAAAATCTGTTTTTAAAAATTATTGAATTCTTAACTCTGTAATATTAATACATACTGTATAAATCTAAAATCAAATAATAATGAATGGTGCCTAATTTAATCATGTTTACATTGTTTACAAGATATTTTACGATTTTAATGATTGGTTAATAATTCTTACGTTTTAGTTTCTACATTTTATTACCAAACACAACTTTTTTAAATATACAAATTATTTAAATTATTTAATCACAGATAATTATTTTATTTCGAGAAATTTAATTTATTTGTGCATTACACAAATTTATTCTACTATTAGTATATAACTTTGTATAATCATGTCTCTATAATAAAAACGTATAATAATTAATTATTGCTCAATTTTAAGATTTTAAGCTTATTTAAAAAAAAAAAGTAAATCTATCTGTGAATTCAATAGCCATCAAAAATAACAGAGCAATAAAATAATAAAAATTTGACATTCAAAATTGAACAATAATAAAACAGTAAAAGTAATGAAATACTCGTAATATGCGCACAGTTTCATAAATATGAATAACATTTTAATTTTAATTTCACAGGAGCATATTACATAAGTGCCTACTTGACATTAGAAAAAAATGTTCTATTCAAATAATTTACTGAGAAATTTTTTAATGATTTAAATCAAAAATATTATGATTTTATTCGAGTATAATAACTATTAGGGAACGGATTGAAATGCTCTAAAAAACAAGAAAAATGCCTTAAAAAAACGATTTAAGGCATTCTTAATAGAAATTGTTTTTAAAAAATGCTCTTAAAATTATTTTTAACATTGAAAAAGTTTATTTGATCATATATTTGTATTCTGAAATATTAATTATTCATATTATTTTCATCATCTTCTAGTGTTCCTATCTTTTTTTTATTCTGAAAACTATTTCCAAGAAATTAATATACAATTTAGATAGATATATTCGTTATACTTTTACCTTGCGTTTCATAATACCACCGTATAATCAAGCTCTGCTAAATTTGTATCGAATTTTATCAATTCCTTTATAAAAATGACTTAAAAACATAAAAAAAATGCACTATAAATTTCAAAAAGGTTACATTTTTTAATTCCTTGATGTATGAAATGGACTTTGTGCTTGGAAAGTTATGTTTTCGGACATTCAGAAAAAATTCATTTTTCATTTAAATCCGTTCCCTAATAATTATACATACATACATGCACATATATTATATGTATTTCAATAAATATTAAATGTATAATTTATAGTAATTTTATTATAATAAATCTAGATACTACAAGGGGTAGTGTATAAGTAATATTGTTAATTTTTTAAATTGCAATAGGTATTCATACATTTTCAAGTGAGTACATAACTGTGAGTTAAATGTTAATTTATGCAGTATTGTGTCAGACGCATCGCCGAAATCCATCGAATTTTGTATATTAGATATAGAAACTCCTAAGCTCGTAGTTCCTTATATTAATTAACGACGAATACACCTCGTCTAATAATGAAGTATGTTTGATCGTCACTGTTGTGTGTTCTGCGGTTGGCAGAATCCGATGCTTAACGACTGCTTCGTTTCGTTGTAAGTTATGCAAAGTTCCTGTTCAGATTTGTCAATTAGACATTCGTGTGGTATTAAACTGACGAATTCCGTGAGATGATTAACCCCGTCTCGGAAGCAACTTTTACATGTATTGTTTGCTCCAGGTAAAGTCGGATATTATGTTACATAGATGTGGGATTCATCTTTATAGCTGCAGCTTCAATGGCCATTTGATAAAATCGTTTTATTTATTACAATTTCATATTATGCTTTTATTTTTATATTGCTACACTAACATTATTCATATCATTGCAATACACATACTATTATGACTTATTGGTTTTTATTAATAACACTCTTATAGTAATTATTGATAGTGTAATAATTATATTGTAATAGATAATTCTAATAATTGCAAATTTATGATTTGATTGCGATCCTATTTTTTTTTCAATCATGTTTATTCCTAATATTAATCCAATAAAATTTGTGCTTTTTCCTAATATAGTTTGATAATATAAGACTATTTCACGGAAATAAAATTCAATCTACGATAACAATACGAGTACACAAGTAAGTAACAAGGTATGACTGAAAGTGTAGATAAAATTAATATGTTAATGTAATAATAAAAACAAAAATGTAGATAAATAAAAATAAATAAAAATAAGAATATATAATATATATAATATAAAGTAAAAATAGCATATATAAATATTTTGTGTATATTTTTATATTTACATTCAAATTAATATACAAATAAAGTACGTAACAAACGTACCAAGTGCAAAAAAGGTAAATTAAATAGTCATCTTGTGTTGTATTGAAACTTCTTTCTCTGGTCCCTGTACAATCTATATATTTAATATTTATTTATAATTAAGACACTTACCATTTACAAAGTGATTTGCCAAGCATGCTCAAAGCCATTTTTTTTTTCATTTAAAAATTCCTATTTTGTGAAATTTTGTGGTATGCTTAAAACCCATATTTTAAAACTGTTTCAAATTTTTGTGCTGTAGCGATACAATCTTTTATTTTCCAAACTATTTTTTTTACTGTAAATTATTTTCTGGATAATTTTTTGGAAATTATGATGTGCCTAATTAAAAATGTAAACGATTATCATAAAATTAGTTTTATTTTCAACTCTAAAAATGTTTATACTATAGACAAAAGTCCATAAAAATTGTTTTACGAATATATGAAGTAGATGTAATATCGGATATAGTATTCGTTATGTTAGGAACATTATTATACTTTATAAATATTGATAGACAATATAATATACATTTTTATATTATCATAGACCTATTATAATTAAAGTACATCAAATTAAATATCTCAAAAATACTTGTTTAAATTTTGATTTTGATACGTCAACATTTTCAGAAAAATTATCTAGCTGATAATTTATAATATAAAATGGGGGTTGTTATGTTAAAAACAGAAGTTTGTATCTGTATAGAATACTTTTAAATAGAAGTAATACAAAAGATTTCAACAATTTAAAAATATGGTCTTTAAGAATATTTAAAATTTCCAAAAATTAGATTTTTTAAAACGTCATAATTGAAAAATAAAAAGGATGTAAGCATACTTGGTGAATTATACAGTGTATAATTTACTTAATTAATAGGTTTTAATTATAATTCTATTTGCTTTATTTACAGTGACCCTTCAAAATTATAGAAAATTAATAAAATACGTTTTCAACAGATTATATTACATATTATATTAAGGTCTTTTCATCTATAAACTGTAACCACGTAAGTTAATTTAGATCTAACACAAGTATAGTTATTAATTTTACTTTGGATGCGTTTATGTAAATATTCATATTTTTGGGTTCTGCCATAATTTCAATTGTGATGAAATTTAGCGGTTTCTTTATTACATATACCGTTTGACCTTAGTCGACAATATGTGGTTGTGGTGTTTGTTATGTAGTACTTATACCTATACTTAAGGTGTTATTTGTTTAGGTCAGACGTTTGTGATTCAGAATAGTATATTGAATTTTCTGCATGGATTTTTTTTAATTGTCTAGTCTCATGATTGTATTTTAAAAAATTGTATATTTAATTTCGTGTACTTATACATAATTCAGATTTTATTAATAATAACTATTGTACTTCGATGCCTTAAAGATAACTTTTCTCCATTGACAATAATATATGAAATATTGTTCTTTACTATAAATACTTTCATACTCACCGAAATGGTCTCTGCGCATACAACATACCCACGATCCACCCACTATGGAACTTGCCAGACGATTTTATTTTAAGTTAATTATTTAACTTTTTTAATACCTGCATAAATTAGTCCTGATTTGAAAAAAAAAATAAAAATGGAATTGAAAACCTTTACATTTTATTTTGGTCCAAAAAATTCAAAAAATACTTTAAATTAAATAATTATGACTCTAACTAGAATATAATATTAATTTAAATTTAAAAAAAAAAAAATTTACCAGTATATAGCAGAAAAACTTTATAAAACATGTGTATAGATCATGTATTAATGGCACACATTTAAAACAACATGTAATTTTTTTTTCTTCGTAACCTTTAAATTATTATTTTTTTTTTTTATATTAAATTTAAATAAAAGATTAATTGTACACATTATAAATACAACAATACAATATTTCTTAAATTTATACCTATCTTTTATTTAATAATAATCTATAATTATTAATTATAGTCATGATCAATAATCGTGTTTATATTTTGGTGCAAAATAATATAATAAACGAAAAAAAAATTTAATAGTTCGCTTGTAATGATTTTACCAGTATTTTTGGATAGTGTTCATAATTTGTATACGTGTTTAGAAACCACTAAAAAACTGATAAATCTCTTCTTTAAAATACCAATAAATTAGTTTTAATTTTTAATCGATAAATATAAAATATCAAAATCATTACTAAACATTTTTTAAAATCTTAATAATAATAAGACATTCAAATCTTATAAATTGCTTCAATAATTTTAACGATTCGTCAAGCTATTTAAATAAACTACTCATATGTATTCTGTGTATCATTTATAATATTGGTAAGTAATTTTATAACGTGTATATATTTATATATTAATATTATGTATGTAATTATATCAAAATAATAAAATATAATACAAAGTAAATATTAATATTTCGTTTAAATTTTAGCAGCGATAAATTACATTAATGATCGTGATTTAATCAATATAGTCTAAAAGTTTTTCTTTGCATGCAAGTTGTTTGAAAGTTTCGTAGACTCTGAAGATAATTACACAAAAGATAAGGCTAATGAACCGGAACTTAAGATCACCGTAACATGAATATTAAATATAATAAATTACTACTATAGCGAACAACATACGAATAGGAGACTTAAGTGTGTTAAACATAGTAATAATATAATAAACACACACTATAACATTTATTTAGAAGTGATTATATTTTGTTAATGATGTTCGTAGTTCATACAATTTTATAAGTCATAACTAGCGAATAGATTCAAGTGCAAATTGCATATTTTTTCTGAATATCGTAAAACATTGCTCTCATATCACTACATTCCCTTTATATAATTGAAATTTTATTTTGCCGTTTTTTAGAATTCTTATGACATTTTTCATAATATATAAAATAAATGTTTATATATTTTATAAAAATGTATACAATTCGATACAAATTTATCTAAAACTAGGCAATAAAAACAAAAAAAAAAACAAGTATTCCGTTGTAATATTTTTATTTTTAGATATCTATCATGTTTTTATCTATGTACCAAACAAAAAAGGCAGCTGCTGCAAAATAATCTGTATATATATAAATATATAATTCACGAGTTGGTATAGATATAAGTAATTTTATTTTCTACTTACATCCAACACGATAACCCTAAATAATTTAAATACAAAATATATTATTAGATTAATAGATTTTTATTTAATTATATTTATTTAACATCATGGAATAGTCAATAACAGTTGGAAGGGTTTTTTTTTTAATGAAACAAAAATGCAAAAATATTTTAAGAAACACATTTTTGTAATCAATTTAAATTTTAAAATGTTTTTTTTTATTGCTGAGCCATATATACATTATCTAATAAACTTGTTTAATTTTGAGAGATTTGTGTCGTATAGTATTTATCGTCCACAGATATATATATATATATAATATCTGTGTTATCATCTTATACACTATAGTATATCGTTACCATGCAATAATATATAATATTTATTCACCTATTAATGACAGTATGGTAAAAATTGAGAATCGCTACACTTTATTATTTACTTCATTTTATAATTGTCTCAAATAATTTCTCACATAAAATAACATTATCATTTCTATTAAAATTATCATTACAAAAAATTAAATGAATAGTGTATAGGGTAATTATCCGTTTTACTTCGTGTACACAAATCTCAAATAAATTATTAGGTTGATCGTTTATTGTTGTTTTTTTATCATATTTATATCCATACAATATAATTCTTCAAAAAGTGAACACTTTCTCCAAAAACTATTAATGTCTTGAAAACAATTTCTATATTTTTTAACTTAAATATAAATTAATATTTTCGAAAAAAAATTATATTTATCATTATTCTTTTTTTGAGTTTTTACTTCTTTGAAGAATGACAACATTTATTATTAAATTCATATTCCAAAGTAGAATATATTTTTGAATGATACAATAATATTTCAAACGAGTTGATAATAATAATTAGTAAAAACTTAAAAATATATAAAATTTAGATATTAGATGAGCCGAGGAGAGTAACATATTTCTATACCACAAAATGCTGTTTTATAATGACTTCGAATTAGTAAATTAAAAATTAAAAATATTTTTTTGAAATAGTGGGTGTTTACTCCAAAAGAATAATTATTTAGTTTATTCTTATGGTTCTTCTTCATTTATTCCTCTCGCTTTAGCAGTGTAATCCTGGAAAAGGAAAATTGTTCTGTAGGAAACGACTACATTCTTGGGGTCGCAATGTTTATCCGATATCCCCTCGACCCCATCACCGGTCAGGATTAATTTAATTTATTCGCCGCATTCTTGCGCGCGTCTCTTTCTCACTCTCTCTCTCTCTCTCTCCATGTATATAATATATATATATATATATATATAAACACGGCAGTCGTTTCGCGGACTTTCCAGCCGCCGTCCGCCACCACCACTCCCTCCCCCGTCACCTATATAATATATGTATAATGCATACATACGTGTATATATATGGCATAATATGTATACGTACACACGAAGGAGAGCGGGCCACGAGGGAAACATTAAAAACTTTTCTCTCAAGTAAAGATAAAGGGGCCCGGCGGCGGAGGAGCTTCGTTCGCCGTTATAATAATATAATCCTCGGGGTTTATTTATGGCCGTGCAAAAGTTGTGTGTATATATATATATATATACAGAGAGAGAGCCGGAGAAAGAGAGAGAGAGAGAGTGCGCGCGCGCCTCGATCGCGGGAGAAGATAATGCGTCGGGTAAAAGTAAAGGAGGAACGTCGGAGTACGGCGGTGGTTTAGCTTTTCCGCCATGTTTTTGCTACCTCATTACTTATGCCTCCCAGAAACCCCTTCCCCACTACCACCGCAACACCGCACCTATATTTCGTAGCTATTGTGCCGCAGCAGCAGCAGCAGCAGCAGTAGTAGTAGTAGTAGTATATAGCGAGACCCACATACATGCATACGTATTTATATATATATAAGCATTATAATAATATAACGTCTTACTTCGTTGGCGAATTCCACCCCTCTACGGGAAGACGTCGGTGGAGGGGTTGGTGGTTCCTTACCCGCGTCTTTTGTTTCTCACTCGTTCATCTGCCCACCCACCCACCCTACGTCGCTGAAAACAGACTTACGGCCGCCGCCGCAGTACACGCGTTTTGTTTCGCACACCCTACAACAACTTTCCACGCCGTCGTTTTGTCGTCTCCTGTCTTACTGTCAGCCGGCGCACGCGCGCGCCCCCCGCCCACGACCTACCCCCCCCCCCTCCCACAAATATCACCCTCGTCCCGGAGACGCCGTTTACGAAACAGATTGCAGACGTTCCCGCATTTCGGCGGCGCGTATATACCGAAGTAACTGTATATAATTCTCGCGTTATCCGCCTATAATACGATTTTTGCGTCCCTCTCACGAAAATAATAATGTGTCGTGCATCGCACATTACATACGAATATAGTCGAAACGCATGTGCAATCGAATTACGGGCCAAATCCGATAAACGATACCTAATATTGGCTATTTTGGATAATATCATATGATCCGGGAACTCGGATGAGAACTGCGCGATATTGAACTACCATAACGAGCTCAGCTATTGAGTAGGCTGTTGGGTTTTGGATGCCGAGTGCTGCAGACCACAGAGGATGGGTTATCGGCAGTTTGCGACCATCACGAAGAACCTCTGCGGTGCTGCAGTACCCATCATATTAATATAGTATATTCTCGTATACGATTCTACATGAACCAATCTCGGGTGGGCATGACTAGTTCTCGTATACAGAGCGTTGTAAACCGACAGACACGCGCGTATGTATAATAGCACAGTATCGAGTGCCCGAGTGTTTGTCGCAGTTGACACCGCATAAAGTAGTATATTGGCAGCTGATCATATGATAATAATATGATCATCGTGCATAGCTTCGTGTATAATCTACGATAATGGTAGTGCAATATTATCTTCTTATATACGAAAATATACATAATAATTGAATTCGTCGTCGGCGGCGGTATCGTGTTAGACGAGAGATAAACGTTAATTAAATTAGCGTCCGGAATAACTCCGAATATAATCTATATTATAAATATATTATGTACAGTCTCCTCTCCGCGACGGTAAAGTACGCGGTGGCGTTTCATTATCGTCGTCGTGAAGGACTGCGTTGAGTTAATCTTTAATACATAATGTATATATGGAACTCTCTGCCTCCGCCGTGTCAGAACCAGAACTCGCGCACGGATAATCCATAGAATATATATTACACGCGATACGGGATAACAAGTTCGCCGTGTGTGTTTTTCATGTGATTAACAGTGTTTTATTAAGAAATTCTCTTCTCCGTGATTGTAATTTGAGTGAAGGTTTGAAAACGTTGTCCCCGCGGCACGTGCAACGATCTCTGAAAATCTCTCCAACAGGCGGTCACAAGGTCACGACACGTATTTCTACAAAGATATAATAATACAATTAATATGTGTACATTGGACGTTCGTTTCGGAATTCGGCCTAGTGCGCCGAATACATATTCGTTTCGATGTTTCATACAGATTTGGTTTTATTTTATCATTGTTCATAATATACATTTATTTCCCTTTCCAGCAATTGCGCGTAGAATGAACAGCGCCGCGCGCGACATTAATATCCTAGCCCCTTGGCCCCTAGGCAACGAGTGTATTTTCCTATACCGACGATAAAAATATGTTTCATCGACACCGTGAAGTTTTTCGGACCGACAGCATCTGTACGGCGCGGACAACCTCTTTCGACGGACTAATCGGCTCCTGGAAATCGTCCACTAACCAGCCGAAACTTTCCGCGGCACCTTGTGATACGCCACAGCCACCGCTGTAACCGTTTCCCTTATCGTCATGATTTGCGGTCGATTACATATAAACACATAACGTGACCACGTGGCGCACCTCCCGCACAATGTCTATAATATGCTCTATACAAAACGCACACCCTCTCGCTCCACCAAAACCGGCCTAGAGTTCAATGTTTACATTGTTGTGTGCTAGACCGACCGAAAATGTATATATATATAATGTGTACGCTTGTTGTAAGGAGTAGGTATTATAGTAATGCATTTGCAGGTTCATCCGCTTGGTATAAAGTAAAAGGAAACTACTTGAATTATTAAACTATAAACAGATAAAATTATCAGCGAATATATTATAAATACACTCCTAAATTATTTACTTATCTTTGCGCAGCACGCGCGCAGAAATTATTTCTAATCATAATATCCATTATTTAACTTTCATTATGTACGTGATGAATACTCTGAATTTCACTCCTTCCCTCCGTAATATTGTCTTTAGGTATACCGGTTAAATGCGTGTTACTTTGCCACTATAGTAAAATTGTAAGTTTACCGGCTGTTATATTAAATATTGAATTTATACAAAAAGTGTTTGCCGTCCCACTTGTAAGTACGTATAAATTTAAAAAAACCAACATTTTATTAAAGTCATTACTAGCAAGTCCGTTTTTAATATATTTTGTAATTCAGTCGTCACGTGAAAATAAAGTTACATTGGTGTGCCGTTTTCGCATGTTGTCCAGTATTATCTTGAGAAAACTCATACCAAAATAGATGTAATTCATTCGAATTTGCAATTAATTTTGATAAGTTATAGAAGTTTTTTTTTATTTAATAAAAGAATATTTACAATCTGTACTTCGGCACAATAAGCAAATATGATAAGTTTTCTTTAATACATATACAATAAAAAATAAAAATATAAAATTAAAAGGAAAACTAGAATCTAGAAGTTATACTTCTATATTTTGAAATAAATCATCATAACGATTTATAATTTACAGTTTACACAATAACAATATGATGTTAGTTTCACTGAAATACAATACTGGTGTAGATATTTTTGGAATGCGCATTATGTACACAAAATACAATATTATTCGGTTATTATAAACGATCGGTCGTTCGCTTAATACCTTCGCCCATACCTTGAAAATATTACTTTTAGTCTATTAATTCTACGGACGTCAGTATTATGGGCTGATGTATCGATGCATTGTCATAAACAATATTAGTTATTACATTATATTGGTCCTATTTATCAGTGTAGTTATTCTATGTACCGACGAATATTTAATTTATTCAGTGGAAACTCGTTGCGGTGTTAGTGTGCAGTTAGTGAACAACTACTATTGTTATATGTATTCCGCTAGAATGGACTTTTCGCTGTGTACCTACTTTAATTTCATTACACTTTCAATAACTGTCTATTCTTCTACGCACAGTAGAACAATCGCTGGATTTGATGGTACATTAATTATCATTCGATAGGTACACGGAATAATATTTCACCTCTAAATATGTAGGTACACTAAACAACGAACGGTGCGTATAATTAACGTGTATACAATATTGAAAATGTATTCCAACACGAAATAACATTATAATATAGCGAGTAAATATTTTACAAATCTTATATTTTTATCGCATCAAAAATTATTTAGATCTTCCATTAGTTTTAATTTTGTCAAATAAATTATTTTAATATAACTAGTATAACTACAATTATAAAAGCTAAAAATTAAATGTCGACTAATACATAAGTACCTATATGAACACTCGTAATAATGTCTATACAATTCATAATAATAAATTCAAAAATTATGTATCCAATTCACTAATATTTGTGTATTTTATTGCAATTACTACAAATTTAGATTCTAAACGAAGCGATGCATTCTTTGTTTTTAAATGGCATATGATTAATTTATTTAATGTGTACCTCACATCAACTTTATGTACTGTAATAATATTGCTTCAATTTTTAGGGTGGTTTTTAATAGAAAATTAGATCTAGTTGGAACTTTGGTAAATAGTTTGGAACATAATTACAAAATTAAAAAATTTAATAAAACGAAAATCGACAAAACAGATATGGTTTTTTTTGTTTAAATTCAAAAATGGATAACAGTAACGTACTAGATAAACTCAACACCAACAGAACATACAGCAGCAAAGCAACTTTTTCGGTTTAATAGAGGTGAAACTTACTATCTATATATATATATGTTACGTATTGTTTTCCCTGCTGAACAATATCAATAAATATTTTCTCTTAACATATCACATGTTATAGCAAAAAATTACTATATACACATTAAATGTTTTTATTATAGTAGGTATATATAATATAAATTATAGGTTGTAAACAATTCTTATAAAAAAATTTTTAAAAAAAAAATACTAAACTTTTACGTCTGACGATGGGTTTTACAGCTTCCCTCTCACGCAATTAAACTAATCAAACTTCAGCACCTATCATCATACCGTATCTGTTATAAATACGAAGTCCTACTATTTCTGTATGATTGCTCTTCACTAATTAATTATTAAAATATGATATAATAATTTAATTCTCTATCGGTATTTCCAATTAATACATCCTATTTATTGTTCTCAAACGTTACAATCTGAATCTATTCGTATTTTTGTATAATAAAACCCCTAATCCATTTTGCATGTCCATAATATTCACAGTTTAGTTATATTATTTTATGTGTCTTAGTTTTGTTTATCTGCAGTTATATTTTATAGTAAACGAGGTAAATAAACCATAAGAAATTAAGTATACAACTTTATATTTGAAAAAAAATTCAACATTCACATAACTATACAAGTTTATTTATAAAAAGAACTCATTAAATACTATGCTTGATAATATTCACAGACGATATATTATTATTATGAAGTGTATTTTTAATGGTCGAAAGAGCTAGATGCCTAGATTACATATAATTTGAGTACATTATATTCAGACCTTGTGGCAATTATAATTACGTGAACAATTTTTACGATTAATTAAATCAGAATTTTAACTTCATCTAACTTGTTTTAATATTTTGAATCACTTGTTGATCAGAAACATTATTGAATAAATAAAATACATTTAAATATACGTTCAGTGAAAATTTTTTGACCATAAAAATCAACGTTTGAATTATCATAAAAATACGTTTTTAGGACATGTCAACTTCGTTTTGCTTCTCATCTTGGTTCCGTGGCTATTGATAGAATATGAAAACATATGGTTGAATAAATGAATAAATTTAACATGTATTATTAATGTCAGTTTTGGGATAAAGCATTTCGCTACTTTATGCGATACTACTCGGATTAAAACAACATAAGATTCCGTGGAGTATAATGTAGGTATATATAATGTATAAGTAACAACTAACAAATACCTCGTTTGATGAAATCGTTGTCCAAACATTCGGTAAAACCCCGCCAGTACCTTGTGGAGTTACTCAATTAATGTTAGCAATTAATATTCTAAATAGTCTGTAGCCAATTTTAATTGTTATTATTAATTTTAGTGTTAGCGTTGTCGAATCGGAGGTAGTGATGGTGGCCCGTGGGTAATTCATAAGTCCGAGAGGAATATCGGCCGTTCCCGGTAAACTTCGTCTTATACCAGAAGAGACTTAAGAACGAAAATCCCTCCATATTAGTCTAAATATATATATATTGTATATTGTATATTATATTATTATTATATATATATATAGGTGGTAGCTACGTGCAGTAAGAACGGGAGGTTTAAATTTGATTAGTGTTTTCCCAAAGACAAATACGTGACTCGATTAAAATGTCAAAATTAAAGAAGTCCATTATTCATGTTCAGGCAAGTTTACCTTAAGATAGGAAACCGTACCAAGTTGTATCATTTACCATTGGATGATATCGTGATCGCCTATAATCTATATAGTATATTATTCACAAGAAATATTACAAGTTATGTATTTTACCCAAACACATTAAATAAATCTAATAAATCTAAGTGATCCAAACGTGACGCTAAACTTTAGGCTGTCAATAATTATAACTGTTGCAGACAATTAAGATTATTAATCTCAAATTCTCAAACACTGCCTATATAAATTCATTCTCTGAATTGCATAATACTTAAGATGTATATTAACCACAATTTATAGTAAATTTAAAATTTAAACGAATACAAAATGTACTTAAATATGTACTTCTTTAAGTGGTTTTGTATTCTATATACCATAATCGAATTAATATTCTTTTGTTAAATTTGTATGTTTTCCGTCACTTAGATTTTATCGAATCTAATCATTCTTAGTTGAAAATATTTAGTATAAAATTCTCATACATATTTTTTAAAAAATTCGCAAAATAGCGACTCAGATCTTCTAAGATAAAAATAGCAAAATATTATTACAAATATATAGTATGTAATTTATTTTATTTAATACAAATATTTAAAAAAAAAATCCTTTTCAACTGAAAAAATAAAGCATTTCTCTAACCTTCCCAAAAACTAGAAATTATTTTTTTTTTATCTTTTATCCAAATTTTTAACACGTAATTCGAGAAAATATTATTGTTAAATACCTATTTAGTTGTTGATAAAACCTTATTTTTTATTAAAACTCCTTAATTTAATTTCAACATTTGTAATCGTTCAAAATTTAAATACATTGATATTTGAAATTTATTTATTGTAATACATTTTTATGTGAGCATTCGATAAGGTATATTGTGCCTCAGAAGTTAAATAATCCCCAAACAGCTGGCACAATAAATTTTATCTATTATAATATAATAAAAAATATTGTCTTGCATACTTCATTTTCATACAATACATGGCATATTTTTCTTATTTTTTATCTTTGGATTTGTTAACTTATTAATAGTTAATTTTTATTTATCAACTATTGATTTAATACAAAATCTTTATTTATTTTTTTTTTAGAATTTACAACAGAATACTATTTTAAAATTTTTGATATACAAAATATATCAACAATTTTTTGAAATAATATGATGCGCAATAAAATAGTAATTAAAATTATATTAAGAAGGATTACAATAAAGGTAATTTTTGAAGAAATTTCAATTTAATAATTTAAATATACTAATTCAATTGAATTTTTATGATGGAACATCGTCAAAAATGTATTACAAAGGTCCTCGTAAGTTGTTCTGTAGTAGCAATTTTTTTTAAACATTCAATGTTGATGATATTGCAAAAAATAACAATGATATTTCCTCAAAATTATTTTGTTGTCCCTACTTTAAAAAATAGTATGTACAATTATTATTTTCAGACTATTTATTTATATCTTATATCACAAGCTTATTCAGAACTGTTCTACATACCTTACTTGTAACTTATAAGTTATTAACCATAACATATAATATACATATTAACATACATATTTAATTTAATTTAGTCAGACGTATAATACAAATAATGTTGAAATAAATTGCATTAGATAGTGAAGTTGTATATTACAATCAGGCACATATACAAAAAAAAAATTTTCCTCGATACTCGAAATTATTTCGGGGTAGGAGGTTGAACCCCAACCCCTCTTGTATACGCCCCTGATTACAATAAACAATAAATTAATATTACAATAATAATCACATGATGAAAACATTCAAAAAATTATATAAATAATTATTTTTAGTTTTTTGTTGTAATTTAGAAGAAATTATCGTAGAGATTTAAAATATTGCTCTATTAATAATTATCATTTTCTTCACCTAATGAAATTCTAAAAATATTTAGACTAATTTTAACCTTTTTATAATAATTTGAAATGTTCAATATTTTTTATTTATTATGTTGATAATATAATTTTTTTCTCGATTAAAAAGCATTACAATTTAATACAAAGTTTCTCAGCATTTTTTGTTAAAGAAATTAAAAATAAAGAAAATACATCGCTACTTTTTTTATAACCATATGAAATTCAAATATTAACAAAATCATAAAAATTTACAAATTATTTTGTAGATAATTAAAAATTTAAAAAAAATTCAATGACTTGTAACTAAGACTTTACAATTTAATATAACTATATAATATATATGATGGTTCCTCTTAGCTGCATTCACAGCAATATCATAAATAGGTACCACATACCTAATCATATTTTTTTTTATAGACTTTTAAATAATCTAAATTGCTATTAGTCCATACTAAAAATGAACATTCACTGCTGTATTATATTTGTTTAAGACATTATTAATTTTATTTGTGCAACCATATAAAAATAACAAAATCTTCTAATAACCTTCTTTTTAATTCCGAAATTTAAGAAAATTATAATTATGTCATTGTTGGTGTATTACACTACATTATATAATATATTTATATTACACATTATAAATACATTATAAGTAGGTACTTATACCATATGTTTTTACAATTTCTTTCACTCGACGTAAAATCATTTAAATATTTAAATTAAATTAAAACATTAACAAAACTTTGTTCGAGGCACAATAACACAATATGGATAGTAGGTATACTTACGTTTAATTATGTGAGTATAAATTACATTCAATGTTTACATAATATAATGAATTTCGACCGTTGGTGGCTTATGTTACTTAAAAGTATAAAATAATTCATTGCGTTAAACTTGTGCCGGTCGTTTTAATAAATTACTGTACGTGTATACTAAACCATTTCGCGAAGAAACTGGCTATTCCTAAGGGTCCACAAGTCTTGTTGAATGGGGTGTTTGTAACTTTAGATAACTTTAAAATCATCCGAACGTAACGCAAACACTTGATCTTCGTGGTCTCTGCTCCATGTGAGGGAAGAGCTAGTTACAACGGTCGAGTTTACAAAAATGGTTGTTTTCTATCGTCTCGCGACAAAGCGGAGGAAAAATGAAAAATTCACGAATACAATAAGCAATCTCTCGTAAAAATCTTCTCTCTCTCTCTCTCTCTCTCTCTCTCCTTCTATCAATGCATAGACTTTTTGCGTTATAATACCCGCGACTAACTTTAGTGGACTGTAAATATTTTCATATTTTACGAACGGCTAAACAAAATTATTTATCACACGATCGAGCAGCATAAACTATTTGAGTATAATTATATGTATTCAGGGTAGTTGTAGCTCTCCGCCGCCCCCAAAACCCGCCTGTAGAGTTGCCATGATATTGTCATCCAGCGCATACGATACTTCCAGCGCTACCTGGTCGCGCAATATGGGTTTAACCAAGAGATGTCCGTGCAGCGCCACGACGGGGTGCAAAGTAAACTCGAAAAGGCACTAATACCAGAAACACCGAAGGGGTTGATCGGATAGATATCGTTGGGGTGCAACGCTAACGTAAGAGTAACGCGAAGTCGTAGCTTGTTCTCAGCTATATATCACTAAATACAGAAGAGTAAACCAACCCTGAAAAACAGAAATTTTTTTCATACAATTATTTATACGTTCAGTTTTTGTAATAATTCTACAAAAATTATTTTACAATGAACGGTAAGTATACAATTCTGAACCAGAATTTGTTTTCTATATAAATGAAAATAGTTTATGTTTGTTAGTATATAGGTACTTGTTAAATGTTTATATTTTGGAAACCACAAAAGCTACCAAAGCGAACTACATAATATATAATATTAGGTTTGGATGGTTTTCCCATCGGTTTTTGTTTTAATTATGTGCCGCTAAAAAAATTAAACTAAAACGTTTGCCGATAAGCAAATAGTTCTGTGATATTTTTATAACGTTTTTACAATATTATCTGCTTGTAGAAAAATATGGTTGATGTAGGATTTTTAAAAAATATTGAATAATATATAATAAATAATAATAATCATACATAATAATTATAGATGAATAACTTAAAAAATATGAATTTTTAGTACATAAAATTACAAATTCTATTCAAATAAATCTGTTATAATATCAATAAAAAGTTCAACATGATACAAATGTTGAACTTTTGTGAAATTAATTTAATTATTTGAATTTACATCATTATAATTAAATCAAATTGACTTTGCATTATATTAGTTGTTATTTATATTTATACTTCCAAAACTGGTGATCGCCGTGGAATTTTGAGAAATTGATTTATTAAGTTTTCTACCTGCTATGGACTTATACTTTCTTGTTTTGCATTTCTATTAACTTGTTACTTAAATACTACTCTGGTATTTTATCATAGCCATAACTACCAATATAAACATTATGGTAGTTAGTAAATAATACTCTATAATATTACAATAGCAATAATACACCACAAATTATACTTTAATATTTAACTATAAGCACGTTTCGAAATTCTATATCATGTTTAAATTAATTTTAAATGTTTGCTCTTTAAACATACATCGATAAAAAATATAATTCAATGCATAAAATCAACTAAATATAAATAACCCTTTAATATATAATGCTAATCTTTGCCTTCAAATTACATCAAATTAACTCGCGCCTGCAATATATTATAATAATACATATACAACAATATACATGTTGTGCGAATACCTATATGTTAAATGTGTATTGTATTTGTCATAGTAATAGCAATCACAAAAAAATTCATTCAATTTAACATGATAATTGATCTTTGAGTGTTATACGAATATACAGAGTATTTTAGATTCTGAGCAGAGCGATTTATAATTATAAAATTATTTAAAAATAACATGTTTAAGATTAATTTATTGCACATTTTTACTAAGAAAATCTAAAAATATAAAAATACCGTTTTTATTTTTATAGACTTTTCAAGTTCAAATTTAAACGAAAATAATTATTTTAGTTATTTTTTTTTTTTGTAATTAAAAAAAAAAATAAATAAAAAAATAAGTGTGTACCACTTTGTGCTATTTGTGGTATATTTGTGTCGAATATAATGTTACTGTAATTATATGTTAAATTTGAATTCAATGTATACGAAAAACGGTTCTGAGTGGAGATGGTATGCCAACTAAATATGATAGGGTTTTTTATTTTTATATTGATTTTGAAGTAATTTATTTTATACTATTAGTATTGCGTTAAATTGATTTAATTTTTTTCAAAAACATTGCTTTTATTGTACCTATTATTAACATTTAATTGTTATAATAATTTATGTTTATATCATACTATGCAATTGATTGTTATTAACGTTTTATTTAATATCAACTTACCGTAAAATAAGTTATAATAAATAATAATTAGTAATTTCTAAAAATTTATCTTTTAAAACTTCAAATGTCTTCAAAATTAATTGTGCCTATATATATTTATATATTTTTGATTTGAATATAAAATATTGGGAACTTATAAACAATCTATGATATTTTTATTTAAAATTTTATGAATTTTTAACTGCAACATAATTTTAAAATATTCACGAATTTGATCTTCAAAAGTTTGAAAAAAAAATTGTAGATAATAAATGTTTTTAATATTCTTAAATAGATTACTATTATATCAACTTACATAAGGAATCTCAATTGAAAAAAAATGTGTCTATAAATAGTTTTAAAAAGTCAAAATATTTTTAAAATCATTATTATATTTATAAACGACGATCACATAAACATTTGGTGAAAATTTCAAGTATCTTCGATAATTTGTTTTTTAATTTAAACAAAATATCAATCGTTTTAGTGATATATTTTTTTTTCATCCACAGTGAATACTCAATGTCTTAATAATAAACATTTAAACAAGATTAATAAAAAACTAATGTGAATTTATTGGTACATTTTATTATAGGTTAAAAATATGAGAAACATATTTTATGTTTAAAATTTTCAAATCTTAAGTATAAAATTGAAAATTTTACGAATTTTACAAAAAATTTTAATTTAAATAACTATAATAAAATTATAAATATGTATTATCGAAAATGTTAAATTGATAAATGATAAATGTATGGAGAACTTTGTATACAATTTCCCAGGTTTTTGACCGAACGAAAACATTTTTATCAATGATAATTGAATACAAATTTTAAATAAAAGAAAGATTTCTCATACCTATAAACAGCTCATAAAGAGGTACCTTTTATAATGTAAACAAAATGCTTGTATAAACATTTAGGAAAAATGTCAAGTATCTATTGTTATTCATTCTTGAGTTACACTTAATTATTTTGACAACTACCAGGAATTTTTAATTTCGACCTGTTTAAAGCATAAACTACAAATAGATACAATTTTTCATCAGGAATCACCTTCAAAGTTAAAAATTGAAGCACTTTTTACAACTAATTATTACATAATATATATACAAAAAACACACATTGTATAATCGATACATTCATTGCTACGTTCAAAATTTTAAATGTATGATTTTATAATTCGTTATAACATTAAAATACCTATTATCTTATCTCTTTTTTTTCTTTTTAACCAAGAGCAGAAAGATACTACTCTTCTGCCACCATCGTTTATTGATGCATAAAAAAAGTACCAATTACCTACAAATTCACTCATTTTATTTTCAAAAATATACTTTTAAAACTACTTGAAGTTGATTTTCCCTTGAGATTAAAATACAGTACCCTACATAGTAATAACCTAACCTCAGTTTTATAATAATGACGTGTGCTATTTATTTCACTGTTTTTTCGGTGTAAACACTTGTTGATACTTATTTAATAAGCTCAAAAACTTGAATGCATCACTACCTTTCTTTTTACATTGTACTTTAAAGAAGTAGTTTCTCAATAGTTAGTTTTATCGTGTTTTTTCTTTTATTTTTGTTAATTTTAATTAAATTGATGTCAACATTATCTGATACTAAAAAAAAAATGTGCCAGCTCTTAATACTTATATTGGTCCGACCAAACTATCATAGGAAATTTAATTCATAATAAATATAAATATAATACATTTATATTCAATATTATTATTATTTTTATAAAATATAATCTTATGATGATGTCAACGCACAAAGTATTTTCTTGCATGTTTATATGTATATTTATATTAATGAACATAATACTAAAACAATCGTTGGGTTAGGTAAATTATGTAAGACAAATATAAAGTATTTTCAATGTTTAAATGATGTAATAAATACCAATAATTATTATAATCTATTTTTGATTTAAAATAATATAATATACAATATTGCAGTGAATAATAATTATTAACTAACATGTATCGATAATAATATTATTTTCATTGTGATTATGATATTAAATCGTACATTATTATTACCTACGACTTTTCCCCTATCGTAATTTTCTAGATACTTTGGGTACACATTAAAATAATTTACCATTTATAAATATATCAATTTATAAAATATGCTCTATTTTATGTATTATGCGCATCATTTAAAAAATATTTAATTTAAAAATTACCATACGCACACCTACAAATAGCCAACACATTATAACAATAAATTATTAATAATTGTTTAAAATATATTATAGCAATACCATTGCGTACGTCATTATTCTTTAAAAACAATGGATCTTTTCTGCAATGAGACAAATAAAATCAAACATTGGTCAACAATACTTATTGTGATCAAGTATTTGAAGTATTGTAATATTGTTTTGTGTGTGGGACAAAATATGAAATGATGACATCACATTGTGACATAAAATGGTTGTAGGAGTCAGACTTTTTTCAAAACCATTTTTTTATGCGGGTCCTGTAGGAACGTTCACAACATAATTCGGGGTATTAGTAAAGTACACGTGAATGTGAAGTAACGTTTTAAATTATAATATTGTTGTTCATTTTCATAGAAATATATAGCCATTCCATAATTGCTAGTTAATACAAATGTAATTATATTATATTTTATAATGCATATCGGCAGTATACAATTATACTTACTATACTACTATAGTACATACAATACTCTCTATATATTATATTATTACTATATTCTGTACAAAATATAAAGTACGTATATTGATATAATATATATCTAACCGACGACTTCAGGTCCCGGCTCACACTGTCTACATACATAGTTCTACTTCATTTTAAATAAATGTTTAATCTAATCACCTAATTATATGGAAAATTAAATAAATTTAAGTCAAAAAAGTTCACCAAACAAGTGACCAACCGCTCTACGATACAGAAGGTGTTGATATTACCTAGTCATTGAACAGGTCAATCTATATTGATATATATTGTGCTTATATTAATTCAATGATAAATCATTATAATATATATATACGTCTTAAACGATGAAAACGATTTCGAGTAACTAAACTCGCCAAACTGACAAACTTTTTAGTAACCAAGTTTAACGAAAAATTACTATATAAAAATGTTTTTAATAATATTAAAATGTCAAAAAATTAATGTTTGTATTATACTCCTAGTCAAGTACCCGTGTATTCAATACGTGTTATTTCCAAATCGCATAGATCTAATTTACAGGTCATTTGAACGTATTTCCCGTCAAATATGACGTAATACGCATTTATACGGCTATTATTTCGCGAACTTTGGTTTTATAGATACTTTAATACTCTGTGCCACTGATCCCGTCGAAAACAAACTCCCTCGTCGTCTTTGGACCCTTTTTTGGGGGCTGCAGCAGTAAACGGCAAATCGACGACAGAGGCTTGTATACTCATTATAATTCCTCGTTGGATAGGATGGGGTGCGGGCGATTCGCGTGTACTGAAAAAAAAAAAAAGGGAAGAACGAGACGGAGAAAAATCGGAAAAACGAAGGGAGTTTGATTAGTATAGCGCAAGTATAGAGCGTTGTGTGCCACGACAACGGCAGTCGATGGATATTTTTTTACGCGGGCGCGTGATAGGGTTTGCCGCTGATGGACGGGTCGTGCGGGGGCCGGCGACGTTAATGTAGGGGTCGTGAAAAAGACGATCGTTTCCTTTTTTTCCAACCGTTCGTCGCGGTCCCTTCTTATTTTATTTAGCACAGCATCGGCGAGCATAACGGTAGAAAATGAGAAAAAGGGTTCGAACGAATATATATATATATATATATCGCCGAAGCGGGAGCAGCGCAGAGAAGGGGCGCCCATCGCAATTAGCCGCGGGTATAAGATAAATGAATCCACTTATTCCACGTCTCGATGTCGATTCGGCAAAAAATACAGAATATCTAATAATAATAATAAAAATATATTACTACGGGGCGATGAGATTAGAACCGCCCGGAAAACTGTAGATTAATAAAAAGAAAAGAGATGAGATATAATGGTGGTATTATAAACTAAAATATATATATTATCAAGTAGGTAAGAAATGTGTCCACCGTCGCCGTCTCCTTAACATCAATAACCTATAATAATACTGTAAAAACCTACATTTTTAAATTTTAAATTGTATACGCGTGGACGTATTGTTTTCACCAAAAATTCTACTATTCCCTTACTCTGTAGTCTGCAATAGGAAAACAATTAAAAGCCATCCACACGTTTTAAATTCTAAAACTTTCATGTATAACGTAAGCACATACACTGCAAATACATAGTATGATTATTGTATGGCAAACCAGACTGCGTCTAAGAAAATAGAAATAATTTTTAAATATTTGTCCGATATATAAGAAAATTATATTTTCAATATGCCCATGATTGTCATAATATCATACATTTAAACGTTAGTTAAAAAAAAATTGTTAAGGTTGCTCAACCCCCTTGTACTTCTTTTTTATATGGCCTAAATCGCGATAAAGAAGTCGTTCTGTACCTATATATTATAATCAAATTATGTCATTACGATTTACAGTTGTTTTACAACCATCGTCTCTAAAAAATATATTTTATAGACAATTTAATGCGTTTATTTGTTTACCTTTTTATGAATGAAAAGTACCAATTACCTATTTCAAATGTTTTCACTAATTGAAAACCTATAAAATATTTAACTTAATTTCTTGATCCTTTTACAGTCCACTAAGTTTAGTATTTTAATATCGCATAGAAAGGGTTTTGAAATTAATGCTTTATAAAATGTATAATCGTGAAAGGGAAAAAGTCATAAAAAACAAAAAATGATGTTCATAATACGATGACAATATTTTTACGTTCCAGTTGACGATAAAATATGGCGTAATAAACGTGTAAGTTTTTTCACATCAAACCAACTCGAACATTGCATTCGTGTCACGTATAATAAAACTAAAATGTTATTAATTATGTATTATACATGAAATAAATTTTTTTAATAAACGACACGAAAACATTTTATGGTAAAGCAATATAAGTAAATACAACCCAACTTGGCACAAAAAATTGTGATATATTATAAACAATTCACGTACTTTATTTTTTTTTTCTAAAGAACGGATAAATTTTATTTATAAAAAATAATAATGGCTTATTGGCGGACATTTTCGTAAGTATGAAAATTCCTGCCAACGTTTTATAATTGAAAATAAACGAAAGAATAATTAATTTTCCCGGGGTCCGACATGTTTCAATTTGTTATCGTCCTCCTCCCACATCTTCTCCTCCTACTCGCTACAACTCCACCCGTCGTTTGTTCCGCGTACTCTTTAAAGAACCTTGAGGACCCTAGGGCCATATTGTTTTTTAATTAAAGTTTTTTACAAGTCTCGACATTTTCGACAACTTAACTCTTTAAAAGAGTATTGTAGGTACTACGAAGGCCGTGTGGATCGCCAAAATTTGCATACGTCACTTTTCAACACTAGGATCAACTTGTCCTGATAATCTTCAAAATACGTTTTTCCGTGGAGATTTATTGCGAATTGTGTGTGCCGTACAAACGGAATTAATGGCTCCCGAATACGGGGACATTTATTTTATTCGCTGCAAATGAAAATAATGTACCCGAGCATTTGTACAAGGTATAATGTCCTTTTGCACATTATTTTTGGATATCGTCGTAGCAGGAGACAATAAAGTAAAATCGAACAAAACGTATGTTATTATCGCTAAATCAACATTCAAATTTCGCAAAAATGTCCGTTCAACTTAAAAAACACGATTAATATCAATCTCTAATATTACTTTCAAACCAGAAACGTATTATTATGTTTTGATATTCGATGAAAAAAAAACCTAACCTTTTTATAATCCCACATTACACATTATACAGCGTAGATAATTCATTCTATCGATCTGCGTGAATAATGTTAATTAATAATGAATTTATATTGCAATCGGGCATAAACGAGGTACAAATTCAATATAATATCGTCTTATACCGTGTACACTGTACACAGTTTAGGTTGAGTTAGGCAACAATAGTCAGTCTCGACGTAATATCTACCAGGTAGGGTTGAGTTCAAATCGAGAATAGACAATGAACAATATGACACGCTTACATTTACTGCTTCGAAATACACAAAATATATGGAGATGCATATGAATGTGAATGAGAGTCTCGCGGTAAACGATTGAATATTCAATGATTAGTGTGTGTACAGTATTATTTGTATACACTGTTTTTCAGTGCGCGTGTTAACGCGTATGGTAATATACCGGATAAAATATTAAACGCGTGACATTCTTAACTACTCTTCCTTTACTCTACGGCAACACTTAATTTCCCTACCAGCCTTGGCACGCAGTTCAAACTGTTTCGCAAACTATTCACAAAAATTATATAAATACGCGGAGAACTCTTTGATGCGTCATTAGATTAACGCGAGAAAAATAACCCGGTCACGTTTATTTATCCCGTCGTGTAGTCGTAATAAATTCTGAGCAAACCGTGCTATTAATTGGTTTAAAAAATATAATGTTTTCATGAATATTAAGATGAACACTTTTTTCGGATAGATAAAAAGAGTTCAACAGGTTGTACACTGTATACCTGTTAAGATCGGAATCGTAATTTGCGGAAGGTAGGTAATGTGAATAGAAACGATTTTGACGTTTCGGATACATATTTTTCTGAAAATATAAAAAAATATAGCAATCATCGGTAACCGTTGCAAATGTTTGAAGCGATTTCAACCGAGTTTTTACGCAAATCCGTTCTACGGCGATAATGACGTGTTCCACACCTAACCGTGTCGGCGGCATAGGGGAGGTGAGTAAAGTTTTGATATGCCGCGTAATGCACGACGGGCACTTGTCAAAGTGGCGGATGCGCCAGATGCAATCGCCCGTGCACAATTATCACGACGAAGACATTGCTTTATATATATATATATAGTATATATAGTATATATAAGTTCTCTGCGCGCGTATACACACACAGTCGTCATGTATATATAGCCACTGCAGCAGGCCGCCGCCGGAGAAAAATTGTTTAACGATTTTCGTCCGAATACTACTCGACGGGTTTTAATTATTCAACGACTTGACAATTCCCTCTCGCCAGTAGAGGATTTATTAATAAATGGAGAGACAACAACGGTGGAAAAATGACAATAAGCCAGGGCAAGACAAGTTTTAATGGAAAATCCAAAAGTTGTGGAACCGATATCTCGAACGGAAAAATACAAACCGAGTTGGCCGTGGTGGTGGCAGGGGATATAGTAGTTTGGTTTGTAAAAATTAGAATCCGTGTTGAGGTTTAACAGCGAAACGTGCCCTGATCCGGGGACATACGGATTTACAATGATATATATATATTTGTACTACTTGTAAATTAGGAAACGTGATAATTATTGTAGACGTAAATCGAGTCTGTCTTGATTAGTTATCTATGAAACCACCATGCATCTTTCTTTCAATTAATAAACGTACATTTGTGAATTTATGATTAATACTAAGGACGTTCGAAATAATCTTTAAAATAGACCTAGGTATATTAACGAAATCTAACGAATCTGTTTTAATCTCAGACTCACGTTAAATACACAGAGTTATAAAAATAAACAAAACAAACTAACTTAGTAAATTCTAAATTTCCAGTAAATTAAAAGTTTATTTCGAAAACACAATGCATTTTTAACACCGTTATAAAATTAATTTAATTATGGTTTACCCTCGTTCTTGACGACTGTGTTCCGCGATCCCCTTATGGGTAATTTAAAACCGAAATTTCACTGGACATCTGCCGGCTAGTTACATTATTTTTACTCTATTCGAGCTCAGTCCACTGAATCCACTATATCCACAGAGTTGAAATTATACCGCATTCACACCTCGTGAATATTATAGCTGGGCAACTATGAATTCCACTATCATACTATAAAAACTTCATTATTTTCTGCAGAACATAAATATTTATCTTATTTTATAATTTAATAAATAATTACTTAAAGATGTACGCATATACACTAATGAAATTAAGTCATACTACCATATTTTTTTTCGTGTAAAAGAACGTTACTTATATGATCAATTTATAATATTTGCAAGTTTTCTTACGGAAATAATTCATAAAGTATAATATGATGTGGTTATTGGAAATTAACTTTTGTTGAGTACGTTTATTGTTGTTCTATTAAAATCGTGTATTAAATAAATCGTTAAACTGTTTTTGTTTAATGATTTTTTCACTTTATGATGTTAAATATTGTTAAAAAAAAATAATTAACAACATATTAAATTATTAATACACTGATACACATATATTAATACACAAAAATCGGTTTATTAAACCTTTATGGCTTTTTACTTTTATATTTAATATTGTTGGCAATAATACCAACTTTTTCATTTAAAACTGTTTCTTGGTGGGCAAGATTGTAATGATAAAATTACAAATGTTATAAATATTAATTTACTTGAAATATTTTCATATCAGCTTCTTTAGAGATAAACTGTAAATTAAAAATTTATACTTCTCAAATAATTTAATTGTGTAATGAATTGCTATTATTTCTTATTTAACAATACATAATTTCCTTATTCGACTATTCCCTAACTAAAACGTTTATTTCTTCTGTTATACAAAAAAAAAAAAACAATACATTTTCTATTGGTTTTTCAAACCTAACCCAACAGTTAAAATTCCATTCATTTTCCTGTTCAAATAAATGATATAACTTTGCAGTTTATCGCATAGTTTAATATTACATTTATATTGTAAAGCCAATACAACAATACAAATATTAAACGAGGTTCTGCCCCCTGCAGATAGGGGCAGGCCTTTCTGCATCATCAGCCCATGTGAATTCAGCACTGTGCCTATTTAACAATATTATAATAATTTCATCTTAAAATTCTGATGTCTGATGGAAATAAAACACGATTCTCGGTGAACAAAAACTATGACACTTCGCGCGTAAGTAGGTATGTACGATTGTTTATATTTTTTTTAAGCTAAAATAATTAACAATTGAATACTCGTTAAAATTTTATGTATACAAAATGTCCATTTGTCAGAATCATTTCTTTTCCTCTCACTTTCATAATATGTCCGGGACGATATTAGCTGATAAACTACATTACTCTAAGACACTTCGCTTTAGCGTATTTATATAGCAATAATAATATGTTTATTTATTCTGTAAATGATAACGATTTTTGTTCTTATAAAGTAGTTATAAAGTGTCAACAAAAGGGCATCTCCGACTATTTTGACGGTGGGAGGTGTGTACAACGACCGGAGGGATGGTGACGCCGATGCTCCTCCTGTCATGTATATTAAGTTACGCGAGTAGACGGTCGCGGGGGTGATGGAAAAAAAAACGCGGCCAGGCATAATACTAATAGCAGCGAGTGGAGGGGGCTAATAAAAAGGAGCGCGATCGTCCTCAGTAACCCTTCCCACGTTTTCCCGGTCCTGTTATTATTATATTTTTTTTCGTCTCCCGGACGGCGGCGATGGCCTTTACCAACCCGCACTACCACCGTTGCCACTTCCACCATCACCGCCCTCGTCCGCGCGGGCGTTAGAAACCCGTCATTTCCTTTTGTTCTTTTTAATGTCTGTAGATTGCCAAGTCGTCCTATAAATGGCTGACTGGCTGAACGTCGGGTGGGTGTGCTGACGAGAGTCGGGCGTCAGGGGGTGGAAGGGCCGAAATATAAAATAATACCGCTGTGAACTTTTCTTTCGCACCCCGGCCTCCCGCCCCGCTGGCGTTTTTGTTTCTTCTCGCTGGACCCGCTCGCCATGTAGTGTGGGGGGGGGATCTTGGAGGTCGCCAGACGCGGATACGGTCGTGAGGTGGCAAAAGAAAAGAGTGGTGTTGGTAATGGGTGGGAGAGGAGGGAGCGAGCGCGCGCGCACCGAGAAAAGGAATTTCTTTTCTTTTGTCCCAGCCCGGCGCGCTTATATAGCGTCTGAATTAATGCGTCAGCTTTCCATTTCCATTTTGAGAAGAAGAAAATGTTAATTTTCATTTCTCATTAAGTCTTTTTTTCGCTCGCCTTCGAAACGGACCCCCTCCGCCACTACCCACTGCACTATACATATATACCCGCAGACTCTCGTTTTGATATTAATAAAAGCTCGCTCCCCTTACCATCACCATCCACCCACCGACGACTGTGCCTCCACCCGAACTGGCTGCGATGACTCGGCGATTCCTATTATATATGTATATAAATATATAATTAATACAATTGCCGTCGTCGTCGTCGTCGTCTTCGTTGTTGTTGTGTTATGTGCCAGTGTCATCCATTACCGTCGATACTACTCGCCGAACAATTTTAATTTGATTTTCAAGGTCCTCGCCTCGTCAATTAACCGTTCAACAATATTCCGGATAATGTAAAATTTATAAATTAACTAGGTATGAAATACACATGGTTATCTCAGAAGCTTCAAATTTGGTCGTTAAACATATAGGTACACTACTTTACGCGACTACCTACTCTAACTGCAATTCAACAAATATATTTTATACGACGAAAAAAACATGAATTCTCTTAAGTTGCAATTGAAAAATTATTTTTTAATATCCTGCTTCATCGCTTGCACGTAGTTTTATGATATAGCATTTTGAAATTTTACATTAGTATCACGCACGAACTATATGCGCAATCGTCGGAACGTTTTTGTATTAAAACATTCTACCCCCGGACGAAAACAATACGTGGACATATACATATCATCGTGATAACTATACGCGAAAAGGTGTGCGCCACCGAATAAAAAAACATTTTTAAAAAAGGACATGTGCTCGGACTGGTCAAACTGGTTTTCGCAGCCCGGACAAAGGCCGATAAAAGGGTCACTATTAACGCTACTCAGGGAACGGGTTAAGGGATTGTCCACTGTGTTAAAACATAACGCTTTGTCCGGAACAGCCGGACGGTTACCGTACGCCGGTCTGTGGGAACAAACCGGATATACCGGTTTTCGGACCCTTTTCCTGTAAAGGGTCAACGCGCGTACACTCCAAGACAAGACAATGGGTGCCGCACACAATAGAGTAGCCGCGTACCGACAGTGGCCGTGTGTTATGCAAAGGCTTCCTCGTACTTACACGACAGACAGGTGATAAAAACTGTCTATGCCACATTGTATAAGTTACGTACGTAATCGCGCCCGTGATATTGCCAGTTTGTTTTTAATCGTAACGTGAAATTAAATATAATAATCATAATATATTAGCATATTATACGAATAGTCCTCTATCTGTTACAATATTGGAACTCGTGATTCATTGCTCTAAAAAATATAATTAAACTAATACAACGCCCTTTAAAAACATTCGTATATAAGCACTTAGATAGGCACTAAACACGTTTCAACGTGCAAAATTAAATTTATTAATTTGTAAAAAGAAAATCAAAATGATAAAAGTGTATACACAGATATATAATAGTATTTTAATAACTTATCAAGAAAAAGAACGTTTTGAAACTGATAAACATGAATACTTCATAATACTGCGTTTACGTAAATAATATTATATTATAAATCCGTAGAACTATATGGTTTTTTAGACATTTTAATCTTTATCTTCTTTAACATGACAATTATATACTCATAAAAGTAAAATAATACCCCAAGTACGTTTTAAAACAAATAAGCAAATAATGCAATAAATCAGAATAAATGGTTATAATGTATGCGGTTGAATTAGTAGGAGTTTGGCGACTTTATTAAAACTCATTATTGCAATGTTAGGTACCGATTTAATCAGTTTTAGAAATCGTTACAAATGTCTTTATTAAAATGTTATACATGTAACTACTAGCAAGTACATCAATATAATTCGAGTAATCTGTATTGTTTAAAATTTTATAAATTCAGAAAGGTCTATTCTACAAGGCAAGACTTGCAGCAATTAACAAAAATATAGTTTTCAAATCCTAGCGAATGAAGTCTTAAAACACTTAGCGCGTAATAAAACCGAGCACAGAATATATTAGACCGATATGTTCATAACCTCTACATATCATCAAAAAATTATTATTTTCAAAACAATTTACACACGAATAAATTCATATATTTTATTCGCCATCGCTAGTATACTATAATTATTATTGTCGGCCCATCGCCGCAACGCTTCGATTTCGCTTTGCAATGAATAAAATAAATAAAACGACGACGTCGCTGGTAAACCAAATGCTGCAAGTACACCTGAAAATATGCACCTAACTTACTGTGTAATGTGCATAGTAACTGGCTCGATCTCATAATATTTGAGTTTGTGGTATATGCTTATCTGTTATATTTTGGTTATTACAGAGTTCAGCGTTTTACTCGTAAAAGCAGAAAACACAAAGAACCTCTTTTTTTTTCACCAAAGTGACACCGTTTAAGGGCCTGTCGTAATATACGCGCGCGAAAGAAAAGAGTAACAAAAGTGCGGAGAATACTTCCTCCCCGAAACCATCTTTTACCCATCGTTAGGACGAGCGGGGGCGGTAGGAGCAATGGAATAAGGGGACATTATCGGGATGTTATTATTTATATACACTGTGTCTACGTCGTCGTCGTCGTCGCTCCCTTTTCTCTTTTTATATAACCATAAAGGACTTAAAGATAACGTTCTTTATTTTTTGAATATAAGTCCCACTTTCCTCTCGCCAGTGACCGAGGAAGGGTCGTGTTGTCATTTATTATTCCCCGCCATCGCCCGCCGCCGGCGGCATTAACGTCAACCCCATTGCCCTGGTCCCGGTGGTGGTGGGGATCAAGCCTAATCTATTACATTTCAAACTCCCCCGCTTGCCCCACTCCGGTAATATATAATATACTTATCCCATCAAAACCGTTTTTTTCTTCTTTTTCCTCGTCTGAGAAATCAGCTTGTAATACTTATGATATATTATACACGTATAACTGTGTGTAAAACACTCTGACAATGTAAAGACGAGGATCACAATACAACGATGGTGTTCGATGTGTGTGATATTATGAGTATAACACGTATTCACCAAAAGTATATTTATTCACTTTTCTGCCAACACCAGATATCAAAATAAATCCTATACCATTAATTACGTGTATTAATTATTGTCTTAAAAAAAATATTAACCTTTTTTTATCGACTTGATATATTATACTGTATTCGGCAGAATCGTGTCCTCGGTACCGGTACGGAGTTCTTATTTTAATTTAAAGTAAACATTAATGTAAAGTTCAAATAAATATATAAAACTACATATATTTTTATTTAATGGCACAAACAACGTTTTAGTAAAAACAAGTATTTGTGAAAAAACGACAAGATAAATATTTTGTAGAAATCTAACCCAATGTTATAATAATATAAATTTATACGTATTATGACATAGTATAATATGGTCTTGTGGACAAATTACATCACTTCAGTTAAATAATTTTTTTTTTTAATCGTAAATATTTCACCATAAAGTACAAACTTTCAATATTGCAGCTTTCAAATACGTATAATACTTCTTTTTGTATTTCTTGCACGTAATACGAAGTTTGACATCGCGTTTATTTATTGGGTAATTTGAATTCGAGTATACGATTTCTTGTATTTCGTTGAACGTGAACATTAAACTATTAAACGAAAAAAAACTCCAACAGAAGACATTCCGGGATGTTCTATAAAAATAAGTTTAAAATAACCCCAACATCGGTATAGTATAAATTAATTGCGTCTTAAAGTTCACAATCGTTTAATTTATGAATGCTGCAGTCAATTCAAAAAGTGTGAAGAAAAACATAATTCCACCTAACCATTCCTAACTTAATCTAACCATGGTTGTTCGTTAAAATTTAAAAATTACTTACGTAAAATTTACAAGATTTTGTACTTCGTAATACTTCTTATGTGCGCACCGCATCAACAGGTATCTATCTAAAAACCTAACCTTTATTTATACATCATGTGTAATGCATTTCCGAAAATTGGTAGAAACAACGTGTAAAACATACATTTTTTGTTTCTATACTTTTTATAATATACGCATTATGCGTTTCCTACAATTATGATAAATGTAGCATTTATGATTAAAATCTATACGATTTATAGTATTTATAGATTCTCATACAAAAATGTATATTTTCATATTTTTTAATTTTTTTGGTAAAATTCATATTAATTGTATATTATTGAAAATAAATGCATAGACTCATAGTAATGTATATTTTATAAAATACTTAAAACTTAATCGAAATATTTATTATAATTATATTTTTATTACAATAACTCTATACATCTAACCTCACTTGAGGACTAAATTTATAAATATATCGTCATGGACACTCTAAAATAACTAAATTATAATTGAAAAATTAAGTGAATGGAATAAAATTTAAAAACTAACAGTTAAACATTAGTACTGCTTCAGAATACTAGGTACCAACTACCAATACACCATACTATCATGTAATATTGAAAGATGTATTTTGAAGTACAAAAGTATGCTATGAGATAATCGTCAAAACTTTATATATTAAGTTTGAAAATATTTTTTCATTAAACTTCACGTGGATATGCAATGTATTATAACAATGTATTTAATATGTATATTTTATACGCTATACTGCACGATATTATTATGTTTGTTACTTTTTCTATAAAATATATTTTTTATAAGTTTATAAAAATTAATTTATTTTAATTTATAAGTATATGTATAGTATGTATAGGTAAAATATATAAAGCCATAGAAATAAAAAAAAATATAAACGTATTTATGAAATAATTCATAGCAAAAAGTGATTGGTATTTGTTTTAAATATCTTTAGATAATATTTAATATATGTCTGCAAAGTGTAAACGCATATTGCATGTATTATGTTACGTGTTGTTTAGCATATAAAACCGGGCCCTCATAACCATGTACAATATTATACACTATATTATATCTATGAAAATACTAAAATTACTCAAAATTTAAATGCATTTAGTTTAATCCACCGATAATAATATAATATAACCCCAACCCGTAAATAAAAATAATGTAAAATTCTTAGTTGTTCGTATTTGTATCGAAGTATAGGCACTAATGTATAGAGTCGACGATAGAACGCAGTGACGGGAACAAAATAATAATAATAATAATTTAATAACAATAACGCGACGAAAATATTATGCGCAATCAATCGTCGCGTTTGTGAAACGCAACTGTGGCTGGCGGCAGCGGCGACCCTATATTAAGAAAAAGTCGGCCATTTTGAATTTTCTTTTTCTCGCCCCTTCACAACACAATTCATCGACGTCTTTTGTGAAATTCTCCTTTGATTTTTATTATTTTTTTCCCCCTGCCCCTCGTACCTCGTCATCGTTGTCGTAGTTGCTGTCGTCGTCAACGAAAAAACTTTTAATTGGGGAGAAAAACGGGAAAATTGGAAAAATTATAATGACAAAGGGACTTGGGCAGAGAGACAGAGAGGAAAAGAAGGCGGAAGGGACTGGTCTCTGTCTCTACATAGAGTGACGGCCACCCTTTCCCTCACTTATTACTGGTCTTCGGTGTGGGCGCGGAAAGGCGACGTGCCAGTGTATAGACGACAAATTTTATTTCTTTTGAAAAATGGCAATAACGATTTATACGCTCTTACGAACAAAAAGCCAACTTTTAACGATACGGTGGCGTGCATGTGAATGGCAAAAATGTTACCACCGCACGTGAAACTGTGCCCTAGAAGAAATAATAAACGTCGCCGCGAAACAATGCGGAAAAATAAAAGGGTACGAAAAACGTAGTAATAATTCTCCGCTACCACGCCGTGGCCGATTTAAATAACGCCAAAAGACGATCCCATTCTTCCGCTAATTATTTACTGCTTTACCGCCAACGTTTAATTAATGTTCACTCTTTTTGCGTCCATCCGCCGCCCCTGCGACGATTCTATAACCTGAACCAACGTTCGACTCACTAGGTCCCCCATCACCACTCGACAAATTGTATTTTACCGTTGCATTATATATCGTGTGCGTGCAATAACTGTCCTTAATACTTACGGAAATCAACCAACACGTGAAAATTATGAAAGGTATATTTTAATTTGAAATTGTACAATTATTAGTCTCGTATGATAAAATATCATAGTCGATTAAAATTGAGTTAGCACGTGCATTTAAATTATTAAGTTACGTTACGTTACGTTATTATCATTCCGTCGCAAAAACGTCACCCCGAAATAGGAAATATATACCAAACCATGACATAGTAACTATTCTAAAGGTAAAATGATCTCAAATAATGCTCATTCGGATCTCGAACCACAATATGGACGTAACGGTTTGGTAACGGATTGACCCTAAATAACCGCTAACACCAGACCTAACTAACATTTTTTATTCGGGTAAAATAGCTCAAGAAAATTAAAAATGTCTTAATTGTTTCTGATAAAACCAAACAACTATTTTCTAATCTATTAATATGTGTAAAAAAATATGTATTAATTCAGAGGGGGAATGTCTCAGTTCAGCGGGGAAACATCCGGTTCCGCTAAAGGTCGTTGAGGAAAAGGCACGGAGGAAAACGTCTAAGTACTTGCAATCACTTTGTACCTCTTGATATCTGGATACAAACAACATATCATTATAGAAGTTATTAACCGATTAAAAAATGTATATCCTGTAAAATAATTATTTTATGTATGTGAATATATTTGTGTATACTGTATGAATAATATTATATTAAAATCCTCCTACTGTTGTTATTTGAATTTTTAAAAATATTTCTCACTTTACGGTGCCAATGCAGTGATAATCCCTCCAATCAATTATAATACAAATACTGTTTGCTTTAGTGCATGATTAAAAACGTTAGTTTCCGTTAATTACATTTATCCAGCAAACTCCACGATATAATTCTTTTGAAAAAATGTAGCAATAATATTATTTTCAACTGACGCTGTTCGTACCAAACTCCTATTTTTACTTTTAATTAATTTAAATGTAAAAATAAATTTAACAAGTATTTTGTATAGGAACTATTATTAAAACTTGTTACGCAAAACTTTTTGTTTCTTTATAATCTGCTGGCGTTCAAGTGCTATGTATATTTATTTTATTTTTTTTTATTATTATTATTATTATTATTTTAAACATATCTCTTGAGCTTTAATAAATCACGTTAAATTAGATTGTATACGACAATTGGTTTTTAGAATTATTAATTTCGATCAGTTAAGAGTATAATAATAGTATAAAGGAACAACATTTTTTAAATAAAATCACCCGCTTGATTAGCTTATCGATAATATTTTTAATAAACTAATCAAAATATTATCGTGCAATAATATTACCTACAATACTTTTTATATTTTAAAACATTTTAGTTAAGTACCTACAACAGTTGAGAAAAATCAAATTAATTGACAATGAGTTAATGTATTTTTACAAAATACATCATTCAATAACGAATAAGACAAAATATGTCAACCTCGATATTGGTAATGGTTCTCATGTTTTATTTTATTTTCACAATGCTCAGTAGCATTAACAATGTAATACATAATTTGTATGCGAACAGACATAATTCGTTTGAAAAATACAAACATGATTACAAATGTAAGCTTTTATAAAATTAAGTTATCAAGTATACATTGCTTTTAATACCTCTGCTAGAAAGTTTACCAAATCTAAAGGTCAATTTCGTGGCAAGCCGATAATTTAGTTCGGGCGCTTTGCGACATTTTGCGTATTTGTCAACAACACTGTGCACGCAGCATAACATTTTTATTCCGTCCCCGGTTTCATAAAATATTTATTTGTTACCGTTTACACACACACACACACACACACACACACACATGTATAATGTATATAATATTGAACCTTGGCCTTTCCGCATAAAAGTCGAAAAAAATATTTTAATAAACACAAATAAAATATATAGGTAGTGAGTACCTACTTTTATTTTTTTCACGGAACTTTTCCAAGACTATTGCGCATTGCGGTGCGCATTGCCTATACTCAATAAACGAATTTCGACACGACAACGAAGTTAGATTGCGTTTTTATTAGGGTGTTGGATAGAGGCACGGTAATTAGGTGGCGTCTTCCAAGAAAACATTTTCGATTGAAACGAGTGCGTAATCCAATCACAGTCGTGATAACATATAATAATAAATGCACCCCCTCGTGCCCGTTGCAACGTCTATATAAGTATGCCTAAGAAAACCAAATTAAAAGATCCGAACGAAATTATTCAGAATTTTAATACACAACGCGCCATTCAATTATACGAGTTTGTTTCACATCAATTTCTGAAATTTTATCACACTAATTCAATTGCAAGTATGACTAAAAACTTGTCTTACACGAGGCTGGTCCCCGGCCGCTCAGCGCGTGCATAATCTCTGCTAATCATTGAAAACGTTAATAAATTTAAACCGAGATTTCTTACAGATCGCATAACGTCATGTCCCGCCGGAGAAAATGCCTTAAATATCATCATACTATAATACGCGTACTACTACATGCGCCTATTAATGCAGGCCCTATATAATACTGTAGTAATATCATCAGCTCAGCAGCTAACACGCGGAATACATGGTGCGCAATAATGTATAGCTATAAGTACTCATCGCTACCTTTTTGCGTTGTACATCATTTACACCGGAGGATTATTGAGGTGTCCAGCCGACTTTTTAGATCAAACTCGTTGGTACCTCGTACATTATTTTAATTGGGGTTTCTTTTTCCCTGGCCTTTGCGATGTGACGACTTTTGTTTCGGCCGAAGAGGGTGTATTGTATTATATTCGTGGCATGTACAGAAAGACCGTTGCTATGTATACCGAACCCGTCTCGTATCTCAGTTTCACACGGACACGGCCCGCGGCACCGGAGATTTAGAAACACGCAATAACAGTCTCTTACGATGTTATAATGTTTGTAATAATACGTGTATAGACAATGCGGTGTCGGAGAATGCCCGTGTATGCACAAAAAGAACCCCCACGAGAACGACGTGGCCGTTGTTGGCAAACAGAGTCCGTAACTGACCTCTGGGCGTCCAGGTGCAACGCCACTTGCAGGGGGCCCTCATTGTTCGGGTCCTCGACGGCAGTGTACCTACCTACATTAATTATTGAACGTGAGCACGCCGCGCTAAAACAATGGACAACCGGATTTTAGGACCACGCCGGGCGATATTTACCCAACAAAGGGGTTATCTTGTCCGTCAGTCGTCGCCGGGACAGAGCCGTCGTCGCATCGGATCGGGTGAGTACCTACAATAGTTGTAAACGATAAAAATGTGAAAAATATAATAACATTTTATGTCTCTCACAAAAATTTTCTATTAAAAAAAAAAAACCGTGAAATGTGCAACAGTCACAGTAACTATACAAATAGTGTGTACAATAAATCGCAATTGTTTTTATTGCATAGTATACTGTATAGGTATATAAGCGTATAAGCCTTTTCAATCGAACGGGTTTGGATTTGCGTTCACAAACAATATAATATTATATATTATAATTCATCGACCATCGCCACTTAATAATCAATTTGTCGACACGTACACGTCGTGTAGGTACCGTAGACCACCACGAGAGGCGCGTTCAACTTTCTGCTCTGTTCGGTTATTTTTTTTTCCAATCGGTCGCTGTTAATGCCTGGCTCCGCCAGCCATTAATCACTATGGCAACTGAATTCGGTTGGCAATAATTGTATTCATTTTTTCCACTTCCGTAGGTTCGTTTTTAATTATTTTAATTTGTAACGAGAACGAAAAATCATCTTGCCGCTATCCGCGAGCGCCGACCCTCGTCTGCACCCGCACCCCGTCCCGCCGGGTGTAACGTCTTCGAGAGCTTCCACGTATATCCTCCCCGCACCGCCAATTTTCATGACGCCGCGCCTATCCCACTCGTCACTCCTCGCCCAATGCCATCTCCGTTTTTGCCGATAAATTTGTCCGTCAAGTGGGTAAAATAATTGATCGCATTACGACTATCCGCACAATGTATATATGATATTATATAATGTTATACATTATATTGCCTGCTAGCAGTAATGGTTACTATACCCGGTCGCCTTATGTACTTGGCGCGGTATTTTACCTACATAATAAAATTAACATGATATACAGAATGATTATTTTATCGTTAACCTGCCGAACCGTCTCTCTTGGGGCAAACGAAGGGTTAAACATATTTTCCACAGCAAACGTTGATAACCGTGACGGGAACAGAGTAGTTGATATGTTTTTAAAAATAAAAAATAATAATCTCTTCGCATTACCTAAAATCATATTGCCCGTAATCACTGTATGTATAATTTTTATAGACGGGAATTTGTGTCCATGGATATTATAGCGAGTAGAAGGTCAATTAAAAAAATAACAAGCCCCTTCGCCGTGCCGGACGGGGTATCAATAATAAATACTCACCGCACGTTCTTCGGGTGTTAAGTGTTACGAGCGCCGTAGAACTCGCCGGAAACGAAATCACCGCGCAAAACTACATAATAATGTAACACTCCAATAACACGATGTTATCCGATGCACGCGGTATAATTTCGTTTAATGCGTTTTGTACGCTTTTTTCGCAGTACCCGATTTCCTTGATAAACTGCAGTGTTTACCTAAAGTTTATTATTATTGCGTACGCGATGGTTGTTCGCATAACGATACTTTAATCATTGCAATTTGTTGATATTATTCTAAAATCAACGGCATGATTTTTTTTCAACTGAATCGCTTATGCTTTTTCATTCTTTTTATTTTATCTGTGTTTGCGGACGATTTCTCCAACTGTCATCGATCTCGACGGGTAGTTCGGCCGCCACCGATAGCGTTGATTAATCAACGCAAAAAATATTATTTAAACTATAAAATAAATATTTAAATGCCGAATTAAAATATTTAAATCCCCGTTCGAATTCAAACAACGGCGCAACAAATTCGTATGTTTATTTTTAATTAGTTTTATAATGATGTATTTTAATTAATTCTTTAATAATGTATTAGTAATTCTTGAAATTATAAATTAGTTCGTTATCGAATTATATTTTATCGTTATAGAAAAATGAACGATTTATTTTTTTTCCAACGCCAGGAAGTGAATATCAAAAGAGTTTAAATTACTTTTTCAAGCATTTACAAGAAAAAAAAGTTTTAATTAACATACCTTTCAATGGATGCTCGTGCTATATACGCCAAAATGTAAAATTATATACCTATTTTAAATAGTCAACTATAAAAGGTTAAAGAAGAAGCACTTTTTAACGTTTAATGGAATTATCAAAAATCAATATACACATTCAACGGTTTTTAATTTAATTAACTTAAAAGTATATTGAACATTTTACGGCTTAAAACATTGAAACCATTTACAAACCTCAATACGAAAATTAAATGATGTTTCTATATCAAGTACCTATTTGTCTTATTAGTATGCTTAATAAATTAAATGCAATATTTTTTTCAAGACACCTATGTAAAACAAAATAGTTAAAAATAAAATATTACACAAAATTGATAACACGCATTTACACACGCGCGATTTCTAAGACGGGTTTAACATTCTATTTCGTGACACAATGGGCTATTTTAAATAAATTAAGTATAATCATACCTATATCAACTGTGAAACTTTAAAGGAAATTGTCAAGTCTTTATCATAACTAAGGGTAGATAATTTGAATATTTCATTTCATGACTGTCAATTTTTACTAGTATAATAAAATATCAGGTCAAGATTAATTAAATATATTATATTTTTGAAATCATATTTGCCCAATACAATAGAAACTTATTATTTTTCAATAAATATTTATATTAGATGATTTCCAAGACTCCGTGCATTTCTAACTTAAGTAAACACAATCATTGTAGTCTGCAAAATTGAAGACATTGAAGCACTAAAAATTAATTAATTGTTTATCTTACTATTGTTTATTTTTAAAATGTATAGTATAATATAGTTTTCTGTTTAATAATATTATGTATAGTGGCCTTCAAGTCAAAGGTATAGCAGCGGAATTTCGTTATTACTCACCAAGTGGCGAGTACCTACATCGAGTACCCACATCCCACTCAGCCATCAGTAGTCCTTCACAGTTCACATCAACATTTACACTTATATCGCAGCATTATAGCAATTTATAATTTTATAATAATCGAATTAATAAATAACTAATAGAAGATATAAGCACAATTTTCTGAATTATAGTTATCCTGCACTCGTCCGTTATGACTTATGAGTTATATTATTCCAGCACATATTATATTAACACAAGTATAACAATAAAAGCGTATAACCGTAATCTGTAATGTGTATTTAGTATTTAGGTATAATCAATCGTCGTTATACATTATTTACTCAACATATTTTTTCATAAAAATTAATAATTAACTGTTTAAATAATTTATATCGAAATTATATTAATAAGTCATATACGAAACTTATAGCCATATGAATTCAAAATTAGTTTAGGTACCTATCTATAACTAATATAAATCTATAAAATGCTCAAACATTAAATGCTTATATTTTATTAAGATAAAATTCATCATAACTCATCATAGCATTTAGTAACGATCGATCAATGTCAATACACATTATATTTAAGTTACCACCTTAAGGCTCATAGCGGCAAATTAATAATGTTATCAGTCATCCAGTCAACCCAGTTTTTATGTGGTACGTAGCCCCTTTAAAAAAAAAAAAATTATTATTAAATGCTCATAGATTTGCAATTTACTGATAAATTAAGCAAAATCGATAAATATAATTAACTCAACATAGATTGTTCTTTATTTGTATTATTGAAAATAAATAATATAATATTTAAAACATCAACTAGTGTTATTATATTAAAAAAAAAATCAATCGATAATCAGCCGTAAACCACCTGTGTATCCTAATCCGTGTAATACTTAAGACGTGAACCTCATTATTTATAAATCGGTTAAAAACGTATTAAATTCAAACCAACGATGTTAAACTTTAGTTTATACATTCCATTTTTAATCACGGCAATAGTCAGTAATTCGTATTAATATTGCATATTTAAAAGCGATGATATTACATGTGATTAATGAATCGTTGAAGGGTAATCGAACACATATTATATTTAGAACGGATAATGTTTTTTTTTATTTCCGACGTCTGTTGACAGATTTGATGTAAAACTATTGTCGAGAGATGACAACAGTTTTGTTTACCCATACATTTTAATATATTACTACAGTTCGATCAGAAAAATAAAAACCTATACCTAAGCGACGCATAATTTATCAAACCTCGTAGCGTGCGGCGTGACGTCGGCGTCCAAGAGATCGCTACGAAACCGACCAGGACGACGACGATTTACGAGGAAAAGATGTAATTATTGTTTCAGAATTAGTTTCGTTTAGTTTGTACATACAGTACGACGGCGGGGGTAATGATGAAAAAAACCGTCGCCATTATTCTTACTTAACGGAGATTTCGAAACGGGGGCAGACAAAAAAAAAAAACCAAAGGACAGGGATGAATAAAAAGGGTCCGATATATACGTATAACTGTACATATAAATATATATATATATATTATACGTAGAGAGGTTAGATAGGGTGTGAGTAGTGGATCGACGTGGAAAAAGAGTAGAAAAAAAAATACACCCGGAGACGTTGGCCGGTGGTGGCAGCGGCGTCTGTCGGGGGTGGAGGCGAACCGGCCGAAGAGAAGATTAAATTTTTACCAACCCACCTTCTTTTCGTTTACTGCCGGGCGGAGGCTGGGGATTTGAATGGTGAGGAGGGTTCCATTAAAACAGAAACCACCCCCACCCGCAAGTCTGCCGCCCAGCATCCCCTACGCCCGCCACGGCTATTGGTCTTGACGAGCAGCGGTGGCGGCTATACACAACACGACGACGATTCTGCCGCCGCCGTTTTTCATATCGCAACGCCGTTTTTCTTTTTAACCCTCTCTACCCTGCCGCCGTATTTCCTTAAAATCTTTCAATTTTATCGATTCGGCGGAAGGAAGTGTTGTCTTTTTCCCTTTTGACGTTGTCGTCGTCGACGTTTCCAAGGAGTTGAATTTTTCTACCTCCCGAGTTTTTTTTTTATTATTATTATTATTATTATTATTATTTGTATTAAATACTACTGTCGACCCGGGATTCTTTTTCTCCGTCAGTCTTAACCGATTCGACGTGCGTATAATATTCTCATCGCCCACGTCATTTTTATTCACTATAATATGAATATTGCTCACGTCCCGTACGCATATCTCGAAGAACATTTCGTCGAGTGCGTTATAAAATAATAAGAAAAACTTTTCATTCGGTCTCAGATCTCGAGTAACGGTTTTTATTTTTTATCGAAATTGACGTCCGATATATATATAGCAGGCAAATAAACAATACACATAACGACTGTCAATTTCGTACACGTCACTTGCTATACATTATAACGCTTATATAAAATGGCAACTCGCTCGACGAGGGTGCGACCAGACCCATTCTCGACAATTCGCAACCGCCACGTTAAATTAACTTACACGCAAGTAATCATATTAAGTTAAGTTGTTCGCATTACAAGAGCTATAGGTACTACATGTATATATCGAGTGTATTAACTTCACTTCTTCTCGTAGATTTCCGTGTTCGTAAAAAGCCACAAATTATTCATTTTTATTTTATTTTTTTACAATAATTATAACAATTTAAGCGATACAGGTCAAACAATCTTAAATAATTTAATAATTATCGCGTTACAATGCAAAAACTTGACATAACATACTATTTGATAAAATTAAAATAGTAAAGCATTTTTGTGTACTAGAATGTATAATATTAAAAACTAGATTCTATTTTCATATTATTTTTAGACATTTACATGTATACTTTATGCATTGTACAAATAAATATCTCAAAAACGTTGTTTAGCCAATACAGTATTTATTTATTACAGTTTATCGGGAAAACGTTATATTTAACACTAAATAAATATGCGATATTATTCTCCAAAGTAAAAATTGCAATGAAACAATAGAAATAGTGTTCAAATTATATAATAGGTACGGCTGTATCAATCCACTTTTTATAATAACAATAAATATAATCTTTATTGCGGAAATATTTATAATTGAATATACACGAGACTTACGAGACCGTATAAATAAATAGATAAAAAAAAAATGAAATAAATAATTATAATAAAATCTGTATTGTAAAAAATATTGCTAGCTTTTATAATTAAGTTTGGAATAAATCAACATGTTATCACAGGATACACGTTTTATCTAAAACCAAACCCAACTGATTAAACCATCAACATTATTTGGACATTTTTAAAGCTCTATATTTGGGAACGTGGTAGTTCGTATAATTAAAAGCTTATGACCTTGTTATAGCTCGTGTTAGACGTTGTTAACATACTCAAATGACTCGATCCTTTACAAAAATGAAAGGTTTTAGTAACTATTTAAAAATTAAAATATTATGTAATCCTATAATATTGTAATTGTACTATGTATGAAGACATGATTATTTTAGTAAAATCACTTTAACTGTACAATTACGAGGCATATATATATATATATATTATATCTTAATATCGATAGCGTTAACAAAATATT